>NC_064911.1:3603853-3917489 GCF_929443795.1 Astur gentilis | reverse complement strand
AACAAAACAAAAAAAACCCACAGGCAAAATGAAACCAAAGGAGTTCCAAAACAGAAGATGTCTTTCCATCTCATCTGACTGGAAAAGAAAATACTTATGACACATAGGGAAGGAGTTTTGCAGCTCTTGAGGGACTGAGCACATCTAACAGTGGTTTTATAGTATGATTTTCTTGAGAGGATTAAAGAAATGAGGTAAAACCCTTCAACCAACCTAAGGACAGTAATGCAGAAATGTATTTTCTCTACACAAATCTATCTTAATTGGCAATAAATTAAATTATTTTTCCCCGAGTTGAGTCTGTTTTGCCCATGATGGTAACTGGGAAGCAATGTGTGATGTGGTGTAGTGTGATCCTTTCTGATCCCTTAATAAAGTAACAAAACCCAAATCCTAAACGCCACGACCCAGTTGTTGCACACTCTCCAACAAATTGCAAGCCCAAAATGTTTTTGGGTGTACACTTGCGTGCCTGCCAATAATGGCCTTTCACATGCCCTTTGGCCATGTTTGCTTAAAAAAATAAGTTGTGTAACTGTGGTACCTGCAGGAGCAGAATTCGTGTGTTGAAGCGCAACCAGTTGGAAGAGTGATTCTTGAGTGAGATCTGATTCTAGAAATGGGTACAGCAGATGAAAACAGGCATCCTAAATTACTTATGCTTAAGCGGCTATTTTCACACCTTGGTATTTCTCTCTGTGGATGGAAGTAGTGATTGCTGAATGCAGTTTTGTCACTGCTAAAATAAGGAAGATAACTTTCAAGCCTATAGTGGACTTTAGCTAATGAGATACACAGTGCTATAGAAGTGGAAAGTAGGATCAGGAGACCATGACTACAACTAGGGCGTCATGCATGTTGGTATGCTTTCCTTACAGTAATGCACCTAAATCCTGACCACATGAATCCACCCTAAGGGTTCGTACTCAAATGATGATTTTCTGATGGCCTTAAGTATTCAGAAAGGCCCAACAGCGAGTACTTTCTCCCTAGCCTGTCATGTTTTGTTACTATCTCCAATACTGCTATTACCAAAATACTCAAGGTTGGAGGAGAGGATTGTTCATACACATTTTTAAAATGGTAGTTTTGGAAACAGAAAAAGAATGAATGCAAATGAACTGACAATTTAAAGCTACTAGCCTGTCATGTAAAAGATAAGTAGCTCAGATGTGCTTATCAGTGAAGAGAATGTAGCTGTGCATGTGGGAACTTTTAAAAATAAGGCTTAATCTCTCACCGTCTCTGAGCTTCAGTATATTCTAGTAATGTGGCAATTAAAAGATTATTATGAAGTCCTCCTGGAAACAGTGGTCAAGTATCTCTAAAAGCCATAGATGGTTAGGAGTCGAATGATTTGTATGTGTGAATTACTGCCAATATATTCAAAACGCATTTTAATAAATTATATAGATGGAGAGTCATTATTTTAAGAAATTAAGCTTGATTAAAATAAATTGTGGAGAGCATTTGGAAATGGAAAACTTGCTCCATATATGGGCCTACATTTTAATACAAGGAGTTTCTACAATTTAACACAAGTTACTCACTTTGATGGTGTTGTGATGAGAGCCATGTGGATGAAGCTCCAGAGCGCATTGCAGCAGGCCCAGTGGTCTGGGCTGCCCTCACAAAAGTCATTGTCAGGACAGGCCTTTTAAGCCTTTTACTCAAAATTCACAAAAACTCGGTGAAGTCAACAGCCCAGAAGAACGTATTGCTTCCTGTTGTAGCTGGTGTATAGACCATGTACAGTTTGAGTTGCAGGTGGGGCTCCTCAGGATTTTAAATGGATCTCAGCGGTGGGCTGCTGGTGCCAGTGCTCGGATGAGGACATCTGACAGGTTAGCAGGAGAGGACTTCACACAGCGTGAGCGACTGGGCAGAATGATGTGGCTTTTGTGGGGGTAGTGGTTTGGGGTAACATTTTTATAGAAGTCAACTATGTCTTCAAATCAGCAGCATGAGCTGATGTGGGGTCACACTTTGTTGACTGGTGGGTGCAGCACTTCAATCATCTGTGAATGCTGCGGACCACACAGGGGAGGCCTCTGGCAATGGAGGACTCTGGGGGAAGGGGAAATAAAGTGCTCACTGTGGAGAGCAAAGAACTGGAGGGGCCTTGAAGTGGGTACATATGGAAATGTCACAGAAGGAAATGCATTTCTCTCTCCCCCACTGTCCTCCCAAGTTAGGTGCTATAAGATAGGCTTGCATTTTGCATATTATTTATTACTGTTCATATGTCATAATATATGCCTTCCATTTCCAGGTAATTTGAAAGGGAATAAAAAAGTCTTGTCAGTGGTTATGTGCTTTGAGTCATGTTCCAGTGCAACTAATGAAAGAACACCAGTTGTTACGCATGGGAGGATTCACATCTTTCAGAAATCCCCTTGCAATCCATTTGTAGAGAATTGGTTCTTGAAAAATGGGGTGATGTGAGTCTGTCATGAGTCAGGGAGGAGGATGCTGGAGCAGACTGTGCTGGCAGGCAGTGCAGAACTGTTACAGCAGAGATGTTCTAGCTCAGGGTAGACAGATGTGGCATGAATGATCGAAGGGCAGTTGCTGCATCCTTGAGGAGGAAAACGGGTCTAGATGGTCGGGTCCTCTTCAGACTCTGTGATGATACTGTGTGATTGCAGTGGAGTTAAAGGTAACTGTCCCAATTTGCAGCAGGAGAGCTGGTATCAACAAGGTAGTCGATTCATGTGTCCTGTGAGAACTACCTCAGCTCTAGCAAAAGGTAAGGGTATCTGAGGAGAGGGGAAGGCTGTTGTGGCCATCTGAGTTGATGGATGGAAATGTTTGATACATCTCTGTCCATACTGCACCTTCAGTTCCTGCAGCCTTTCCCTCATTTTCTCCATTTGCCCATGACTCAGTCTAACTTAACAGACTTCACACCTTGACAGGTTTCCAAGCCCAACACCAGTAGTAGTCAGTTTGCTCAAAAAGCAAACTGCCAAAGTGTTTATCTCAGAGATTAAAAAATTGGGAGATAAAAAAAAAACCCTACAATACAAACACATGCCTGGTGGTTTGGTCTGTCTCTTGTGTTTAAGGCTTTTTTAACACAGCCCAACCCACCCATTCTGGTAACATCACAGCCTACACTCCCTGTACACAGCACAAGGCTGCTCTGGCAGTGCTTCACTGTAGGAGTTTTTGCTGCCTGCATGGGGACGTGGAATTTCTAAGCTTCTCAAGTTTCAAGCGAGTTTTGTGTTGTCCTCAGCCCAGCAACTAGCTCTGAACTCTTATCTATTCCAGCCCTTGCTGCCTTCCTCAGCCCGACTCTGCATTCCCAGCTCCATGCTTACTGGAGCTCTAAGGGCTCCTCACCCTCTCGTGGACCTTCCCCTAGGTCTGCCTGGGTTTGGTGGAGCTCCCTGGGTGAGGAGAGGTGGAGAGAGCAGAGGCCGCTGAAGGGGGAGGGAGTGTGAGTGGCCCTTCTGACTTCGCTCCAGCTGAGCTTAACCCATTCTCTCCACCTCACTGAAAAGCTGCTGTGACCCTCCTGTGGCTTCTGTCAAACTATTTGCAGCCCCAGCTGAAAGCAGACAACTTGTGCAGAAGTGTGATGATGCTTTCGTGGTTTTGCCAGCATTTTCCTTCGATACCAAATATGGTAAACACACTTCTCTTTTTCTAATGCCTGGGTAACTGGCAGATAACCATTTCAAGATTGTTCAATATTAATAGTTTGTTTTCCATCTACCATTCCAAAATGGAAGCAAAAAGTAATTGGTTATTGGTAGCAAAATGGTATTTCTGGGCAGTAGGTAAAGCTAATTCTTTATTCAGTAAGACACTCACTTGAGATAATTAGTGCTGCCATAACTTTTTTAAAGGCTGTTCTAGGTAAACAGTGTTTTAGTAAATTTTAAGCAACCCAAATATTGTTTGCAGTAGAAAAGTAAATAAAAAGCATATTCTATCCTTGAGGGAACTGCTGAGCTTTAAGTTAGTGAAGCAAGTTGTAACCCTTCTAAAATCAAAGTTTTATTCTTGATGTTGCGCTTGACGTTGTTGCTTATTTTTCAGAGGATGTCCAAATGGAGGTGTTACTAAGATGCAGCTGATGAGTGTGACCTGAGGACAGAGACAGAAGCAGATGACTTATGGCTCTCATGATATATAAACAATATTGGTTATGCTGCCTGTTCAGTAAGATCAACGGGATTCTGCTTTCTTTCACAGCAAGACAACCCAGGGAAAACTGATGCTGCAGAGACACCCCCAAGGATTACAGGACTCAGTGGGCATTCTGGTGACCAAGGCAGAACTCTTTACAGGACTCGAGGTGTAACTGGTATAGACTTTCTGCTGGAGGGGTAAATCTGCTCTCCACCAAATGGGTCTTAATGAGAACCACTCAACCAGCAGCACAACCGTTTGCACCACGTAACTGGGAGAGGAGTTTGAATCTGAATCCTTACTTAAAGAAGAGAGAGAAATTTTACAGTCATCATCATCAGGATCCAAAATGTTGATCTAAAATGCTGATCAGGCAACTCCAGCACCATTGCTCAAATATGGCCATTAAGACTTCCTCTTATGCATCCAGGATTTTTCAGGTTTGTCCTTTGTTGAAAGACATTTTTCTTTTTCTTCTTCTCTTGAAGGATTTTGGTATCAGTGTTTAATAGGCAGTCATAGCACTGAGCTTTTCTCTGCAGTCAGGAGAACTGTACTGCTGCTTTTGTTTAACCTGTTCCAGTTTTAACCCAGGCTCAGATCCTTTCATGAATGCCAGTTTCATCTGAAAGGGAGGTAGGTGTTTGAGAAGCAACGACATCTGAGTATGGACTACTGAGATCATCACAGTGAGGCTGTTTACCATTGGAACTGCTTTCTTCTATCTGGTTCCCTACAATCACTTGTCTGTAATGTGTGGAGAGAAAAAAAAAGTACAGTTATCAAGGACATCTGTTTGGAAGACAGATAGCAGCAGTTTCATAAGGAAGTATATTATCAAAGTTTTAAAAAATACAGAAGGTGGTTCTTCTAACACAAAAGACATTGAATGCAGCATGAGAGATGCGTTTGATTTCAGACCTCTTTATCCACCATGAGAATCATGTCCTTACCTGGAAATGGAATATGACCAACAGCAAAAGTGTGAGCTGTGGCTGATATGTGGTGACTCCCCCTTTCCCCCTCAAGATGGGACCATCAGTCCAGCCTTTAAGCTTGGTTCTTTAGCTGGATTTTTAAAGAGGAAACTAGAAACTTTGCTACGACTTGCTCTGTACCCAAGTGTGAAGGGAACTGTCATGGCTGCTCCTGGGAAAGGGAAGAGGAGTGACAGCTTCGCATAACTGTGAATGGGTGTCACTGGGGACAAGAACAAGAAGGATGTGTGATATTTGGGAGGGATTCCCTGGAACTGGCGTTGGGAAAAGGCAAGACACAGCTCTAAGGGCTGGTGGGGTTCCAAGCAAGAAAATGGGACAGACCTAAAAAGGAGTGGGTAGGACAAGGGCAGCAGGAAATTTCCAGTGTACAAATAGTAACAATACAAAGATGTATGGTTCTGGCAGAAAAACAAGTTAGTGCTGGGGTGGAGGGGGCGATGATATGAGAACAGCAGAGCACACTCTGCCTCCTCCTCTCTAAGCCCTCTTTCCAGCAGCTTCCTAAACATCACCCTTAAAAAATAAATAGCAGGTGAGTCCTGGCCTAGAAGCAGTAAGTTCTATTCAGTATGGCTTGAACACAAGATCCCAACTACTACTATATCCTCAGGGCTTCAAAGGTGGGGAGGAAAATTTCGTTGGGAAGAAAAACGTAACCCAAAAGTGAAAATGAAAATGGAAAATTTTTGAAAAGTCTTACTAATGTCCTGGAGCCATGGCTTCAGAGATGAGAAAAAAGATATCTTTGACTAAAAGCTGGTGTTTCAGTGGCTAGACAAACATAACAACCAAAATCTAAAAAACAAGATAAAGTAAATGGGATGAAAAGGAAAACAATTACTTTTAATACTTTGGAGGAGGGGAAATATAAACTTGATAACTTCAAATTTATCTTCATTAATTGCTAATGAAAGCTTAAAATATCTGTGCCTGACAAGACTTAATGCAACAGGGATTTTGCTGACTGGTAATTCAAAAAACCGAAACAAACCCCAAAAGTCTCAGCAACAGGCCTACCACAGGCAGGCAGATTTGGGGTTTTCTTTGCTATGATGCAGGCATATTCAAGACATTGCTCTTCTCTCTGTTTGACAGAAGCAAGACAAAAATACTCTTACCAAAACAGGATGTTTTCTTTCCAGTCCATTAAGTAGCTAAATACCATCAGCTAGCTATCCATATTTTAAAATCAGCTGGAGAACTTGCATCCCAGAGACCTGGAGACTGTCTGAGGAGAACTCTGGCTGGCTCTTGTTAATCGTTAACCATCCCTGTAACAGCAGGGAAGTTTGAGGCAGCTGGAAGAGCCCTAGGGTCCCAGTACTCAAAGAGAGCGAGCTGGTCAAGCCAGGACACTATAAGGCAGTGCAACTGACCTCACTCAGCCCCAGGCAAAATCATGGAATTAAAGCTAAGATAAGATACAAGTGAAAAAGTATTTCAAAGGACAGAGAAACTAATTCCAGACAGTATGGCTTTATAGAAAGACAGGTATGGTGAGAAGTGTCTGATGTCATTTTTTGAGGGGAACACAATTTCAGGATAAAGGTAGCTGCATATATGTAGCTATTTAAACTGCAGTAAGGCATTTGACTTAGTATTCCATACTGCCTTCTTTAAAAAGAACTATACACAAGTCCCATTAAACAGGTGTTATGTGAGTTAGGCTTCTGAAAAAGTAACTGGAGAAAGATCTCTGACTGCGTCTGTTTCCAGCAGGGCTCCATAAGCACCTGATCCTGTTCAGCATTTTCATCAGTGATCTGGAAATAAATGTAAAGTCACTCTGAACGAAAGATGCAGATAAAGATACAGTTATACAAAGGCGAGCAAACAGTCATATAGCACAGACTGGACAGCTAGTTAAGATGGACCTAGTCAAACAGTATATTAAATTTAAAGCCTCGACCCTGGCAATAATATTTTTCACTGAGAACTGCAGATTTTTCATGAATTATTCTCCCTAAAGACAGTGAATTGTTGCACACAGAAAAACTTGAGATATTAAAAAAAAAGTAGAGCTAATATTTTGTATTTATGGATTTCAGGGGACAGACATGATATTTTAAAGCCTGGAGTAGGTGATACTGTGATTCCAAAATTTCATATATTTATCACACTGTCTATCCACAGTGATCACTTTTTGGTATTCTTCATTAATGAACAACTAGAATATTTTATCTAAATAAATGTTTGGCCCTAATTTTATTGAAGTTTGTCAGCTAAGCCAAGATGCAATGCCAAGGCATTGTGATTTAACCAGGCAGAGAAATGAGAAATACTGACCAACAATATAAGAACTTGTTCTCCTCTGCAAAGGTATAGCACCTGGGCACAGACTTTGGGAGCCTGCATCCCTGCCCTCAGTGGGCAGCACTCTCAGATCTCTTCCAGTGCCTCAGTTGTCTGTGGTTTGGTGTATGTCTCTTGAGAGTGAGCTGACATTAATCTCTGGACTGGGCATTCTGCACCCTCTGAGGAGATAATGTTGGATTTGATAATAAGGTTGTCAAAGGATGCTATTTGAATGCATGGCTCAAGAATTACTTCACTCTTTTGAGTGTCACTTGTAAATGTCTGTCTGGTCACTATTAGATGGAAGCCCTTTTGTGTCATTTAAAACTATTTAACAGTTTGAAAACAAAAAGCCCCATCATTTCAGCTTGTAGGAGAAAGGGCAAGAACTAGGAAGAACTTCAGAAAGCAACAGAGGGCACCGTAATGCTAGCACAGCCAGCCTGCTTCCCAGTAACTGAGCAGTGCAGTCAGCTGCACAGCCCACCTGGAATGGATGTTCGCCTGGTGGCACCAGACTTGGAGAATGTCTGGGCAGCAGCCGCAGAGGGCATGTTCTGACCTCACGTTCAGCAAATGGTGTCCTCTCAACTGCAGAGTCTCAGTGCATGGGATTTCTGGAGGGACACTGACTACTGGTAAGCAATCTCTATTCCTGGCTTTGCGTTCACACGTACATTCACACAGTGGCTGTTGCAAAATAAAACCCCAGCCCATGAGTATTCACTTGGAGATCAGTTATCTCTGAACAACCTCAGTGCCACTCTACCAAGTGTAATACCAATCCCAGGCCTCTCTCCTGTGGCATGATACCTGCTAAAAGGTATGGAGCGTGTTTCTTTAGATGACAGGAGTGAGAACACTTTCCTGTGAAGACACTGTAATTTCACCTCTGGTGGCCGAAGTCTTGTAACAGGCTTTGACAGTTCATAGCTAACCATTTTGACAGCCTCTGCTCCTGTGGGTCTGACAGCTGTTCACATGAAAGGGAGCTGGTTCTGTCAACTTAAAAAGTTCTCCTAATGATGGAGGCGTGAAAGACACCTTTATGCCTTGAAACCAGAAGCTTGAGAATACCAAGATTTATTATCTGCTCTTTGAGATTAAATTCAGAAACTGTTTTGGGGAGAAATTGGGATAGATCCATAGGAACACTGTATATGAGAAGCCAGCTGTAAAGACTTAGCTGTCTCAGCTTCTTCTGACACAAGGAATGATGCTGTAATCTATGCAGACAAGTCATGTCGACCTCAAATACTGGTCCTGTGGGTGTCCTGACCATGAGATTTAAGTACCGCTGAGAAACCAGGTTATTTCTGAGCTCTTTGCCAATCCTGGCTATGAATTTCAAGGTAGCTGGGTGTGAGAATATGTGCTTACCACTAGTGAGATAGTAGGTAGAGACTGCACTTGAGTATATCTTAAGTGAGTTTATAAAGAGACAAATTACCTTCATTTCAGGACACAGTCTAGTGTGATAGGAAAGAGAGGGCTGAAGAAAGTAGAGAACAGGAGCAGCTGTGTTAAGAAAGTAGAGAACAGGAGCATAATCTGCTTAGTCAGAGAAGTACTTCTCATGAGGATCTTCTTACTGTAGTATTAGAGGACTTCCTCTCCCTGAAGACAAGGTGGTAGCATGCCCAGGTAGAGCTATTACATGTCTTACTGTCATCTGGAGGAATACAGTGCCTTGAGTATCAGATTCACTGCCTTTGTGAATAGGTGCTTTTTTCTTATTGTAATATATATACACATATGTGGTGGTTATGTTGTTCACTAACAAATATTACAATCTTGAAGGTAAGCTGAAAAAACAAAAACTCTCTGAAAACTATCTGCCCTCACGTGAGATCTAGGATATGGCTATAGATTTTTTTTTTTTTCTGTCCTAGGGACCAAAACCCCTGCGCTGTCAAATATCCAAATTAGTTCCCCAGTTCCAGGAATGAAGCAGCTGTTGCAATTGATCTGGATGGAGCAAAAAATTGAAAAAGTACATGGACATTGTACAGTCTGTCCACCAAATCAGTGGTTATATGTCTATCCATGAAGGAAACTCTCACCTGCAAACTGAGAAGAAAGCTGGCTGCAGAACAAGTCTTTTCAAGCCAACTCACACATCTCTGGCTGGCAAGTGGTATCCTCAAACTACATTAACATATGTCCCAGAAATGTTGGGTAAAAGTTGGTGGTAGTCAGGGGCAAAAAATATCTAAGCTCTGAATTGGGTTTTTTATTGCAAGAAATCTGCCTGAAGCCAGCAAGGCTCATGCTGCCAAGGAGTCCAGAGTCCCTTGATTGAGCCTCTCTAAGGCTACTGTGACAGCAAGAAATGTGGACAAGGGATGAGACGTGCACATCTTCCAACTTTCTGGGTACCTAATTTTTTTTTTTCCTCCATTACACTGTCTGGTAGGAAAGTGATAGCCAGAAGATTTTGGATGTCTACAGTGGTTTCAGTCACAGCCGTCAGGAATGCAGAGCCTCCAGTGAAACGCATGGGAAACCAGTGTGTCCTCTTGAGCGGTCCAGGAAGGAACTTTCCCTGTCCCCCTTCCACAGCATGAAGTTTCAGCCTTGACCAGGAACTGTCTCCAGCCACTAACCCTTATTTTTCTGTATCATTTTGGATGGTAAGAAACATAGTTGAAGCAAATGTTAATACTGGCTCTTGATTACAACACTGTGGTAATCAACTGCCTTGGCATGCTAATGGGTTTGAAATAATTGGTCCCATGCCCCCAAATTTTTATTTATTTCTGTAGGGATAGCATAATGGTGACAAAAGGGACTGGGACATGGATTCCGTGCTGCAGCTCTCTTGCAAGCATCAACCCTCCCCCCTCTCCCAAACTCACTCATCTGACTTGGCACCAAACTACTTTGTATTGCAGAGAAAAGTGTGGTGCAATCAGATCATGGATTCAGGTCCAGGACTTCTCAGTGTCTAAGGACTACGCTGTGGCATAAGTAGATCTAGTTGTTGCATATGCCTTTCAGAAGACACTTTGACACTGACTTCTTTTCTGTGCAGATATGCAGATAAAAATCAGCAGACTATACTGTGGTAATGGCATGCCCTTGCCAAAAGAATAAGACCTTTGTGTACACAGTGGTGGAAGAGATATAATCACTGCATATTATACAAGGCCAAAATGTAACCTTCAAGGACCCCACAGGGCTCCAGCTGACAATAAAGGCAGCTGACACGCCAGTGAGGGTTTGCTCGACAGTCAACTGAAGCAAGAAGGTACGCTCTCATGAACTGCCAGACCTGAAAGCATGCTTGTTTCACCAGGCGGTTGAGCAAGCTGGAAGAGTACACGCTGCCCTATATACCCCAGGGCTTGACAGCGAGATGGATGAGCACAGAAACAGTGAAGGTAAAAGTTCTCCAGCCTTGACCAGTGACGTGTACGTATGTTTGTTGGGTTAACGTATCAGAATTATCATAAGAAACGAGACAGGAGATTTCAATACAGAAATTAGATGATTGTCATGCCAAGGGTAACGGATAGATTACGTAACAAAGAAGATGATAGGGGAGGATGGTGGAAGTTAACAGGAAGAACTTCTTTTAGGCACCTCACTTTGTTTTATTGCTGGAATTGGGAGAAGTGTAATTGGAGTGTGGGTTAAAAAACAAATGGAACTCAATCAAAAAGGGCAAGTTGGTGGTGGTGGGGGGGGGGATGACACTGAATAGTCTCTTCAGTCCTAAAATTGTTTTCTTACAGTATATTTCAAACCTAGAAAAATTATAAGACAGAATGATTTCAAAGCCTAAGCAAATCTCATTCAATACTGCTTTCCATTAAGGATTCCTGGACTCTCCATGAAACATTCCTAGACTTGCCTTGTTCACAACAGCTCTTTCAATGGGCAAAATTGAACATCTTAGGAATAAATATGGATATTTTTAAGCCAAGTATTTCACTCAGTAACATGATGCAAAAGTGAAAATTTTTTTTAAATTAATACTTTTAAGTCTTCCAAACACTCTGATATTTTCATGTATATAGACTCCTCCTGCCAGTTTTTTAGGACCAGTAAATTAATGCGAACATGCCTCTGTTATCCTGTAATTTTATGTCCATTTCCATGTGTTTCTTGTATTGTTAGCTTGCCTCCTGCTCTGTGGTTTATTTGGGCAAGTTGCCTTTTTTAGTGTTGTTGTTACCTTTTGTAAGCATGCCAGAGACCTTAGGGTGCCAATAAATTAGAATATTAGTGTTCCTTTTTACTGCCATATTACACTCATTTCCCTCTGCTTGTTTGTGACCTAGTCTTGAACCTCTGCCTAATCTGCTGAGCTGAATTTTCTGTGTCCTGATCAGATTAGGAGGAGCAGTGGGCAAATGCATCCTTGTTTGCATAAAATGTGTTTGCCAGAAAAACTAGCAGCAAACAAAGTAAACCAAATGTAGAAAGCTGCAAACAGAAACCTGCCCTTAGACAAAGTTCAAAATCACAGGCAGTGTTAGAACTACATTCCCATACAACATGTGAGTGCTGCACATCAGCCCGCACTGCATCTCCATCAGGAACATCCACTACAGCTACCTTCACAGGACAGGGTCTGTAATCTTTTAGGAGACTAGGGACATCCCTGTCAACAGTGAGCTATTTATGCAGCCTCTTTTTTCAGTCATGGAGGGTTCAGGTGGAAACACCCTACTAGAATAGATTAGCTATCCCATTTGTCCGCCACTGGAGGATATTTCCCAGTTTCATCAAGCCCAGCTGTGAAAACAGTCTGGATGACACAACCGTGGGGCTCTGTGATCTGTCTGTAAAGCTAGAGCTAGATACGCTGCACACACTCTGGGCCTGAAGACGCTGTTATGCTTTACTGGGCTACTCGCTAGCTCAGACCCAACTCTGTCTCCCTAATGCTGAACAGTACTCTACTGAAATTTAAATTAAGGTACTCAGGTGAGAGTGACAGAATCACACCTGTAAACTTTAATCGCTAATGAAATGGCCTGAGGCTAATTCCAGAAGATTCTGCCCCAACAGAAAACCCAGTTTGACCATGTTGTCTCACTCCTAAGCTGACTGGTACTGTGAATGCTATACATCCATGGTTGGCAGGTGTTTCATTTCACAGCCACACTTCCAACTGACTAATTCTCTAAGTGTATTTGTAGTTTTACTGTGGGCTTACTATGCTGAAGGACAGAAGTTCAGATATGGGCCATCTTTGGGAAGGAAGGTATTGTCATACTCCTGCCAGGATTTGGGGGGGAAAAAAAAAGAAAAAAAAAAAAAAAGGCAGAAGAAAATTTGCCTAGACCTTCAGCCAATTATAAACCAGTAATTTCACTGAGTTAATCTAACCTACAAGAACTTAAAAGTGTTTAGGGACTGAGTCACACACTTATTTTAGGTAAGAAAGAAGCTTGCCTAACCTTCTGCATAACAGGCCAGGGAATGATAGACCACAGGATCCTCACAGTAATTTTTTGATGAATACAAATGCATGTTTTTCAGGTGTTCAGTCATCAAGTAAAAGAATTAATCACAACCCATTTAATATTCTAAATTGTTCCAGTGAATCATTACTCTCACAGAAAATATGTGGTTCATCTGAGTTTGTGTAGCATCAGCTTCCAGCCATTGCATTTTAGTACAGTACTTTACCATTTGATAGTTATCATGGGGCTCCTGAATTGGACACCAGTGTTCTAAAAGATGCAGACAGTTCACAAGGAGCATCTCTGAGCCACTGCTCCTTGAGAAACTAATTGATTTGATTTCTCTTACTGTAGGATGCGTTTCTGGAACTCAAATCAGTTTTTTCCCTATTCTTCCCAAGTTCTTTAAAACCCCTTTTAAAGAGCACATTCCAACGCAGGTACAACATTCTTGGGATGATATAAGCAATGGCACACATGCTATTATCTTCCTGATCTCACTAATAAATTTTCTCTTAATTTGATCAAGGCTTACAGAATTGCTTTGGGAGCTGGTGTTCACCCGCTTTACCACCATGATTCCTACTTTCCTTCTCAGGTGTGGTTTACAAGAGGTACTTTCCCATTCTGCATGTGAAACAGACTCTCCTACTTCCATAGTATGCAACCTGAATAGCTGGCATAAGTAAAATGCATGTTGTTTGCCAACACACCAAGCAGTCCAGACTGTTCTGCCTATCCTCATGGTTTACTGTTCCCCCATCTTTCTGTCACCTGAAAACCTCATCAGTTATGGATTTATTTTTATCCAGGTGATTAATACAAACAGCGAATTGCAGTGGGTTGAGAGACACTCAAACTGAATAATAACATAAAAAGTGTCATCTTTGTGTGCAATTATAAATGTTGTAATTGCTGGATCACTTGAAGCAGTGAGTGAATGTTTCATGCAGATTATTTTATCACACTGATTTATACTTACTTTATCTCTGGTTGTACTTACTTTACTGGAGTTGATCCAGAGCGGGACATATACAGTAAAATAAGGAAAAGAAACATCACAAACGCAGCAAGCCCAACCCAAAAGGCTATGACAATAGAATCTGTGGACACAACACAGTAACTCTGTCACTGATACCATAGCAAATATAAAACTATAAAGCAATATACTTTACAATCTCTAAGAAAGGTGTGTCATTTAATTAATTCAATTTAATTAAACCCTTGAGAGAGAGCAATCTGCGTGCCAATTTGTTATAAGTCTTAAGAGCCTCCTAGCAGTTTATTGTAACAGGGCATGGCCAGGGCTGGGAGAGAGGTTGGGGAAAAAGATCTAGTAAGTGTGATGGTGACTAGCACTATGCATATATTTAAAATGTAATACTGAGCACTGATGGATTTTAGGGTTTCAGCTCTTTGCAGGGGATACAAAATCACAGTGCGGTAAACAATCTGGTACTCAAGACTGAGCCATTACCACTCAGTGTATAGCCAAATCCTGCTCTTGGGTGAAAAAGTACAATCCATGATCTTTAAGATGGTGCTTTTACGGAGGGAATTCTAGCCTTGAAAACATTTTCTACAAAGAGAAATACCAAGGAAAGCTTGTTGAAAAGTGCCTGTGACCCTTACAGCACATCAGTCCAGTGGAAGAGAATGTGAACCTTCCCCTGTTCAGCTACAATACTTCTGTAATCAACAGAAAATAGTTCAAAATGCAGCCTACTTTATCAGGACTACGCAGCTTCTTTAAGGAACAAGTGGATTCCTAGCACTTAAGTATGGACTCGCAATTGGTTTAAACCAGCCTAAGACCCTGCCACTGCTGTTATCCCTGATTCAGCTGAAAACTTTTTTTTTTTTTTAATCAATAAAAGAAAAAAAGATGAACTGATCCCTGATCTGGGTGACCACTGCTAATGGGAGTATGAGCAGGTTGGGGGAAGAAAAGTGAGTTGCTCTTTAATGAATGAAGGCTACAGTGCTGCTGAAATGACTGCCTCAGTTACAGGCTGTTAGATGGGATGAATCTGCTCCTGCCCCGGTAGCACATTTGGTCACTGTTTCAAAAATGCTCCTTCCTGGGATCAGTGTGGTGGTGGTAAATGTCCAAGTTAAAGCCTTGAAAAGGTTGGGTGTTCTGCAGGGCATAAGTCAAGAAATGCCCTGAATTAATAACCAGCTACTCAGACTGAGGTGAAAAAGAAGGGTCACTGACTTCAGAGACAAATATTGATCAAGATAAAATAAATCTTCCATCTGAAAGGACAGAAAACATTGTGTTCTTTGAAACAGGTCCAATATGTTTGATTAGGTGTTTCTTTGTGAAAAAGTTCAGAACATGTTGTCATCAGAGCCACAAAGAGATGAGGGGGAATTATCGCAGCTCCTTTTAAACCTAAAACTAGAACTGACCCAGCCAGAGTCTTATAAGCAAGCTGAGTTTTGGCTGGGCTACTGAGACATAAGAATGTGGAGGGTCAGCTTATTTTTTTCTCCCTCTGTTAAAATAAAGTTTTACTAAGCTTTAATTCAGAGGATGGTAAATTAGCATGTGAGGGCCAACATTCTGACCTGCTCTTCCCCCTCTTTCTTTTTATGGGAAAAAGCAATGGGGTGCTACTGGCCAACCCCAACTCCTCAAGGGAGAATAGGGGACTTCTGTTAAAAAAAAAAAAAAAGCAAGCTCATGGTCCAGGGATATTTTGAAAAACTCAAGGTTTTGAAGTGTTCAAAGCCATTGGGACAGAAATGAAGAATTTGGATTTATAGAATTCCCTATCATCAGAGCTGTTTTGGTTTCATCTTTTAAAAGCAGCTTTAATACGATTCATGGAATTCACTGAAGCTAATCAAATTTGCTCCAGGTCTCAGGGGGAGTTTGGACTCTTGAGGGATAAACAGAAACTTCCTGTTTTTAAAGTCCTGCAATTAGGATTTTTTTTTTTAAACTGGGATAACATATTTTAACAATCTATAAAAAGCTTTTCTACTGCTAAATTTTAGTCACCTTTTGTGTGCATATGCATGTGTTTTTAAATAGCCTATTAGTTCATGGGCCAATTAAGCTTTTTATTATTTTTATACAAAAGGGAGAGAGCTGCACAATGCTATTAATAGAAAGCAAGACCATGACTTTATAGCTGGATTTGGATTCATTTTCATAAGACAAACACAGTCTCACAGTGCTTCAGGGATAGGCCACGTAACAGGAGAAAGAAAGTACAGAGATTCAGGTCTCTGTTTTACATTAAATTAAAAAAAAAAAAAAAAAGGCAAAATTGAATTAGGGAGCTATAATCCCATCCCAGGGGTTATGACAACCACATGATTCATTTGGGCTGATTCAGCAATGCACCTAAACAAATGCTCAGGTCTCACTGCAGTCAATCAGTAGATGCCCTCTGGAACATCAATACAGCAGTTATTGTGATCCTGGAGGTATCCTACATTTTGCCAAACTTGGAATGTTTATGGCTGTCTGAGGGGAAATTATCACATTTCATCTTCAGCACAAAGGGCAAGGACTTGCTGAACTTATTTCATCTATATACTTCCAAGCACATGAAGACAATAATCTCAACAGTGGCTTTTGAAGGTATAAGACTGCAAATATTATGCAAAGACAGGAAACCCTACAAAGTATATTCATTGCTTGACTACTGCTTTTATTCAAAACAAGGAAAAAACTAACCAACTGTGGAATTATTTCCCTTAGTGTTTTCTTTATAACTTGTAACTCACTGTTCTCCCACTGGTATTTGGAGAGGGAAAAATAAAAGTACCAAGATGATGCAGTCTCCATTCCTCCTGGACTGCTGACATGGAAAAATGTCTATTTTTAGAGGAAGGGAAAAAAAAAAAAAAAAAAAAAAAGAAAAACAGTTTCACTTTCCTGGCTATCAGAAAACCAAACCCAACATTTTTAGTTTAGAAATTGGTACAGTGTGGGCTCTTTAAAAGACACAAATCATGGAGCAGAACTCCATTTTGACAAGCTGCCTAGAAATATCTTACATAAACTGCTGCCCCAGGGAACTCAAATTGCCTTAACATTAAGCTGCTGAGGGGAAAAAAAAGTACATCCCAAACCCTACACTTGCATCTTTCTTCTCCTTCTTTGCCTGGGAGCTGAGCAGCTAAAATACAGAAGCCTGTTTTCCTGCAGATTTGTTTCCCAAAGCTGAGCCCAAAGGTGATTTCCTTTTGTGTCCAACAGGGCATGACCTCACCCTGCAGCCTTTTTGTCAGTAAAGGTCTTCACTCACAATGTTCTTCCTCTATTATCTAGTCACCAGGTGTAGAAACTTGCAGATATTTTATATCTTTGAGGCCTCCACTCCTTTGTAACTAGATCAAGTTGGAGTTACTGTAGAAGCAGATGAGATGCATAAACACGAAGTATCATTGCATAAATCATCTCCTTACAATATAAGAAAACCTGAAACATAGCAGACTATGGGGAGAGAACAAATTAAAAAAAAAAATCATTAAGTTTACTCTGCTTTTTAATGGAAATAGGGCTTATGAGATCACTCATAAGCACTCTCTCAGGTGTGTGATAATTTCCTCCATGAAACTATCAAGAAATTTAAATTAAATTTAACAGAGGATGAGCATCTTCTCTCAGAAGAACAATTTCTACAAGTTTCAAGAAAACACACAGCTGGGTAAAGAGGAATATCCTATAAATTGCCATGGAGGGAAATGCTGTAACACAAACTCCACCTCTACTATGTACCAGGCAACCCAAATGTTAGAAAGATGTTATTAATGAGAAAAAAGGGAAAAGGTTAGATTCCTGATTTTTGTTTTTTTTTGCTAAGCCAGCCACATGCCAGGGACTTACAGCTAGCTTAACTCAGCAGTTTGGGGTTTCCCTGATGAATTTGGGGGTAATTATCTGCCCTAACTTTAAAATTAAGAGAATTAGAGAAGCTGCTCATAATCTGCCTGATCCCAGCAGCACCAAATGTTGCCCTACAGTATTGCGGAGCAAGATTTTGTATTTCAAAGGATGTGGATATTTACACTACCTTCTTTAAGGCATGATGCTCTAAGTTTGGAGGCAATAAGCCCTAAGCTCATCAGAGTGGACAGAAAAGCATTTCTAGAGGCAGCGCAGAATAAGAGTTTCTGCCCCTTTTCTTATTCTTGCTCACATAAGGCAAGCAAAGGACACGAAGCTCCTAGCATTGTCCAGTTCAATTGTCAGTATTAGAAAGATAGTTTCTTGCACTCTTAGAGACACATGAAATATTTTCAAAGACTATCACGTTTTCCTTGCTGACCACATCACTATAATAACCTTGGGGAAAGCAATTTTAGTCTCTGAAACCGTATCTGAACAGTTGTAGTTGTCTTCAGTAAACTAAATAGCAACCAGTAAAGCCCATAGCTTTGTCACTCAAATGAGGATACAACTGTAGGTAGAGACTTGGCAGAAATTGAGGGAAAATGCTGCCTATAGCCTAAGTGACTCAAACCTGTCTACCCATTCTCCCTCGATCTTTGTCAATCCATCCAACTATACTTGGTTAAGTTAATCCCTCATGATATAGCTTGTCATTTTATCTTATCAAAACCTAACCAATGCAGTTACATTAGGAAAAAAATAATTACTTGCCACTTTAAGTAACCATAAAAAGACATCGCTATCTCATTGTGCAAAACCAAGTGTGAAACGGAATTAACTGTTGCAGGGTGAATTTGGTGAATACTATTTCGTATTATATACTTTGAAAATAAACTTCTAAACCCAGCAGAATTAGCTTCCATGGCAATAAAGTATTTTGACAATAATGTATATTATTACTTTATCTTACAGTTCAGTAGCACTAAATCAAAGGAGGAAATGTAATAGAATATGTTTTCAGCTTGTTGTTCCTGGCTAGCGGAAACATACGCTTCTTCTTTTACTAAGGTTTTGGATGTTTGTCAGTTGTAATGTAAGCCTTACGTCCCAAGATGAAAACACGATAGTCTTATGAAAAACTCTGCTCATTCAGTCAACTTCTCCAATAGTACATTCAGGTAACTAACACCCCAAACTACAGATTTGCAAGTCATTAGGTTTCCACTTAGCAAATGACTAAAAAAGAATCTGTCCTTCTAAATAAGAGTTAGTATCAGCAGTCTTCTAGTTTCAAATATTTTAAGATAAAGCAAAGAGTTTCAGTATTAGTAATAACTGCTATTAGAGCACAGTCAGTTTGGCAGGCAGGCACCCATCCGTACAAACCATGCACGTATAACCCGGCATGGTCTCTATTGCAAGGAAAACAAAAAATAAGTTGGAGAGACAAGCTATGCAACATTTTTCCTGTACTGGATTAGCACTACTACTCTACAATACTTACATTTATTAACCTTCAACTTGCTTCCATCTACTGGAATTGGATCTATATAATCCCAATAATATTCATACGACCAAAAATACTCAGAGGAGTTTGTTCTGTTAGCCATTTCAGTAGTGCATTTTAAACCAGCACAGAACTCCAACCAAATACTTTTTTTCATTGTACTTCAGCGCCCTCAGAAAGAGATTGCATAACTGATGCCTATGTAAATCACTCTGGGGTTCCGCAGCTCAAGGACTGCCTTGGTACTAAAAAACATCTAGCAGTAATGAATATTAATGTCTGACAGATACATAACAGCAGCCCTTAAAATGTAATCCTTGCTTCCTGGTGGGCAATTACGTTATTCCTCAGCATATTTTAAGCTGAGATGGATGTCAAGTAACCTAAGAATGGGGTGGACGAGTGCCAGCTGGGTCACAAACCCTTCCCTCTCAGAAACTTGCAGCAATGCAGCGCGCTCTGGAGCTTACTGAGAACAGCTGGGCTGAAAGACATTTCAGACTTTCTCTTGACATGGAGCAGGTAAGATCTGACAGAATCCTTCATAAACACAGGGTGTACTGGAGTAACCACGTATTGTGCTTTGCTACTCCTTCACTCCCTCCACCCCGAAGGCGATGGATGGAAAGGCAGGCTCCCAAGGCGAAGGCAGACCGGTGGAAGGCGTTTGGCCCACGGCAGTCCTGTGCCTAGGCGAACACCGGCCTACCTGCTTCACTGAGGTTCACGGAGCCGAAACTGCTCACGCTAAATGTGAGACAGACCCTCCGCCCGCTTTCGACTGCACCCCGACAGCCCCCAGGGCACGTCGCAGCTGGGGAGGCCCGGGCTGCTCGTTCAGGCCCACGGAGGAAAGGCAGGGCCCAAGGCAGGCCTCCTGGGACACCGCCCGGCCAGCCAGCGCGGCGAGGCGGCATTCAGAACCGGGAGCCAGGCAGGCAATCGCAGCACAAAAAGCACCGGGTCGGTTAGAGGCAGCTTTCAACGCAGGTGCCGCCATCTTTCCTTCCCGTGCCTCCCCTCCACCGCAGCACCCGAGCCCCCCCGGCGCGCTCCCGCAGGCGCTGCCGAGGCCCACGGCACCGAGGCACGAGCGGCCGCCCCCGTCGCGGCCGTTAACGGCTGGGGGGCGGGCCCTCAGCGTGCGCGGGGGGGGGGGAGGCGTGGCCGCGCGTCCCCGCCCCGGCGGGCTGGGGAGGGGGCGTGGCGTGCGCGGGGCGGTGCCGCTCTTGGAGCGGGCGGGCATCACTGCCGCTTCCGGCGCGGGAGGTTTGAAGACGATGGCGGGCGCGCTCCACCTGCCGTCGGGCCTGGTGGCGGAGCTGGACTCCTCCCTGTCGCGGCTGGATGCGGGCGGCAGGCGGGTGCCGCCGCTGCCTCCGGCGGAGCAGCGGCAGGGGGCCGCGGAGAACGCGGACCTGCTGCCCATGGTGTTCCTCTGCGCCGGCTGCAAGCGGCCGGTAGGCGACACGCTGAGCTGGGTGACCAACGACGAGGAGTCGGGCTGCATCCTGCTGCGCAGTGAGTCCTGCGCGCGCCAACCCCCCCCCCCCCCCCCCCCCCCCCCGGCCCCGGCCCCGCCGCGCGCGGCGGCCGTCGGTCACCTCCCTCCCTGCCTTTCCCCCCCCCCCCTTCCCTGTGCGCAGGTGCGGCCGCCAGCGTCTCGGTGGACGAGGAGCGGAAGGTCTCCAAGCTGCCCGGCGAGTGCGGATGGTGAGGCCCGGCCCCGGAGCCCCGCTGCTGCCCCGCCTTGGGCCCCTCCCTCCCGCTCCTGAGGGAGCCGAGGGGCCCCGGGGAAGGCGCTGAGGAAGAGCCTGATAAGCGGCCCGTCGGGTGCTGCCGGGGGGCGGGCCGGGGTGCCCGGTGTTCCGCCGGGCAGCCTGGGCCCGGAACACTTCTTTCGGGCCGTCTGGATAAAAAAGGCTTGTGTATGAGTCTTGCTGAGGGCAGCCGCCCGCTGGGAACGCGGGCAGGAAGAGGAGGGCTCGTAATTACATCACGTAAAGCAGGAGCGAATGCTCTAAAAAAATCATAATGGACGATTATTTTTTTTTTTTTTTTGTTTAGAATGGGGGATGGGGAGAGGTGTTTCTTTTTCTTTTCTTGTGAATAAATGTTACGTATCTTACTTACAGCATCGTTGAAACTTTATTCTGCTCTGGCTGCTCAATGACACTTGGCAACATCTATAGATGCACCCCAAAGCATCTCGACTACAAGAGGGATTTGTTCTGTTTCAATGTTGACTCAATTGAAAGGTAAAGGCAGAATTTCTATTGGTAAGCCTGCCAGCTGAGCTTCAGCCACCAAGCATCTTGCTGAGGGATGCTCCTGTTAACTTTTGTGGCACGTCTAGAGGTAGCCGTTTCTGCTGCTTTGTTCCAGCATGTTTTTTTGTACTACTGCTGTTAGCATCGTAGTGCTGAAGTGTGAGAAACATCATCTGTGTAATGTTGGGCAAGTCCTAGAAAAAAGAAAACACCAGGGCTGCCTTTTGTACAAGAAATTGCATGCTACCCAGGAAAATAACACTAGGTACGCAACACAGGAGGGCTCCTTCTCATTTGATCAGAAAAGACTACGTATGTGCTCTGCTGTAGACAACATAAAATGAGCCTGCAGTCATAGTCTCCACACCAGAGTGCTTTTATCCAAGCATTACTCTAGTAAACAGTGATAGGTTACCTTTATTTCTGTCTGGGCTAGTTTTAATGTTTCTGCTTTTTGTTAAGTTTCAGTTTACTTTGCTGTATCTATATGGATGTTCACCTTCTGGCTCTGGACAGTTTTGGGGTTTTTTTTCCTCTCCGCAGCTATGATACTTTGCTTTTTCCGTGGCAGTAAAATTATCTGAAATACTAACACGGTAACAAAATGACATTTTACTGTGTAGTAATAGTGATGGCTGGTTTTCCTAGCTAGTGCTACACTGTTCTCAATGTCTGCATAATTTTTCACCATATCCTGTAGCACCAGAATTCCTGACTGTCTCTTGGAAGTTCTAATTTTCATAAAGCAGTGGTGTGTTGGTAGTTCTGCACTTAAAACTCTCCGTTCCACCGTATAGTTTGTTTACAAGATTACCAAACAGATTTTTTTTTGTTGTCACTGGAATCATGCTTCCACTTTGTTAGTGTATTAATAATAATCTCATAATCATTAAGAATAATGGATGAGTCCTATACTTGTTTTTTTGCCTTCAGAATGAAAAGTGTATGATCTAAACTGTAGTATATCAGTTACATTCTAGGATCCTCAGAAAAGCAAGCTCTTACTGATGAGGAACCTTTAACTCTTGAAAGTCGAGCTGTCTTGGAAGATGTGCTACAAAGGGTAAGATTTAGCCTTATATCATTCTTTGTTTAAATTACCTGTATGAAATCTTAATATCCGTATTTCATCCAGATCTATTCTGTGGGTTTTAACATCTGCTGTAATACTTCATGCTATTAGTATCTTGTGTTATGCAAGATTTCAGTAACTTTTCCTTCCATTTTAATGGTAATTAGCGTTCTGTGTTTATCAAGCACAGCTTTAGATTCCTATCTATTTTTGTCAGTAATTAGAAATTTTGTATCTAACTAGTTCTGATTCACTTCCCCAGATTTTCACTTAACTTTGTTTTAGTCATGTCCCGTCTGTCTTTCATGTAAACTGACTTAATGCTTTTGCTGTAAGTTTGTATTTAAATATTACATAATAAAGTTGACATTTTGCTCTACTGAAAACTTTTGATTGCAAATAGGGAGAATTGGGAGCAAATAGTGTCATGAAGTCAGCTGATGGTTGTCTGGCAAAAGCTGAATGTGTGGATCTGACACCAAGGTTAGAGACAGTTACAGATTTGAGAAAGTGTAGAGAGTTAACATTAGAGTTGAATGAACTTTCAAACTATGAAAGTAGCAGGGATAGAATCAAATAAGATTGATGCAAGATCAAATTTGAGCACTTGCAACATCTACACTCACTCTTTGTGTTGTCAAGTTCTGTTTATAACTGAGTGTCTTTCCCTGTTTTACAGGCAGACACTGTATTAAAGGTTCTGGAAACAAGACTGACTGCTGTTGAATCAAGTATGGCTTCTCTTCACAATGAAGTCTGAAAGAAATTACATGCTGGAAGTTTTAACTGCAGGCGAATGACGTGTGTGGCACTTGTAATCCTCTGGAATTTGTGGGAACACTGCAAAAGCTATGCAAACTGCTGAAAGACGTTGGTGGCTCATGGTGTGGTAGAAGAATGCTGACTATGAGTCTTCATTGTAGACACAGAGTTCTCCTTTCTGTTAAAAGGATACCCCAGACAGAAATAAAATTTAAGTTTATGTAGACTTTTGGTTTATGTATAAATATTTATTTTAATTTTTATCTCTAAAGCGAAGCATTTATCTCCTGACTTCCCTGCTGTTCAGTATCTACTGAATTGGGTGTGCATCTTCTTCCTAAACCAATAAAAAAAAAAAAATCTTTGTGATGTCTGAAGGAACAACATATCATTTTTCTTGTCTCCGCAGCCTTTGCTTGACCCCTGCTCAAAGATGGGAATGGCACAATAACTATACGGTGTGGTTTGTTGGCTGTGGTTTGGTTTGTTGGTTGTTTGGTTTTTTTTGAAAGCTCAAGGCTAAAATGCAATGTAAAAGAAGGCTTTAAAAACAGGTAAAATGGCTTTCCATGCAGTGTTGAAGATAATATGTTTTACAGCTTCAAGGGAAGGAAAACAAACAAGGCTGGTAGCAGCACACCTTTAAGCAAAGCTTGGTATATATTTGTGCAATGAATTCAAAATGCTGGTTAAGGACATTTGTCAGTATTTTGCTGTTTTAATGCAGAT
This sequence comes from Astur gentilis, assembly GCF_929443795.1. Lineage (NCBI taxonomy): Eukaryota > Metazoa > Chordata > Aves > Accipitriformes > Accipitridae > Astur > Astur gentilis. The sequence goes on along the minus strand of NC_064911.1, from coordinate 3,893,438 downwards.
GTTATTTGTCTTTGATATGTGTATTTAACTGTCAGGGTTTCTTATATAGTGTGCATGTTCCAAGTAATTATTTTTTCAATAAAACAAAAGCAAGCAGTTGTAGTCTAAAGGAAGGATAAATTTGAAAAGGATTTTTTACCCAACACTACTTTATTTTACTACTGCAAGTTTTTAAGCTTTTTCCGAAAACATAGAATGAATTTCCCACTGTTCTCTCCCATTGGTAGGCACTGCTTCTCTTCTAAAAGCTTGTCCCTCCACCTTTTCTCTATTTACTGCTTTGTTTTGAAGTAGTACTCAAGTTTAGCCTGTAGTGATGGGTCTTGTATTTCATGTTCAAGTAACTAAAACATTGTTACTTGCGTACCTGCCAAAGGAATTGTTATAAGCACTAATCTTTACAATCAAATTACTCCAGTGTAATTTTTGAGGCAGTTTCTTCTCTAACAAGTGTTTGAATGCTTGGTAAGCAACATAATAGACTTCATCCTGGATGTCTGAAGAGAGCCATGAACTCTGCCCTTTAATTGAAGGTTAGTTGATGTTTTTCATTATATACAGAGTATGTTTTTGTTGGGAATGTTGACAGTTGATGGCTTGATAGGCCTACCTTTTCAGACAGTGCTTTTTCCAGATATATATATATATATGTGGTTTTTTTAACATGTGAATTTCTTTTTCTATTAAGGGCAACTCTGGGAGCAGGGACACAAGCCCATAAGGGTCTCTGTAGACTTTTTTGTAGAGGTGAATAGGTGTTCAATTTTTTTAACCAAAGACTGAGACAAGACAGCAAAATCTTTTACATGTGCTACAAAGTAGTAGCAAAACGCAAAGGTGCAAAGACAAACTTGTTTGTTTTTCTGATTCTTCCCTAGCCAAATTATTGGTATGTAAGAGGTGGGAGATTGAATAACCTAACATTTATCAACCCATGTCCTATATAGTGCTACTATGTGTAATGAAAGTAAGTGTACATATGTAAGCAAGTATTCAAAACAAGAAGTGGTTTCTTATCTTAAGGTAAGCATGTGAATTCCATAACTAATCTTCTTTTCTAACTACTATGGGACAAATACCTGCTGAAGAAGGAACCCCAAAACCATAATCCCACCAGTATGTCCCTGAACTCATAGGCAGAAATGACTACAAAGAATCTGGGTTACAGTATGTGTTCCTGCAATGGAGCATAGACAGGTTACACGTTTTACAAGTGCATATTAAGTAAGCATTTTTCTCCTTGATTTAGTGTTATGGTCTTCTGTATCTTTTCTTAATTGAATACCTGCATTTAGCATCAATGTATATTTAGAACAATGTCTTTTAGCATATTGTAGGTGGGAGCTCAAATATGTTAATACAACAGACTCTCTTAAAATAGTGTTCCCACACTCTCAAGGGTTGCCAGCTGCTGCTGTTAAGGTGTGCAATGAACAGTCTAAAATTAGAATAAATTTCATATGGATGTAGAGATATTTATATCTACATGGGGAAATGTGTGTATTTGGCTATGTATATTGTTCCAAGAATCTGAAATAGTGTTTTACTGTGAAGCTCTATTAGGAGCTAGTATCTTGAGTAGTTAACTGGGCTAAAGGTAATATAATAGAGAATGTTTCTGTTTAAATGTATAAATATGTATTATGGTATACTTAAACAATTTTTAAATATTAAGGAAACGTGTAGTTGTTCCTTAACCAAATACAGTAGCAAAGTTTTAGTGTGCCAGCAGGATGTACAGTATATGGTCATATGTAAAAGGTATTGCTCCTTTCTTAATAAGCAGTACCTATTACTGGGTGACAGTTCCTTCTATACCCAGTTTCTCAGTTTCTATCCTTGAATGCAGGATAAGTAGGAAGTTTAATTCTCCTTTGGGGGAATTGACATGCTCTGTGGTACACTTCCTTATACTTGTCTTGGGCACTTTGTGCATTATGTGCTGGGAGGGTGAAAAATATCAGTTCTTTTGCTGAGTTCTTTAACTTTGTATGCAGTTAATAATGGCACGAGTTTAGTTTGAGTACAACAGTACTTTGTAGCTCACTCTAATTATGCCCTCTAGAGAGAGAGAAAGTGGTATAACATAAAATACATGTCTTTGGAGGAGAAAAATCAAGGCTTCAATATCTCCTGATTCAACTTTTAAAACACTTTTCTGTAACTTGAAAATGACCCCAAAACGCTGATAAGAATAACAAGGAAAACTTCACGTGTACAGAACCCACTAGTGGGAAAGGAAAGAGTATGGGGAAGACACATTCCACGCAAAGAATGTATTTAAGGTTGGATAATGTTGCACGTGTTCTCTGTAGCTTATTAATAACCACATCATGGAATTGTCAATTGAAGAAAAGTGGCAAACACACAAAAGCTGTTGCAGGTTTGCAAAAAGCTCTGTATATGCTTAAGAAAGATGAAAACTGGGAATTGGCTTAGATGAGACTGGAGTTGTTATAAGCTGTTTTTGAAGAGGGGATAGGGAATAGACAGGTGAGCTATATTTTAGTTCTAGTGTTCCTCTTATTGTTACCTGATCAGAAAGTAACTCCCGAAACACATGAAGTATGTTTAAAGAGGAGACATTGCTTTATTCTGCGCAGGGTGCAAGGTGGAAGATTTCCACAAATCAAGCACACCTACTGAGGTTTTCAGTCCATACTTACACGCTGCAGTTAAAACACCATGCCTACCTCATACCTATGTTCCACCTAACTATTGCATGTTCATTATGTTGAGTAAGCATGATGTGTTGTTCTCTTGAGCAATCATCCAAGAGTCTTCTACGCCTGCGTGGGGGTCTCTTGTGGTCATCGGTCGTCCTTTGGAGAAGAATAGCCCTCCTTTTATCCTTCTATGGTCATGCGTCATCTGAGGATACCAGGGTCTTTGTTCTCTTGCCAACCCCTTGTTTAGAAAGCCTGAGACTGTGAAAGGTCCATTATCTGATGCCTTGACTATTATCCAAACACTCCTTAAGCATCCTCTATTGTAAGCAAAATCTTAAACTAGGTAAATTTACCTTGAGTACACATAAACAGTCCTTGAATAGCAAGCATAGCACATTTCTCGTGTTGTAGTGGTTTTTTTTTTCTTTAAGCTAACACTGCGGCCTTATTTGTTAATCAGTCTTTTGAAGGCCTGAGGCAACATTATGGCTGTAGAGTACTGTTTGCTAGAGTGTCAATGTGTCTGAAATACTGGTTATATTCTTTAACTATTTAACAAACACCACCCCCCACCCCCCCTTCACTGTGGCTTTAGCCCCAGGTAATGCTGACAGGAACATTCCCACCCAGGGCCTCCTGACATTCTGGCTACTGTTAGAGAAAGAAAGAGCAGTTTCTGGTTGAAAAAGCAGTGATTTGTCTCCTTTCTTATAAGTTTTGTCTATACTACTAGCATAGGTATCTGTGCCTGAAAACTGTCCCTAACAGCTTTCTTTCCCAAACTGATCTTTGCTGGAAATGCTTGTATGACTTCAAAGGATATTGGTCAAAGCTTCTATTGGGGTAACTACCTTGTCAAAGCTGACATGCTGCTATTTTACAATAGTCCTGTGAATGGCATGTGCGGGGAGGATAAATATGTGCTATGCTTCATGTTCCATGTGGGCAAAATCTAGCCTACTGTAGTCTTTAATCTCAAGTTGGGGGAAAGCTGTTGCATGACAGTTGTGTTGACAATAGAAGTATTAATGAACGGGCTGTAAAACATTTAGCAGCACAGATGTACTTGTCCATAAAGGCCTAGGAAACTGGAGGGAACCAGTGTAAGAACAATCTCTCCTTTTTCCATTAGAAAGCAGAGTGTCCCACAAGGATGGTTAGCAAGCTCCATGCTGAGTTTGGCATCTGGTGACCTTTCCAGGTGTCTTTATCTTTGTTACAGGTGACACTGATTGAGCTGCTGAGGTTAGGATTTCAAAATTGCCAAGGTGATAGAGACACAGATTGTGGTTTGGTTTTTTTTGTTTGTTTGTGTTTTTTTTTATTGCACTAAAATTTCAGTTTAGGCTAAGATTCTTAAGTTAGGTAGAGGTCGTGTTGGTTAGTTTTCCAAACTTGGCACTGCAGCTGAGGCTGGACATACGTTCCTGGGAATATGTCCCAAAGAGGCAATGTTCTTTGCTGAGAGTGGTAGCTCCTGGCTAATCGGTATGACAATTCTTGGTTTCAGGAGAGGTCTGAGAGATGAGGGTCTCAAAACTCTCCTGGCTGTTCAACTTCTGTTTTTGTAATAAAAACAATAGAGGTAATGAGTAGGAAAGGAGCAAAGATCAATGTTCTTGTCTGGATGTGATTTCTGCTCTAAAAAAGGCTTGGAAAAAGTGCAGGGAAACACTTAAGTGTGCACTACACGGCAAGGTGCAGTAGAGCAGAGGTTCAGCAGAGAGCACTAGCAGTGGGCTGCAAACAGTCATTGCCGCTGTTAAGCTTAAAGTGATGTGGATACAGCTGAGGCTTCCTGGAAAGAGACCAAGTAAGCAAGATAGCTGAAAATTCACAAGGAAAGGGAAGAAGTGAAAGTGTAAAAACAACCCTGCTACTCACGGTGGGACAGATTTCACCTGCAGGGAGAAGGGAACTGGGGTGGGGGAGCAGGACACCAAGACGGCGGAAACACTCTTATGGCTGTACTATGAATGCTCATGAGAAAGGAGAACACCCCTTGACTGAGGTTTCTAGGTCAGGAAGTTATTGTCCCTTTGTCCTCTACAGACAAGGAGAGAGGCTTTTTCCCTGACTAAAGGTGGCCTCCTCATTCAGAAAGCTGAGGTAGATGTGTAAAGTGACATGAACCACTTGGCAGGAACCCCTGTGTCCCCTAATGCCCTGTAGTTTATCGACATTTAGGCTTTGAGAATGTACTAGCTGGAAAACCACCTCTATCAATGCCTCTTTCCTTTCTTTTTCAGCGGATAGGATCGAGGAAAAAACTGAAGAAAAGCCTGAACTGGAGAAAATGGGCCAGAGTAGAAGGAACAGAAGGTGGAGAAAACTGGCACATACTATCCTGACAGGAAAGCATGATACTGTGGGAGTAAGCATGAAGAAAATAGATATGTGATTCCAAAAGGAGCAAAGCACCTGAATTGGTTTAGTTCCAGAGAGATCTGAACATCAGATTCCTTTAGGCCTTGTGTACACATGCAAACTGACAGATACGGCTACTGGAGGGTAAACTGACACAGCAGATTGTTTCTAGAATAAAATAACTTCTATTCTCACAAAATGTGTTTGGGGGCGGGGAGGACGGAGAGGGGCAGGAAACACCTGAGCAGGCATTGTAGTGCAGATGCATGTTAAGTCGTCTATATGAACAAGGCAACAGATCCTTTGAAAACCCTCTCGTAAGTCTTCATGGCAGGAAGGGATTCCAGAAAATATATTCCATAATTGAAAAGAGAAGGTAAATGAAAAATAGTCAACGAAAATTCTCAGTGAAAAAAATAACAGGAAGAAAATAACAAAAGGAGCTAAGTACTAATAGATTTTATTTATTTTTTTTTACTCAACAGCCGTATGATCTACATGAACTGATGTTGTTACACTTGGATTGAACACTTTGCTCCTCTTCTATGGAGCAAAGAATTGCAATGTATTCTTAATGTAATTAATTGCTTTAGCAAGCAGCTATTATTAATCTAGTTACAATGATATCAGCACTTACTGTCCAAATTTTCCAATTATTGCTAATTCCCATTAATAATCCAACTGAAACTATTATGCAGACTTTCTCCCATCTCCCCCTCTTCTGCTGTGATGTTCACCTATGTGCCTGTGGTCTGTGGTGGAGGGTCTTTCTTTCCTCAGATGGGATGATATAACTATTTCAGTGTCCAGGTTCTTCACCAGGTGATGTACTGATGTTGGTAGTGGGTGGTTTCTTGGGACAGCTTGATGCTATTTGTGCATGTTTCCAAGCAGCTGACTGCTAACACATCTTTCCAATGGGTCTACAAATTCAGTAATGTTAACAGGCTAGCAAAATCCATGATCATATATGGTATAATGATTTGAGGTAATAACTGGAGTTACGCAAAACTACTCTAAAGCTGAAAATAAATTCAACTGCTAGGCAGTTCTGCCATTATAGCTAAAACAAATAGGACTACAGTCAACTGACTATTGACAATGGGCTGATACAGCTACCACCAAGCTAAAGAAGTTCAAGACCAGACAAGCACCAACCATGTTTCTCAAACCCTTAAGCCTGTTATTGCCATGATAATAAAAGGGCTGCAGCCTGCTAACAGCAATGGCTACGCTGTATTGACTGTGCTATGGGGCTATGATAGAAATAAGGCTCATTTCTGCAATGCCAAGCAGCGTGACACCATCCCAGCAATTCTTTCCATATGTCTCCCATGGCTTCCTACCGTGTGACAAGAGGAGTGGAGTATTGTTGTCAGCTTGAAAATGAGCACAGAAACACAATCGTGTTTTCTTTTAAATTAACAAGAACTCCAAGCTCAGCCAAGTCACCCTGGAGACTAAACCTATGTAATTTTATAGTACAAAGCTTTGTGTTTACTGCTAGGACAAAAGTGCTGGGGACATAAATCAGGAAAGATCCCCCTGTTTTCACTCTCTGCTGGTGTGAAAGCTACATTTCCCCCCAACCCCTAAGGGCTAGTGCTTTTACTGGGATGACAGAAAAGATTTGTTCTAAACCTTTTGTAAACTGAGAGAAAACTCTTTCCAAACCTCTCAGCATGGCAAATAGAAGTTTCACATAATAAGGAATTAAAACCTAGAAATGCATTTGGCTTTTCTGACTTCTTTTTAGCTATGCTAGACTATCAAAATGACATTATGTTACTATACAACATCACATGGATCCACTCCATTAGTAGAACCACTTCACTTTAAACATTTCAAAATTATTTTCCATGCAGTTTTCTTCTCCAGTAAGAATGTGCTATGAGAGGATCAGGCACAGATGTATTTTTTTGCAGTGTTTCAGATGCAAGAATTAAATAGTGAGCACTAACTCTAGTGGAGGCTAGGACAGGGAGGCTGCTTCTGGAAGACCGTGTTCCTGCTTGTTGTTCATGGTTTGAGGGGGGTGGCGATACTGAAGAAGGTGGGAGAATCTCTTAAGGATAGCAAAATATGCTTTATTTCATTAAAGGTTTAAACCATTTGAACCGTTTAGCTTATCCAGGGAGTGGAAATTTAAGTGTTGTACGCCAGTTCATCCCTGAGGGATGAGATCTGTTAACGCAGGGACCCTCAGCCTAGCAGCACAGGAGGGGTCAGTGCTTTGGACTGCAGGCTAGGCTAAAATCATATCGGAAGTGAAGTGTATGACTTCTAACAGAGTCAGTAAGCCAACTCCTATGCTCCGATGTGCTCAAATAAAGGGTGCTCCATGGCTGGAAATCTCTAAGATAGGCACTGCTCCCAGCTGCCTGTGGATTGCTGGGGGGGGGGGGGGGGGCCCTGGGCTGGATTTCTGTGGGGGTGGCATGGTTCAGAGCAGCCCCCGAGAGGGTCGGGGCTTGCAGCCAGGGTTCGCTCCACCTGGCAGGGCTTGTGGACGGGCAGTCTTCCCTGGGCCCCGTTCTGGTAAAGCTTCCCCCCCGACCCCGGGCGCCAGTTTAAAACCACAAGCGAACAAAAGCAGCAATAACAACAACAACAACAAACCCCAAACCCAACCCCCTCCCCCCAAAGCCCCCCAAAACCAAACCAACAAAACCGGGATGAAAGCTGAGTTCAGATAACCGTCTTCAAGCATCCAAACTGGAGGTGTGACCCGCAAGCTGCTGGCGTCTGGCCAGACGCAATCCAGGGAGCTGAAGCCTGCGGGTGCTCCGGCCCTTGTGAAAATCAGTGCTTAAACGGCCATCCGGGAGCTGAAATTCGGGCAGCCCCGCTATTTATTTAAATCTTGACCCAAACGACTTGTTAATATGTAATTGCCAGGCCGATCAGCATTTCATGTCTTTGCTTGCTAATATTACGGCAGAGTCACGCAGGCTCCCAACCTGCCTCTGGTCCCTCCACGCTTTCCTGGTGAGGCCGGGAGAGGGCACATCTCCATAAGAGATTTCATTGCTGCTTAGCAGGGACAATTAGGATTTTCCTCTCCGGCTCATTCTGCTCACTCAGGACTTCGGTTTCTCGCTATGTAGTGCTGTGGGGTTTTTTGCCTTTCTTTCCTCACCTATTTGCTCGTCACGATGAATTTGCAGCCTTGCTGGAGACTGCCAGCTGTCCTCCTTTGTTACTTGGAGGTAGGAGGTGTGGGCTTGTTGAATTAATACCATTTAGAATCAAAACTGTTAAGACGGAGCCACAAAGGAGTCCGTAGGACTCTCATCTGTTACTTCCCTGGGGGTTCCTTGGGGAGGATGTGCTATTATTCCTGTGATGCTTTCTATGAAAAAAAAACCCACAAAAAAAACCCCAAAAACCTGAACAAGACAGATTTTTCTAATCTTGAGAGTAGATTGGGGCTCACATCTGTCTTTTGTTTCTGATATATGAGATGTTATAGAAGCAATAAAATGTAGCAAGCGTTCATTTAATCCATATTGAGGAGCAAATTCCCATGATTTGACAGAAACTAAACCCATTTAGCTTATCTTTACAAAGCAAAGTAAGGTAAGGTTGAAAACGTGAAAACTTACCCTTTTAAGGATTTTATAAATAGACCATAATCTAGTTTTCAGTGGCACTGTGATGCTCTAGAAAAGGGGCCCACAGCCTAAATTTTGAATGACAAACTGCACACTGTTCACCACTAGCTAATTAACACTGCTGGCAAATCTCAAACAGTTCCTAAAAGAACCAAAACATCTACCCACTGAATATGCATTTAAAAATATCCTGGGACAGAGTGACTTCATGCAGTGATTCCTGTGTGAGTAACAAGAGGCTCTTCATTGTTCACACTTCAATTGTTTTCTGCATATTCTTTTTTTCAAATCACCAATTCCTGCATGCTCTTTTGAGCTGTGGTAGCAGGCACCCAGAGAAGAATGCTGGATTTAAGGTGAACCCCTGAAAACTGATGATTCTCTGAAACTACTGCTGTTTTTAAAGGCTGTTGTTGAAGTCTTGCATAAGCAAAGCTCTGCATTATATCAAGGCCAGCAGAGCTTTTCTGAAAGCAGCTTGATGAGAAAGGACGTTTCAGCTTGCAAAGCTTCATATTTAAGCAGGAATTAGCAAGGCTTGGAAGCAGTTTACAAACACACAAGCTCTTTCTGGTTGCTGCTATCAGAAGTCTTTTCTTAAAGCGCCTCCTCCCCAACCCCAATAAATAGAGGGCTGGATTGGCTTACCTGTGAAAATCGCCATTCATGATGCTGCTGTTAAACTTCAGGCTGCTTATTTCATCTAGCCCCGTGTCTCATTAGCCCCCTTGCTGGAGTACTAACCCAGCCCCTTAGGCACGGTGAAAGCTGGGTAGCTGGAGCCAGGGCTCAGGGACACAACTTGCAAACCACTTTTCTTATCTGGATGGGGTTTTGACTGCAGTGCTAGTTAGTCCCAACAACTTCATTCAGCGGAAGTAAGCCGTGCTGAATAACCCACCAAAAGATGGTGGGACCAGTTTTCCTTCAGGGCGCTTTTCCTTGGTAAAACATTGGCCAGTCAGGTTTAAACTGCTGATTGTCTCCACTAGCTGTCCTGAGTCAAAAAAAATCTAGGTGCTTATTTGGCAATGGAGAGTCCTCGCTAACGACTTTGAAGCTCCTCCATTAACGTTAGCGGGTCAGCCAGAAGGAAAGCATGTGGACGCATGTACGGCACAAGACTGTCAGTCTTCAAGGTCTGAGCAGCCGATCCACCCGCTGCCCATGCTCTGCTCACCCCATGCCCATACCCCAGAGGCACAGTGCTGCCATGTCTCTCTTGCTGTGAGGTCCCGCGTGCCAGAGGCTGGGTGGCACCTACTACAAGGCAAGCAAGGGAAGAGCCACCTCCTAGGAGTTTCCATCCCTCAATGGCACGTGCTCCTGTCACCACCCTGCACCTTGCACCCTGTGTCACCTGGACCACAATGCCTGAGCTTTAGCTAGAGGAGGCCTCAACACAGAGAGGCTTGTGTGGCTGCAAAAGTCCCCTGCAGGGGAATCGCAAGCAGGACTTGTAGCTACTAGAAAAGTCCACGGAGGCTCTTCTTTCCCTCCGAACGCCAGCGGTGCCAGACTCCCACAGTGGTGGTGGTGAGTTCATTTGTTCAGTCCCTGCTCCATCGGGGAGCTGCTGTTGTGTTCTTCCCCAGTCTGGCTGCCTTTCCTGCCCACACGCTCACTTATGTGTTGCTGCAGAATTCAAAACAGAAGAATAGGCAGTGTCATACAGCTGCAGCCCTGGCTGTGCTGCCCCTGTCACGTCGCTCCATGTGGGGACACTCACCAGCCCAAAGTTTGACTCTGAGCTGCAGCCAGAGATTGTAACAGAATGGGGTCCATCACACATATTGCTATGGCACTGACCTCCATGCTGGCACCTCTTCCCTGGGATGTCAGTCCCAGCTGCGAAGGACCGAGACCACCACTCACTCATTAGAGAGGCTCTGGTTGCAGAAGAGGAGCTCCCACCATGCGGCATTGCAGCTCACAGCTCGCCCCTCTGACCCCTCATGCTTGTGCCTTGCTCACCACAGACTTCGCAAAGGCTCTTTTGAAGCATGTAGGGTTCCGGAGAAGCCAGGGCAGCAGTGAGCCAGTCATGCAAAAACAACAGGCACTCGGAGCTGCCTGGAGGAGTGAGTGTGCTTCAGATGGCCCACAGTCCTCTCCCACCTCACTGAGCCTTCTCTGCTGTCACCAGGCTCTTTGCTGAATCCATGGTCTCCAGCTGTGAAACTCCGGATTCAGATCACACCAGGATGACTGAATTGCTGATGGCACTTACTGACTCAATGTTAGGCACAAGCAGTCATGTCTTCCTTAAACCAAGATGGATGGTGCAACTGAATGCAGTAACGTGCATGGGAAATCATCACTGAAACTGTAAAATTCAATCTGGAATTCATCATTTTGTAGAAAGGCAAAAAAAGATTTTTTTCCCAAACTATCATTTTTGTTCTCTCCTCTGCCCTGGCTACTGCAGCAGTGGCTGAGCTATAAAAACTTGCACAATGTGCGTAAATATCCCATGTTACTTTCCAAAAACTTGTCAGATTTTTCCTTGGATAGTTTTTTTACCTACTGTTATTGATTTCCACTGAAATCTAGGATATTTAACTGCCTCATGTTTACATGATAACGTTCACTGACATGGTGTTGGGCCAGGTCATGTCTGGTCCTTTTGAAATGGTCAGGCTTGTCTGATCCTAGGGCATGTACAGGAGAAACCATGGGCTTGGTGCCTCATGACTGGACACCACGTCAGCACAGAAGTCAGATGATACAGTATGAACATTAGTCTGCATAACAAGTCAGCTTCAATAGATATTTTAAATATAGTCCAGCTTCTGGCCAAACATGACTCCTTGGCATTTAAGAATTATTTTTTTTTAAAAGATTAACTTCAGGGGTAAACAATCACAGCCATTGGCCAGCCACAAGCCTGGCCAGATGTCAAAATGTAATCCTGTTGTGTCAGGATAAAGGCAGGGAGCTGTTTTGGAGCTTGCCTCCTATCGTGCCTCCTTCTTCCCACAGCTGGGCTGTTAGGGATGGATCGGGTCTACCCTCTGCTGTCCAGGTGTTTTGTCGGCCCTCAGTGACCTCCTGGCTACCAAGAGCTGTGGCCTCCTCAGGCCACTGTCACCAGCATCATTCCTGTCTGGGTACTGCCTCTGTCCCTGCTTTAAGTCCACACCATGTCTGGGATGCTGGACGTGCTTCTGCCTCGCACTGCTTAAGGGGGACCCAACTCTTCTCTAGCTTCACCACCATCATAGCAGTCCTTTGCTGCCTTTTACCCAGATGTGGACTATTTGCTTTGATGGTGCACTACTCCAAACCTCATGCACACCCACTGGGAAACACCTTGGATGTGGCGGTGGAGGTTGGGTGTTTCCAGTGTGTCAATTCTCAACAATGACTCTGACGCAAGGGAGCCCAGTCTCCTGCCAGGACCAGCTGTGGTCACAGTGTTTGCTGCCTTCCTGCAGGATGTGGTCTGCCAAAGCGTGCAGAGCCATCCCGGTGCTTCCCGGCGGTGGGGGTCAGAGGTCCAGCACAGTCGCGGAGTGGCTGCAAGGTTTGCAACACGCTACAGTGATGTCCTTCGGATTACTCTGCCCTTGCAGAGAGTTACTGGCCCAAACTAAAGAAACCCCTTGGCACTTGCTGTTGTCAAATCCAGCACCTACAGGGATAAAACGCAACTTCTCACAGAAGGTAACATCAGGCCGAGAGGAAAAGCCTCTGAGTCAGCAAGGAATGGGTCCACAGGGCCCCAAATAATTCAAGGCTATGTGGGTCTGTCTTTCAGGTGAGGCAGATCAATTTCCACACTGGCAGGAGGAAATACCACTTTAGAAGTTTATTAAACAACGTAGTGTTTGTAAATTTGATCAGGAAGCACAGAAAGATAGCACCCTGACAGGACACAGAGCACAGTTGTCCAATACAGCAGAGAGCAGCATTAACAAGACCGAGATGGGGTTGTTATCTAATCCAGATAGCTCAGACACCCCCCTCCCCCCCCCCCCCCCCCCGCCAAATATCTTAAATGCCAGAAAAAAGATACTGTTTCCCAGAATTTATTTTACATCTTGATCATCCAGCTAAGCAAGTAGCTGCCACCACCAGGGCAGGAGACACTGAATCTATTGGAGTCGGTAAGCTACCCAGTGCCGGCTAGTTCCCGTGGGACCAGTGCCTCAACTTCAGCATCTCACCATGACCTGGCATGGAGCTAGCACTGCCTCAGTTGTTAATGATGCTTTTCCTGCTGGTGAGATTTTATTCACTGCTAATCCAAAAGGCATCTCCTAGTTTCTGCTTCCTCCTTTGTTTCTCAAGTATACTTCAGATCATTTGCAGTAGGAGCCCTAGTAATTCTTAAATTACTGCCTGTTTTACCCTTAAGATTATTACCTGTCTGCCCTGCTGACATATGACAGGATTTTCTGGGGGGATGATCACATCTCCTTGAAGATTGTGTTTTGTTTTGGTTTGGTTTTTTTCTGCTCTGCCTGGAAGAAGTGAATGTTATCTTTGAAAACACAGACAATACCATGGTAAGCCTGTCAATAAAAGGCTTCTCTTAGTTTGGAAGCCTGGACCCCACAGCTGGCTGTTGTATCTGGAGGGAGGAGAATTGAAGTTGGTGTAATTTCTGAGAAGCATCTGATCTCTGGAGACTGATAACGGAGCCTGCTGTGCCTTGTACTGGTTAAGGAGGTTATACCACAGCTTTGTGTGTGTTTCTTCTCATGCTCCCTTCCTCAAGAGAGTTTGTATGGACAGTCAATGTACAAATAACAAAAACCCACTGTGGGGGTGGGGTGGCTACTAGGTTTGTGTGTTGGTTTTAAACCACTATATTGTTTAGAAAGTCTTTTCACAAGGTTGTGCCTATGCTTTCCTATGCAATCATCCATGCTTCTCACCATCCTTCCTCTCCGTTACCTCCTTTTCATTTGCTACAGCTCTCCAACTGGCTGTCACCAAAGTGCAGGAGAATGAAACCCTGATCCTGGCTGGGACATCTTGAGGCTACCTTACCACAGATGATGACATTGATACTGATCAAAATACACACTTGGATAGGGTTACTGCCGGAAAAAAAAGTACTTTTACACAGGAGTCACATAAGTGCTTCAAATCCTATACGGATTCTGGTGAAGTCCATTATCTTCCTCCTGGATTTCTGTCTTGCAAAAATCATACTTACTGCAGAAAAAAGAAAGAAAGCCACCTTGAATTATTATTTAGTAAAGACCTAAGAAATACTCTCCCTTATAGACAGTAGGCTTCCTGCACATTTAAAGCTATTGAATTGTGACTGAAAGGCAAACCCACTACAGCTTTGAATGGGTCATTAAAAATCACAGGATGTTCAGAAGCTCTTCAGAGGTTTGTGTTCCCTGCAGCGGAGATGCCATCTGCCTTCATTTGCATTAACAATATGGCCTTTAATAAGTGTGCCTCTCACCTGCTGCCTCTGTAATGCACCCCAGTCCTTGGGAGCTGCAGTTTTAGGGGAATCAGTCTGCCCATATAGGAACTGTGCTGGTTCACAGCAGCCAGCCAAGAGCCTGGCTCCACTAAAGCCAACAAGAATATTTCCCCCTTATTTTAACAAGAAAAGAATAGAGTAACATAAGCAAAATCTGTTGTGCTTTCAAGCCTCAGGATGCTATATTGGAAAAGTGATTTTCAGAGACCAAAGAGGGCATTTTCCTGTGGGAGTGGAAAAGAGCTTGTCTTTCATTCCATCTTTTCTTCATCCATCTCCTATTTCTAAATGAACAAGTTCCAAGTCATACTTCAGCCACAAAGCACAAGATGGGAGTAGTACATATCTGCACTCTGTTTTCTCTTCAGAAGTGTTTTGGAAGGGTGGAAAGGACACACAGAAGGAACTGAGGGCAGATTGGGTGCTACTGCCAGCTCTCTTCCTTCATGACTTTCGAAAAAAGGAAAAGCAAAGAAAGAAAAGAAGAGCTTTGTGGGGGAGATTTTATCCAAAACCATGCATAGCTTGTGTTAGGGTTTTCAGGAGGGTTCAAGAATTGCATGCAAGCCTGGTTTCTTCTTGCACTACTGTGCTACTGGTTTGGCTTGTTTCTTTCAAGAGGGCTTGGTGGAGCCTCCATGTAAAAAGATAAGGGAAAACCCAGCCCTGTTCATTGTCCCCATCGCTTGTGGTCTGTCCTGGTAAGAGCTGCCTGACAGAGAAAATGGTGATGGAGAAGCACCCCTGGTTGGCATGGCCGAGAGGGTATTTTTAAGTTGTTCTGTGCCTTTCAGAGTTTTATGCTGAGGATGCGACTTGAAAAAGTTGCAATGTGTGGAGGTACTAAATGGGGAGAAATCTTACCTATTGTTGGTGTGCTTGGCTGCCTCTGTGTTTGTGCCTAGTCATGAGCACACTGCAGAAGGACAATCGGCAAAGTGCCAAAATTTTCAAATATCCTGTGTGAAACTTGAATAAAACTTATCTGATTTTCATCAGCATTGAAAAGGGCAGTGCATTCATTTACTTCTCTCTGCTTCACTGTGTTTCAGTTAACCTGTGTCTTTTGCTCACTTTAACCAAGATGGGTAAGTCTTGCTTTCCATTCAGGCTATTTCTATTTTCTCTTTCTGGTAACTTAGGTCAGTGTCATTTGAGGTGTCAGCTCTGAAGCTCTCCTTCTGCTTCCATTGAAACTAGTGGGAATATTGCCAGTGGTGGCAGGGGAAGGAAGATCAAACACTGAGTCTTTTGCGGAAGTGGACTTCGAAAATGCTCACTAACTCAATCATTTCATGCCCACTGGTTTCTAGCACAGTCGTAACTCTCTTCCTTCCTTCCTGGAGGAAAAGAAATGAGGACAGTGAGAGTTTCAATTAGATGTATTACAGATAAATTGGCATCTCACAGCAAAATAGTTGTTTGCTGTGTCTCTGTTTTGTGTGGTAAGAAATCTTGGAGAAGAAATATACTGAAGCGTAGGAGCCCGAGGAAATGTGCAATGCTCACTGCCACGTGTCAGTCAGCAGGGAGATGACTGTGAGCTATCTTTTCCTCTGGGATTTTTTGTATATCACAGCTGTCATGCTTTATCAGGCTACTGGAATTTCTCCAAGCTGCAGGAAAGATGTCCTCCCTTGGACGTTTTCTTAGCAGAAGGGAGCACGTTCAAAACGTATAGCTTTCGGTTGGATGCTCCCTGAGGTTAGCTCCCTATCAGTAGGGAACAAGGACATTTCCTTCCAGGCTGCTTGACATTTGTCTGCAGCAGCCCCAGTGCCTGCCTCTGGAAGTGTAACAAGCAAGGGGTGGCTGCTTCACAGGGAGCTCCCTCACCAACACGGAGTGGTGCGCAGGAAAGCCAGTGGCACTGCCTCGTCACATGGCTTTGAGTCTCCTACAAGCTGGCATTTGAATGTGTTTCATGTGCACTGTGCCAGCCTTCGTGTGTGATTTTCTTTTTTTTTTTTTTACTTATGGAGATGGGCTTGCCTGTCTGCCTGTTGATTTGTCTCTCCCTGCAGGAACTTTTGATGGGCATTTCAGGCAAGTTTCGGAAAGGGGTAAGAATCTCCAAGGTAACTGAGAGCTATAAGCTTTGTGAGGAAAGTCATATACAATGTCCTACTGAGGGAAAAGTGGGCAGAATTAAATCATTATACATTCTGGACTCATATAGCCTCAGAGGAACTGCAGCACATGACAGCTTTCATCTGGCATGGGTTTGATGGGGTACATGGAGCGGCTAGAGCTACTGCAGCATCAGCAAAGGGAGTGGGGATCAGGGACATCACCCTGTAGCTTTTATACTGTATGTTTGGTTTTATGGTGGGTGTCCTAATGTCTAACTGATTACCTTGGCTGGATGTGCTCTCATTGTCTTGTGGATGGTGCATAATAAGAAATTGCATTCTTGGCAGTTTGGTTTAGATTCTGTCCAGCTTCACCTTACAGATGTCAGGGCGTGTGGTACTTATGCAGCTTTATGGCTCCAGAGCCATTATTCAGACTCAGCGGTCTGATAATAATACTCATCCTTTTGCCTCTTTGTCCTCCAGAGGTTTTCTAGTATGCTGCAAAGGCAGGTGAAGGCAGTTGAAGGTTCGGAACCAAAGACCTTGCTTGCACATGCCAGGGGGATGCTATAAGACCAGCATGTCCTAAGCAGAAGGGAACAGCAGACTGAGCGAGCCGAGCCTCTGATTTCTCCTGGTAAAATCAAGGAAAGCTTTGCAGTTTACTTTGCTGGAGCCAGTACACAATCTTTGACCTGCCAACAATGAGATTGCGGTTTGGATGGGTGCAGCTGTGAGGCAGACCAGGCCAGGAGGCAGCGGTGCAATGTTTGCTGCCACACCGTCTCCCCCAGAGTGCCACCTAAGGCTGTGAGTGGCCTTTGAGTTCAGTGAAAACAGAAGCAATACAGTTTTGCATCAGACTTGACTGATCCAGGTGCACAGATGTGTCAACATCTTCCTTAAAGAAAGAAACCACACCACCTCCCACCGAAAAAGCAAGGGCCACAGGCATGGCTAGCAGTGAGGAAAGGTGGCTTTGTGCCTAGGGCACCACACAGGGAGGTCAGCTGAGGCCTGTTTCCAGGTACATTGCCAGGTTGCACTGTTGGCTTGTCCAAATCACTCTTTGTTCCCCGCTTGGGAAGCAGGGATAGAAGAAGACAGCTTTACGCCATGAGTGGATGGGACCTCGGCTCTGGGGTGCTCACCAGGTGCTCCAGCGATGACCGCCCTGGGAAGTCAGTCTGCAGGCAACTTCTTATGGTCACTGAGCGTGGTGTTTCCAACACAGGCAGTGCTGCAACAGCAGAAAAGAAATTTCCCGTTCTCCCCATTCAAGTCCAAAGCCTTTTGTCTAGTGCATCACATCACTTATCGGTGTGGCAAGGTAGTCTAAAGATTTTTATAAATCAAGCTGATTTAGTGACTGTATTTTCTGATGCCATCTCAGTTTTCATTCTAAAGGAAATTAGTAATTTTGTATTAAAAAAAAAAAGAAACAGCCACCCATGCTCTAGAAATTTCCTTCAAGCTGAACTTGCTTTCATTTCCTCTTCAAGCTTGTAGCTCTGTATCTGTGCAGCCTTGTGTAATGCAAGTCGGCCCTCTTCACAAAGAGCAGTTACACCCTCTTGAAAGGGGCAATGGGGAACAGTCACCAGTTTTAAAGTTTCATATCTGTCTTTCTGGAAGATGTGAGGTTCCTGTTGGCTGCAGCAGCTGGTTTAATCAATAAGCTAAATAAACAACATTCATCTGGAAAGAGTTAGCAGTTCCATCGAGCAGAGGTGAGTGAAGAGCGGTGCGTTTAGTGCTGCTGTGTGAGCTGAAGTGTTCAGCGGAGACTTTGGGAGAACTTCCCTGACCCCATTTGTCCGTCTTGATTGCTCCTGTTGTTTGTTTTCACTCATGCAGGCTCCAGCTGCTTCAAACATACAGTCTGTTTCTCTCTCTCTGTTTTGCACGTACAAGCCTGTAAACACTTGTGTGCAGACACAGTTGCATGCACAGCCATAGATGTCCACAAGCATACACATGCTTCCCGATGCACCCACAGACACATACAGGCACGTTTTCTCTCTTAGTATTAATATAGATCCTATGCACAGCGATTGCTCTTAGCTCATGCTGGAAGCAGTGAGGTTAGCCTCAGCTGGAGACAGCCATGCTATGGGTGGGATGGCTCTATATGTACAGTATCTTCCCTATTAATAGGCAAAAGGAACATCAAATAATGCCTATAAGGAGTGAGGGCCACACCCCTCATCTGGTATGGAGGTGGCAGGAAGAACCTGTCCTCAAAAAGCTTGCCAAGGTGGAGAAACTTGCTATGACACCTGTCTGTCAGGTGTTAATAACACATAGTGATTTTTCTTTTAAAAAGGCTGATAATACATGACTGGTCATGAATTTCACAGAGCAAATGTCTAATTGCCAGCTTAATCTTTGGTGTGCTTGGTTGAGGCAACAGGGCTGCTAGCACCATGTATCCTCACCACAAAAACACCTATCTGCCTATTTTACCTGTCCTTGAGCTGCTTAGCTATAAATTAGGAGGGGAATGCACCTCTAGATATGAAACTGTCTGGCTCTGTGTAGAACTGCAAGAGGCATTTGTATCCCACCCCCAACACAAGGAACAGATGTGGAGCAGGGGTAGCGAGAAGAGACGCAGAGCAGAGGATGGCACATCTAAGGGCAGGCAGTGCTGGGATCCACCACTCCTGAGAGCTGCGGGGACTCCCAAGTACGAGAGGCTATGGGGTCAGCCCAGCTCAGCCAGGCAAAGAGTTTCCTTGCCTTGCCTTGGCTTCCTTCTCCACCTCTCCCTGCCATGTCATCCTTCCTCTCCTTTGCACTCACTTGGCAGGTGAGCGAGTCACTTAACTGGGTCATGAACTTGGGGAAAAAAGCTTGCTTCTTTGCTCTCTTCTGCTGTACTGGTGAGTTTGAATCTGATGACTGCCTGACCAGCTCAGCTCAGCTGAGTGCCAGGGCTACCTGAAGTGCAGCAACCAGAGAGAATGGCCTGGGACAGGAGGGGAGGAGGAAGATGGTAGAGGAGGGCTGGGACCTACTCCCTTAGGTGGAGGGGAACTGCTGAGGTTGCTCACGCCGAACTGTGCAGCTCTGCTCAGGTATTGCCATAATGTGCTCCCAGACTGAAAAATGGAAAGATACAAAAGCGGAATCTTTTTTGCCAGACAAAAGCTAACAGCCCTGAGAGGTATCAAAGAGGAACCCAGTCCTTCTGTTTTATCTTTAAACAAACCTGCTAAAGTTAACCCCAATGGCAGGAGGATGAGGCTAATCTTGGCAAGACTATCTCAAAGCAAAGCTAATGCACCTCAAATAGCTTTGATGGGGTTTCACTTTTGGCTAGCCCATATGGCCTGGTTATATTGAAGTAAACAGCACATCAGCACATCCTTTAGCAATGAAGAAAACATCTTGTTAGCTTCAGCTGTCTCCTTTTCATGTCTCTTGGAAAGCATGCTGTTGTGTCCCATGACTGCTAGTCCTTGTGACACATGCAAGGCTAATATTTTTAGCATAATTTAAACACAACTTTTTTCATTCAATTAATAAATTAAATCTAGTAAACCCAATTTATGTCCTCCAGGAGAAAACAAACCCCTATTTATTGTACAAGTATCAGGGCTATTTTCCAAATGTTAAATAAAGCCTAAAGGGATTATCACATAGCCTTTGCTGAGAATTATAGACCCCATACTAAAGAAAGGCAAAAATAGCCATCCCAGAGGAGAAAAGGGGAACAAATGGGAGCAAAACCCAAATAGTTTCATGGTTTTGTAACAAGCAAGGTAGTGATCTCAAGTCTGCAGCATTTCCATGTATGAAATGTCCCTGGGAAGTCAGCAGGACTAGTCTTGTAAGTAAAGACTTGCCCATTTGGAGAAAATAACTGGAATAGCAAGTGTCACATTAGCTGTCCCACACAGCTATCCTGGAATAAACACTTCAGGTGAGGACTCTTGTTGAATAGAAATGATTTTATTCCAGAATAGTGACATCTCTCTGGAAATGCACTAATTCTTTTATAACAGTATCTGTTCTGCCATCGCCATTTTTGTTAGTTTTTCCGTGCAGGCAGGCCCAGCTTTTGCCGTGTGAGCCCCTGCTAGCTAGGATAGAGCTGCCATTCTGGGCTCAAGCATTTTTTCCACTTGGTGCAGACAAAGGCAAGTTTTCTACCATTATCTTTGGGATTGCTTTTATAATGATGGAGGCTTTTATTCATGTTTTTTGTCCATGAATGTTCAGTAGTCTTTCCAGAGCTGGTTTTTTAAATATTTTTTTTCCTAATTATTTCTAGACATTGATTGGAGATACTCCTTTCCTTTTAATTTTTGCAATTATTACATATGCAAACAGCTTTGACTCTGCTTGCATTTGATGTCTGCGCAGTACCATTTTTGCAGACCTTGACACGAGCGGAGGCCCCTCCATTCCCACAGTGAGCTCCACAAGGTGAGGACCCTGCCCTAGGTCCCCCCCCCCTGGAGCCCTTGAAGTATCTCCAGCTTGCAAAGGTTTCTTGAAGGAAAGACTTGGGCACATCAGGCTGCCTCCCACCTATTTGGTCCAGCAGATGAGTTACAGGCTTCCTCATCAGCAGGTTCAGGCCTAGTTTTCAGTACCAGTCAAACTGAGGCTTGAAATGGCGTGTGAAGCAAGATCCTAAGGCAAAAGCTTTGCAGAAGAATATTCAACAGTCAAATACAGTATAATTTCAGTGCCAATAAATGCGCCACATGTGAATGGATGTAACTATGAGTCAGAAAAACTGTCCAAATAGATGTCATCATTAGCTTCTGCTATCAGTAGAGGGTTCTCTAAGCATTCAGGGGTAATGTGAAGTCCTTGGGAAATAATAATTTGAAGAAACCAGTAAGTCAACAAAAATCATACCAGATACTTGGATTGCATATCTGGGTATACCTTCATTAATTTTGCTACATATTTATACTAGCTGAGATTATTTTTTTTCCATGTGAAGCAACTAAATTTATAGGAAATTAATAAGTATTTTGCAGACAAGTTCACCAGAAGGTGATGGGTAAAGACCATTTGCAATCTTAGCTAAAAGTGAATCAGAAAAATATTATGAACAGAAGGGTCATTGAAAGCCTGCACATTTGACAAACCTCTCTGCAGCATGATTTGTTTTGTTTTCAGTTCATGCCCAGAGGCTGAAAATCAAACACAAATGTCAAAGGTTCACCTAGTTCTTCAGTTTGCTTTTTTGTTTTGTTTTGTTTTTCAAATGCTAAAAGAAAGAGGGAATAGTTGTCAGAAAATGCTCTGTGAGCATATACAACCCTTTTCAGTCATATATTTTTCTTTCAGACATCTGAAGCTTTTCTTCCTGGTAGGATGTCATTAGCATATAATTAAGGTGCCAGATTTGTGACATTTTCCTGTATGCTTAATGAGGTGAGTTCTTGAGGTTTCTTGGGAGGTTTTTTTCCCCCAGACTGAGGTCAAACAGTTAACCAGTCATTCCGTTCCTCCTTCTATTTATACACCATGAAGGAGCAGGATGTAGTAACATTCTCTTGTGGTTCACCATAAGGAAAATATTCCACTTCTCTTTGGAGACAATCCTCAACAGCCCCCACAGCAGTACTTCATTTATGGCTTTCTGGGGGAAACCTCTCTGTGTGTCCTCCGTACTGGGCACAGCAGCAGAGGAAACCGCTGTCTGCCGGTAAAAGCCTTCCTCCCCTTTTCTCCTACCGCACACCTCTCCTTCCTGTCACACTATATCATAATTAATTTGAATATTAAAGCTCTTCCTCAAAGCAAATGCTGTACTTTCTCCAAAAATCCATGACCTGACCCTAAAGACTGCAGTGGTGTGTGAGCCCTGTCCAGGAATTTAAGCCCATCCACAGTGGTACCTACACAGGAATGACACCGGCTTTGCAAGGGCACCTGAAATTTTTCACAGGTTTCCGTTAGAGATCTAGCAGGACTATGTCTATGCCCTGGCCCGTCTCTAAGTGCCTCTGTGCCCAGGGCATGTAAACAAAAGAGCCCTGAAAGCCTCTGTAAAGGCTCCTCATACATAGGGTGCCTGGGGAGAGCAGGGGATGCTGCCGAGCAATCCAGCTGGAAAAGCAATTATGAGCTGCCTTCCCCAGCAAAGGAACTCTCGGGCTGAGCCCCAGCCCCTCTTCAGCTGCAGACAAAGAGGAGAGAAAAGAGACTCTGTGAGTCCCAAATACCTTTTCACGGGTGAGGAGGAAACGTCCCATGGGTTTTGTTTTTCCTTTCAGGCTGTCAGCATCCCATCCTTTTGAAATCTTTGTGTTGGAGCGGCTGGTCTCCACCTCCACTCAGCACTGTGCAGGGGGCTTTTCTCTGGGAAGAACTGGGGGCAGGAAGAAGTAGAAAACACCACTGATTTTTAAAGAGAGACAACTTACCCTGGGAACAGCTGGGTGCCTCGAAATCACAGACTTTAGGCTACCCAGCACTTGAAGCTCTTCTGCTCTTTCCCTTCCAGGATGCTCCTTGAGGTCTGTTTCCATCCCTTCCTCTTTATCTAAAGCCTGAGGCATTGCAAACAAGATCAGCTCTGACAGATGACATCCTTCTGGCTGGGAATCTGGGGTGTTGGCAAGGACACAGGATGGAGCTAGCTGTGTCCAAAGAAGGAGCAATTTGCTCTTGTTGAATTCTTGCTGAATTTCTTGTGAACAGTGCTGCCTGCAGGTGCCTTGACCCTGTTTTGGGGAAGGCTTTTCTGAATTGGAGAGAAGGTCTCCATCTTTTTGCTCGGCACTGATCTCTCAGCAGATCAACTTAATGGTCTCACCTCTTTGGTCAAATTCTGCCCTATGTTGCTTAGGAGGTGTCTCTGGCAAACCTGTCTGCCTCGGTGTCTGAAGTCCTTCCCACATAGGCTCTGTCCTTTAGCCTTGATCCTTATGGAGTAAGAGAAACCCTTTGGGCTCCTGGGCAGGAACAGGAGGGGAGCAATGAAAGCTGAAAAGGATAGACCCCTCTGAAAATCATGTTGTTATCTAGAGGCACAAACAATGGCTTATAAAACTCATGCTGTACACCTAAGTTTCATAACATTGACTTCTTCATACGTAAAGCATGCCAAATCCAATATGACATAAGAAGGATTTTCAGTGGCAAGACAGCTGCTGGGAGAGGCTTAATCATTTCCCACAACTTCTTGTGGGTAACATGATGATGACATGTCTAGCAGGAGAGCATCTGCCTGACCATCATCAGCTACCTTCACTGGAGGACAACATTTTATGACCAAACACAACGTCTGAGGAAGATGAGCCAGCATAGCAAGGAGTGCTCAGTGGCATCTGGCAGGTGATATGAGCAGAGCATGACTGTGTTTTGCTCTTTTTGAAGAAAATGAGCAAGCAATCCAGGAAAGGAAACACACAACTCAAGGATACATTTTTGCAGATGATCTATTGCCTTCCTCATGAACGATGTGGAAATAGATTGTAATTTTCAAGATGAGGATCTATTATAAAAGATGATCTTGAAGTGTATTTAAAAGTAAGAATGTTTCAATTCAAACAATTCCAGGAGGAAACAGCAATGCAGTTCTCCTGGGTACATGTAGACAGTGCCAGTAATGGTTATATTATTTCTGGTTTTAGATACAGAATTGTAGACTGCCATCTTGAACAGGCAAGGAGAAAGCTAATCAAACCACAGTCTTGAAGACACAAAAATCTAACGGGCTGCCATTATCCTTGCAGAACGTATTTCCTCTTCCAACCAGAGCACCTCAGAGCTTGCCAAGAGGGAATGAAAATTTCCCAGCTAAGGGCAACGATCACCCTTTGGTGGGTAACTTGTCAGCATTGGTCCCGATGTAGATTAGAAGGTATAGATGTAGTAACCATACGTATAGACATCACTTGCTTCCTGAAAACACCCCCTTTTGTCAGCATAGTCCTTGTACCAAAGGCAACTGGCATGACAGCCAGTGCTCTTCCTAGCTTTGTGCCAGTTGTAAACTCTCTAGTCTGGCCAATATCCACATGTTGCTTCAGCATTTCATTTGGTTGAATTGCTGAGATCTGTCCTAATGCCTCTAGTAGGGTCAATGTACCTGGTTTTGGGGGATGGTATCCTGTCCTGACACAACAGCAAACACTCTAGCAGTATCACCCCATTGCTACACAGCATCTGGCTTTTGACCTTAGTTACATGGTACTGACGCTTAAACCATCTTGCCACATTGGAACATTTTACATTGTGTGATGAGAATAGCAGCTCATGAGCCAGGAGATGAGCCGAAGGAGAGGGAACAGGGAGCCCCTTTAAAAAAAATAATAATTGTAACTACTTAAAAAAGCAGTAAAGATGAGAGTCTGGGAGTCTGCAGAGAGAGCAGCAATAGGGAAGGAGAGTTTTGATTCCTCTCTGAGGGCTAGCACTGGAGTTTAGCATGCTCTGCTCCAGAGCCTGCTTTCCCTAGTCAGAGAGAGGCTGCAGGTAAAAGGTATTTGCTGGTTATGCAGCAATGTGCTTTGCAATGCCCCTGCCAGCTGTATTCCAGCTGTGCCTCCCAGGGGCAAAGCATGCTGTGACCCACTCAGGACCTGTTCTGGAGCAGGCATAGATGGGCCAACACCTGCACCCCTCTGACTTCACTGCATGGTTACCTTCACAGGTAGCCGCCAGCCCAACTTGCCATGTTTAGCCACAGCCAAAACTCAGGCACCCAAGTCCCTTCCAGAAACTTGGTTTCAGCTTTTCTGTCCTCAGAACTTCAGATGTCCAGCTAAGGACCCCTGTGCGGCACATTGTCCATGTGCTTGGTAACCCTCATTAGTTCACAGAAACAGAGTGTGACGCTCATGGTTCACCATTTTCCTGTGGTAGAAGAGTGAAAATTGACATCCAAGTATCAGCTTTGCAATTGGTAAAGTTAAAGATATTACAATAGAACTGCTTTTCAGATCCATCAATTTTAAATAATTATGGGTTCATTTAGGAAATCATTCAGTGGAGCACTGTGCATTGACTGGAGCAGTCATACTGGCTTGAACTTGTTGACTTGACCTTTCAGTCAGACAACAAAGAGCTTGTGTTGAGTAGCTAGTCATTCTGTTCATCAGGAAAAATGATTTCTCCCTTACAAGTGCATACCTATTTGTCTGTGTAGAGCTTGATGGAAGATTTAAAACAACTGCCCAGTTGCAAGCTTGGTGGGCATATTCATAAGGAAAATGGTGCACATAAAATACCCAAACTAGATCCAAACACCTACTGGCTATTCAAGTTGAAATGACTATAGTAACTCTAGCATCACAAATATCCGCTCGACAAAATTACCTTCTAAGTCTTACAAAACTGAAGGAGAGTAAGAAAATTTAGAGCATTTGTGTGTGAATGTGCAAAATGCCAGTTTTTAACCAGCTCTAATTTTTAGCTAATAGAGTTGTAAAGAAAGTCTTGAAATATGGCTCAGAGAATCTCCCTAAAAAATCTGTCAACAAGGCTTGTCCGGATCTGCAAACAGTCCTATAACGAGTCCGAGTCCTGGGCCTGAATCTCATGTTTCAGCGTATGTGGCAGCTAACTCTGGAACCTAACAATGAAAATGCAAATATTGACACTTTTCACTCTTTCCCTGCTTCTCATTTTAGTGGAAGCATCCAATGTACAGGCTCGTTCCAGGTATATTCTTAAGCTTTCACAGTCAAAAAATCTCAATCTTTCTCCTCCTGCTAGGCTAAACATACAGCTCCTCTCTGCGTGGCTGTTTTCCATACAACATCCAGCAGCATGTTGAATACAAAACATGATGTGGGAACATTCAATTAATGCAATTAAGTAGGACACAGAATCATGTTTCACGCTAATCATTTCCATAATCCAACAAAAGCCTGCCCCATTTTTAATTTATTTGTAGTTGCCACTGAGTTTCCAGTCTACTGCACCAGAGCCATCCAAAATGTAGGTCAGGCTTGCCAAGTCCACTTCTGCATGAAACAAGCTGTGCTCTTCCCCAGGGGGTGGGTGCGCACATCCTTACCACCTCTCCTGCTGCCAGGGTCCGGCCAGCCTCCTGTGGCTCTTCCTGCCGGCTGGTGGCTGCTTTACTCTGCTTTAGGGCTTAGGGACGGCTCCTTGATGCCTCGGGTGAGAAAACGAGTGGAAAGTTACATCCCTGTGGTGCACTGGCTGGGTTTTGGTTGCATCAGGCCTGTGAGGGTGGCCAACTGTCTCCAAACCCAAGGCTGGTGGTACCATGCATTGGAGGGGGGTCCAGGTGACACAGTCGCAGTGAATCCAGTGCTCCCAGTCTGGCACTAGGCACAAGCACCATTTCCATGGTGGGAATGGGGAAGGGCCATGGCAAGTGATCCTCCCAAAGGCTTGAGCACTTGTTAAAATTATAACTCCATATGGTCTAAAATGGCTCCTGGGCGCAGGGTGAGTCATCGCGGGGGCGAGGGCTCCTCCCCAGCCTCACTGCTGTTAGCAAAGAAAGACTGGGAGGTGGAGAGGAAAAGGCCAAGGGCAGGCAAGCCCAAGCACACCAGGGAGGCAGCTGTGTTTTGGACAGACTCGGTGGGAGCAAGCTCAGAGGCTGGGGAAGCAGCCAAGAAAGAAGGCTACAATACCCAAAGGCATTACGTATGGGGTGTGTGAGTTGGCTTTCGTCACCACAACAGGCAGCTTGGGCTTCTCTTAAGCTTTGGAGAAGGACAGGGAAATCCACGGTTATGGCAGGCCATCAGGAGAGCCTGTGTTAATTCACCAGAACTAATACGTGGTCTGAGGTTTCGGTTGCTCTGTCGAGAGTGACCCCACACCCCTTGGACTGTTCAGATCGCTAAGCTGTGTGCAGCAAACCAGCTCAGGCGGTTTCACTGGTTCCAGGAGTCATTTCCTAGGCTCAAAAAAGGGAGGCTCACTCATGTTTTAATCCCTTTTCATGGAGCGAGGCATCTCCTATATCTGATGCAAACTGTAACAACTCCCTTGTGAATGACATCATGTCCAGAGACACCTGTTTCCCAAGACAGGGTGTTATTAGGATGGATTTTTCTCACTGGTTGTGTAATACAAATTAAACCAGAGTGATATGATAAGCATGGGTGCCCCAAAACTGATGTCAGCTCTGAGGCGTCAGCCCCACATTTTCCTAAAAGCTGCATTAATAATTTGGAGGCTTCCAAATTCCATCATGTACAGATATGATGTTGAGCTGCAAAACCCAAATAAGACATTTAGCTCTAAGGAATCATTAGAAATGTCTCTCACATGGCTGGGGAACTTTATGAAGCACCCTAAAATTCCTTAAGGTACCTTTGTGGGGCAGATCTTTCCTCTTCTGACACTTTTCTTGTCTCTGACTTACAAAAGTATTTGAGAAATGAGGACAGGAAAAAAATATTCGTATGCAATTGTGAAATAATATATAATATAACACTAAATAGAGGGCCTCTGTTGAGACTGCCAGTGCAGAGGCACATGTTAGCTAGAGGCAATAACTCAACAAGCACATGTGATTTCCCACTGTTGACCACCAAAGGGGAAGAGCAAACATTGTGTGAAGCTTCGTTCTACTGTAGATAAATCCAGCATTAGACACGTGCAATAGTCCAGTGTGTCCCTCAGACCACCAGCCAACACATCTTACGGACTTTCATGCATCCATGTCAAACTCCTACTTAAGACTGCCCCAGGGCTCATGCACTTCCCAAGACTGTGGTCAGCTTGATACAGCTTTGTCAGCTGCAAATCCCTGCTCTGGAAACCGCAGCTTTATGTAGTTCAGAACTGATGGACATAAACTGCATTAACAGTGCAAAGTCAAGTGCAATGTCAATGAGCTTCATATATTATGTGTGCAGTGCGGGGCAGCACGGTGGACACAATCCAATGGTCTAGGGCTTGTATTGCATGCTCCCAAGCTAACATTCAAATTGAAATCCTAAACTTGGCCATTTGTTGTTTTTTTGGTTGGTAGGTTGTATTAATTGTAAAGAGGAAGTCTTTTCCTGTCCTAAGCAGCAAGTGTAATTACTATTTTTGTTCATCACAGATGCTTAAACTGCCTAGAAAGCAGGATGTCTGAGCTATGGAATTTTTTTTAAAGTTGGCTTTGACCCCAAACCAGATCAAATTCAGAAATATTACCAATTTTCCACAAACAACAGTCCCCAAAAAAGTCTGTCCAGCGGCTCACAGTCCTATGAGATGAAATGAAAAACTTCAGGCACGAGGGTTTTTCAGAGAGCTCCGGAGAATCCCAGCTCACCCCCAGAGGTGTGAATGCCTGCAGCTGTGGTCCAGGCAATACTGAAGATGTTACGATTTTTCTGTTAGTTGTTGTGGATTTCCAGGCTGCAAGCCCACAAGAACACCAGCTCCATGGCAATGTGCCATGAAGCTAACCCAGGTTCCTCCCTGTGTCTTGTGCATTGGGCTGGATAATGAGCTCACTGAAACTGCTTGTTTCAGACAAAATGTTCCTTATTCAGTGAGTCGGCAACATCACACAGTTTCCATTTTGAGCTCAGGCTGTTGAGCTGGCAAACTCTGTCCATCTGCACAGGTTGGGAGAGGCCAATGTGACAGACAGCTCTGAAGATGGTGCAGAAGGGAAAAAGAACTACAATAAAGAGAGATGGGAGTTCAGGGGAAGTCCCAAATTGAACAAGCAACTAATCTGACAGAAGCCATGTAGCTGTTGACTTGCTACACTTGTTCCATGTAGGCTGATGTGACATTGGAAGAAATACTGAGATTTTTCTTCTGCTAGAACTGTTCTGGCCTATTCATCACCTTCAGCTTTTGGTCTGGAGTGCTCAGGTTTGTCGAAAGAGAAACTGCCCACAGTTGTCTCCTTTGCTGCCAAAAGCAGGACTCTGCAGCCTTGGAAATGCAGGAGCATGTTCAAGAGCCTCTGCTTCTAGACTTTCTAGCTGATGATTAAATGGGAGTGAATGACACTGGGAGCAGTTTCCAAGAACAAGTTGCTATTAATGAGCAATGCACTTTTCATATGATGTGCAGGGATCATAGAGAAGCTTCAGAAAGTTTGAAATTCCTTAGACTTACTCTGGAAATGGATCAGGGCTGTAATGGTAAGTAGGTTCATAACTGAAGGCACGTTTTTATTTTTTAAACTCATTGCAAGTTCTTTCAAAAGTTTCTGGAAAAGAAATAATCCCATCTATTGGGTCATCTAGAGCAGGCGAATAAATGACTAATAAGCCTTCACAGCCTTCTTTGCATCATTTCTAAGTATTGGAGCATTGATTGTAAAGTTCTCCATTGATGTTCTTGACTGCGTAGAGGTTACAAATGCATCCTCAGGAATTGCTTTTCATTAAATAGCATGCCTTGTAGCAGATAGCCATTTACAGAGCAACAAAAAGGATGAAAAATGCTGTGGGTTATTCTTGTCCCTGAATACCCTTCATTTATAGGACATTTGAGTCATTTTTGCAGTGGCAAGAGCAATGGTGAGGCTAGCATGAACATCAGATGCAAAGCACGCACTGTAAATGTGGAAGTTGACTGCTTTCCCAGAATTTTGTTGACATCACAAAATTTTACACATGCATATATCTATGTCAATATCAATATAGAAAAGTGTGCGTACATGTGTGCATATATGCCTCTATTGCTGCAATCCTATGCCTAATAAATCACTATGGCCCTATAAAATCCCAATTACTAATGTGTTTAAAATAAAATATGAATGTGTATTTATAACGATGTGTAATATTTTATATAACACTCAAGAACAGATGTCCAGGGAGCAGCAAAATTTTAATTAAGGCTTTTCATTGCTTTTCCTGAGAAGTCAAATCAAAATCCCACTGAAAGACAGGAGTGAGACATTAAAAAAACCCCACACAGTGACAAATGTTTACATGTATTTTATAACTTACTTTGCAAAGGACATCTGTGGCTCATCTAGTGTAAAAAAAGCCAAGACTATCTGGTATGAGGCTTTTTTCTACGTATGTTTCTGTAATGATCATGTCATGAGTGGTGTGAAAAAACCTTCAGTGTCCCGAATTTCTCTTAGTGTTTGTCACACAATTTATCAGCACTTTTTAATAAGAGGTATTTTAGTGCAGAGAAAGCTCCCTCAGACAGCACCAGCAAGCTGTGTGCTGCTGAAGCCACTAGTGTTGGGCTAGAAACCCAGTGTCCCAGAGTAACACTATCTGGAAGGGTAAGGCCACACTCCAGGCAGAGGTGCAGCAACTGCCTATAAACACAGATCCAAACGAGCTTTAAAGTAGCAAGCGTGGGAGCTGGTAAGATGTGGCCATGGCACCATGGACTGTGGAATGGCTTGGACAGCTGGGCAATGGCCCAGTGCTATAGGCAGGATTTGCGGCGATGCTGTTTGCACAGTCTTGTGGAAGCTGGGATAGTTGGTTTAAAGCAGGCTACAAAAACATGGACATAACAGCAGAAATATGTTTGACCTCTGGGTTGATGCATTTTTAAGTGTGTCTCTTAGCAGCTATAACTCTGCTGGCTGAGGTCCTCACAAGTTTTATTGAATTAAACCATCTTTGGACAGAAGAAAGTCTCATGCCTGATTTACAAAGAGGTATCCAAAGGAAAAAAAGATTCAGGTAGTTGCCCAATGTCCCAGACGATGTCCCTGAGTACACTGGACACAGGGTAATGCCTTCACCACAGTGCCAACCTCTTGCCCCTGTGAGCTTACGAAGTCAGAGCAGAGGTGGGAAACAGTGGTCTCCTCTTGCACATAGAAAGGGAGATTTTCCTGAGTTTAAAGGAATTACTGAGTTGGTCTTAGAGGCTGGAATAATGGTGTTTCCTGGAGATCAAACCTCCCCAGCACACAGTGCTGGAGGCCGTGCTTGGGGTCCTTCCTGCATGCTAGGACAACTCCCCTATCACTCTCACTTGAAAATATGTGATGGGGAGGTTATCTCCAGACCCTTGGCACCTTCTCCCCCACACCGTACTCAAGAGTCTGGGAGCTCTCCTGGTTCCATGTGGCTGGGGAAGCCCTGCAGGACTGACACCGGAGACAGGACGCAGCAAAAGACAAACAACCAGACTGCTTCGGCGTGCTTTTTCCTTCTATATTGAAGCAGATCCAGACTGCCTCTGAGCTAGGCTCCTCAGGAGAGTCATCAGGTTGCTCAAAGGAGTGGTATAGCACAAGTATCATTTGTTTGCTGTCCTCCTAGTGTGATGACTACTGTGTGCTATCAGGAAACCATGCACTAGGAGATGTAAGTGCCTTCCTGTGCAGGATCTGTTTCTTCGCAGCCTGTCTCCTCTTGGGCTGAACAGCACTGATGTGGGTCAGACGCCACTGAGTTGGGTTGGCTCTGCAACTTCTCAGCCCTGATGGAAATGCATATAATAGATAACCTGGCAGGCATCCCCATCTAATCTGGCCCGGTGGAAAAAAGACAATATTTTTTCACTCTGCTGTGTTCACTTGAAGGCTTTTTTAATGTAAACATTGATTTTGCCTGACTAATGTAAGTGGCCTAATTAGAGCCTGTTTCTGAATAGGTTTAGAGCTGCTGGTCATTCTATGCTACTCATAAAGCAGCACTGTGTTAAAATATTCTGCTTGATTCATTTCATTCAGTATCTCAAAGGAAACTTCACAGAGAAAAAGATGCTGTGAAATCAGTAGTAAGATGTTAACTCTTGATTCTAATTACTCTCTGTGGTTATATTTAAGCATTATTAGATATGATTAAGTGCACGATCAGTAGGCAGACCTGTTTTTATACATTGCACTTAATATTCAGAGAAGGCTGCTGTGATGCGTACCTCACAATGAGTAATGTGATGGAAATCAATTAACAGGTGAAAAAACATGCTGGTACATGAAACACTATCTGAAAAGGGCATTCAGTTCTTCCTTGGGTTCTTACTCATTAAACAACAAAAGGAAACCCACACAGATGAAGGCTGAACCATTCATTTGGAAGTTTTTAATTTCTTCCCTAAGGGAAGCTAAAGAATATTTTTAAAGTATATACTATCTACAGCAGTATAAATCCCTCTTTGTTGGCCTAAAACATTTGTTTCTATAGCGTTAAATGCTTTGCAGATAGGTGCTTACTAATGTGAGGGAAGTTAACCTCACAGAACTTGTCTGGGACAGGAAAGGTTGTTACTCCCATTTTACAGGTAGGAACCCTGTTGAACGAAGAAGTTGAAGATTTCACTCAAGGTCATGCTGGAAATCTACAGCACAGGCAGGGAGCAGAACGCCGGTTCTCAAAGCAGAAATCCAGCAAAGCTCGAGCAGAGCACTGGTTCCCAAAGCAGAGATCCAGTGGAAATTTAAAGTGCAAACTACATAGTTCAGAAGCATGAGCCAGGAAAACACTGAGAGATCTGCTAAGGTGTCTGAGGCACCATAGGACTATGAAGATGTGCTGTGGGACATGCTCTTCAAGGCTTTGGCTGCCTCTGGCCTGTCTCAAGTTCCCCGAAAACCAGAAAACTGCCACCTTTAAGCACACCACAGTGCCCTGAGGATGTGGATAGCATCCACTTCCAGGATGGCTGCACTTCAGCAGCTCCCTTGTGGGGCTCAGAGAGGGCATCCGTGGTGTTGCTCTTTTCAGTGAGATGAGATAATATGGGTCCAGAGAATAAAGGAAACATGTCAGTCCTGTCACCATACTGGAGCCAAGGTTTTGAATGCAGAGATCATGGTCTGCATAGTTCTGGGCAAAGCAATCTTTTCTGCAAACTGCTATTTTTAAGTGGGACCTAAAGTCTTTCTTTTTTGTTTTTCCTTTTTTAACTTCTGCAGTGTTTACACCTGTTCTATGAAATGGGCTGCTTTATGAAATGGACAACTTCCAGACTTTTGCACAACCAGCTTTCTTTCCAAACTCCCCTCCACTACTATTCCTCCTTCCTAACCTGGCAAGTTAAGTTTCTGAGACAAGAGTGCATCTAACTCATCACGCTGCCAAGCGAGCCTTTATCTTAACTACTAACAAGTTGACAAATACCTCCTGACATGCTATAGCTGTTGTCCATTCCAGACCACTTTCCTCTTTTCATAATTTTCTTATTGCTCTTTCTTTTCTTTAGTACATGTTCTGCTCTGAGAGTTGCAGTCATTCCTTGTTGGAGCTGTTTGTGTACCTGGAAATCATCTGTACGACATGTTTGCAATCAGTCTATCACTTCCAAGATGCATGCAATACACGGTGCATGTGTTGTAGTCAATTTGAACATGAACTATGGTGTTTTGTCTGGATTTACCAGACATTTGGCATCTTTGCAGGTTATCTGTGAAAATGATTGTCTTTCAGGCAGAGTTATTAGATCTGACAATGTACCAAAAATAAGTGACATCAGACATCATGAGGACTGTGAGAGACATAGTAACAACACATCCATGGTGACCAGATGTGTCTGCAAGGAATATGTATGGCCTTGCCTGCTTATCACCTCAGGTTTTGAAGAAATCGTTGGTGCTGAAGTATTTGGTGTTTGTAGAGAGAGAGGCTTATAATTTCTCTGGCAGAAACAGGCCATGTTCATTCAGTGGGAAAAAAAGTCCCATGCCTAGAAATGTGAATGCTTGAAGAAAAGTGCATTCAACCAGACCTGCACACAAGCCAGCATCCATCAACTGTCATCTTGGGTGGGAACATTAGATGATCTATGGCAAAATCCCTGCTTCCCCACTCGGATGTCCTGTGCGCTCATTTCTGTGTCTTCTACTCTGAGCCTTGCTGCTACTTCCCCTCCCTGTGCAAGCAATGACTCCAAGACATACGTTCCATATTTGCATGGCTACAACTTTTTGAGTGCATGACACTTAACAAAGCAAAAAAAAAAAAAAAAAAATTAACGGCAGATGGTCTAATAGGACAAAGCTGAATTTGAGGATTAACCAGACCATAATAAAAGCTGTCATTGCAGGTTGTCATCATTGGAGAGTTATTTATTAGCTCTAAACAAACAATGTTCCCTTCAGATACCAAATGTCAAATGTTTTAATATGTAGAAACCAAGTCTTCCTCTTCCAGCTGCTCCTATTTCGTCCTGCCAGCTGTACTGTCTCCTCTCTAAGACCTGCCAAAGAGCCTAACATTAACATACCTTATTATGCACATTATTTTGCCAAAAGAGGCCAGATGAGGCCAAATCATTCTGATAATAAGCCCTGCTGTCATTAAATACTATTATGCATGCTACTGTTGATCCTAAAACTGTTGTGGAATATTAATGAGGACATCCTTGGCATTTGCTGCAAATATTCTGAAGTAAATGAGTTTGGCGCTTAATAGGTCTGTCCACGGTCCGAAGGGATCTGTTACTGTATTGATCACTTCTGTAACTCAGGAAAAAAATATGAAGTGGCTGGTATGCAAAAGATTTCCAACTCTGGGAAGATTTCTTTCTCCTTTAAAAACTATGCAGCTAAAGGAATAATGGTTTGGGGGTTTAATTTGGATCCTTGGCAGTAAGGAAAGGGAGGACAAAGGACAGAATTGCCTGAGGATGATCCAAATGTTTTATCCCTTTTTTGAAAACCTTTTTTAAGGTCAATTTGAAATGAAAATGTCATTGTGAAATGAGAAGCTGAAAATGCCATTGTGAAAATAGAAGCTGAAACATTTTAAATTCTCTGAATGCTCTTTTTTGACTTTTTTTTTTTTTTTTAACTGAAACAATGTATGATATTTTGACCTGAAGTTGTGAATAGCTTTGGTTAACCTAGAACTACATTTTTCTATGATTTTATTGCTTGGAAAAAAAAATAGTCACCTGCTCTAAGTGTTCTAACTTTTGGGGAAGAGTGCTTGACATTTATCTTGATGTTTTAAAGTTCCTTTGACCCAAGGTTTCAGTTATTACTGGAATCTTCTGATGTGTTTTCTTAAGTAATTTAGACTTTAAAAATGCAATTGTTTTTCCTTTTCCTGTCCATTTTCTGCAAGTCTTTTGACAGTTTTTATGTAGCATGATTTCAACAGAGCAGTAACACACAAAAACAGTGGGAAAAAGTGCCATAAGCTCTCAATTGTAACATGACCATAAAATTCAAGCCTTATATCTGTTACGGGTGGCCCCTTCTCAGATATCTAAAGGTTAAAGCCTCACTTGCTGTGATTAACTAGTCAGAATCTCAGCCAGCTGCATACCTTTTACCACGGACCAGCAAAAGCAAAGGCAGAAAGTTATTGTGGTCATTTTTTTACTGTGCCACAGAAAGGGAGTAGAAAAGAACACCCAAAAGGGAAATATTTTTGACTCATTACATGCCTGTTGAAAAGAGAGTTTCTGCCCCTAGAGGTGCAAAACTTATTGTTTTAAGAATGTAGTGTTTCTCCTCTCACAAGAAAGTCTAAAAAATATGCAGGAAAGAAAGATAGGGGGTCTGTACACCTGGGCACTCTTGTCTACCAGGCATCAGAGGGTTTTGCTCTGGCCCTGCAGAGTAACCTCGGAGTTGCATTGCAGGCAACAGGCTGCCCTTCCAGCCTGCAAGGACAGCAGGGGCTTTGAAGGGAAGCTTGCTGGTACACAGTGTTCCCAACATGTCTGTGTACAGCTGGTCCATGCTGGGGTAGCCCACGCAATCTGGGAGGTGGAGCTCCCTGATAGCACTGGGCAGGGACCTTGAAGTAAAGTATGGGTTGGGAGCAAATGGTATGACTTGACAGACTGGGTTAAATTTCAGTGCTTCGTCTGGCGTGTAACCACTCAAAGTTCAGCTCAAATGCCAAGAACACAGACCCTGAGCAACATACCTATTCCTCTTGCCTGCACTCTATTATTGGTTTTTTTTTCAACAGTAGCTGGTTTTGGTATATTTGGTTCTTGGTTCAGATTTCTCAGCGTTCAGTACTTGAGCAGCCACTACTATGGAAACTAACTTAGCATATTTTCCCTGATCCTGCTGCCAAGCTGTCACTTTAATTAATTTGTTTCTGTTCATGCAGAGACTGCCCATCCCAGAAGCTATGCATGGGGCTGTTTCTGGACTATAATATTGACCTGATGTACAGGATTGGACATGTCAAGGTATATGTCTGCGTTTCATGATGTTTACATTCAGGAGTGAATGGGACAAAATTTACAGGGATATAGAATCAAGGCACAAAGGGGCTTTTAAGAGTCTCAGTGACTGTGCAACTCCCTGCTGCCATCATATTGATGTTCCAAATGGCCCTACAAAACATCTGCTTGCCATTGCTCTGCTTTGGCAATGCTGAGGGTCTTAATCATACTTTACTGCAAGCCTTTCCACATGTGTGCTTATATGCTTAGTGTAAATGTGGTTATTCATATATTTTTGTAGCAGAAAAAGCAAAAGCTAGTGTTTTTCTTTTCTCATATAAACCCCTCTGCAGTCTAGTCTCTGTTCAGAGCTCAGGACCTGTTTTGACAGGAGTTGGCTCTTTTTAATCAAGTTTTTACTGCATTTATTTCACCATTGCTTGCATCACCTGGGAAAGCTGTGATGCCTCCCTGAAGCACGTGACTGCAGCAGTTGAATTGATGGGAGGGTGGAGGAGTGGAGAGGGAATTTTATGAGCTGAGCGTGTGGGAGGCCCGCGCCGGCGGGAAAAGATCTTTCCAAGCACAATACCTGCGGGTGGCAATGGGAGAGGGGTGAGGGACCCGCTCTTCCTGCTCTGAGACCCTGGCTACGCCAGGGACATGTGGCTGCATTGTGTAGCAATGTGGGTACAGTCTGAAGATGGGACAGGCTTCGGGGCCCCACGAGGCAGAGCTGGCACTGTAACTAACAGTCCCCTCCGGCAGACCCCCAGATGCGGGGCTTAGCCCATGTGAGGCTCATCTACTTTTTAGCTCCTTCATGGCCCCTTGCTACCACAGATGGGCTCCTCTAGTACCAAGAGGATCTTGGTTGCAGGTAGCTCAGGTGGACGCACAATAGCTGTACAGCAGTATTGGTGCAGCTCTTGTTTTGGAAGGGCTGTGACCTCCTGCTCTTCTGTGGGGCAAGGAGATATGGTGAAACCTCCAACTTGCGGGAGGTGTTGCGAGAGCCAAGCATGGGAGTGTATCATGCAGTCCCTGCACGGCTGGGGCTGCCGGTGCAGCTAAGAAGCTGTGACAAGGTAAGCAGCCTGCCATCCCAGTGTTCCCTGCTGTTGTCCCTGTGGGAGCATGTTTCACGCAGACCCTTCAGGGTTGTCCTGCTGGTGTGCTCCTGGGCAGCCCAGAAAATCTGACCTGAGCCACTGTGCCTTCCCACTCCCTGGACAGGGACATCCCTGGGCAGGATGTGACCAGCAGGTTGAGGGAGGTGATTCTCTCCTTCTACTCTGCTCTCCTGAGACCCCACCTGGAGTACTGCGTTCAGCTCTGGGGCCCTCAACATAAGAAGGACATGGACCTGTTGGAGCGAGTCCAGGGGAGGGCCATGAAGGTGATCAGAGGGCTGGAGCACCTCTCCTGTGAAGACAGGCTGAAAGAGTTGGGCTTGTTCAGCCTGGAGAAGAGAAGGGTCCAGGAAGACCTTACAGGAGCCTTCCAGTACCTAAAGGGGGCCTACACGAAAGCTGGAGAGGGACTTTTTACAAGGGCATATAGTGATATGACAAGGGGTAATAGCTTTAAACTGAAAGGGGGTAGGTTTAGATTGGACATAAGGAAGAAATACTTTACAATGAGGGTGGTGAGGCACCGGAACAGGTTGCCCAGAGAAGTTATGGATGCCCCATTCCTGGAAGTGTTCAAGGTCAGGTTGGATGGGGCTTTGAGCAACCTGGTTGAGTGGAAGATGTCCCTTCCCATGGCAGGGAGGTTGGAACTAGATGATCTTTAAGGTCCTTTCCAGCCCAAACCATTCTATGAGTCTATGATTCTATGACACCACTTTGCAGGTAGTCACAGTCTCTTCAAGCTTTGAAGCACATTAGTGATGCAGTAGCTCTCTGTGCAGGAGTACTGCCAGTGCCTGTACCCAGTACAGTAGGGCTCTCCCATGCATGTGTAGCTTTGCAGACTATCCAAATGGAGATAAATGCATTTGTCAGAGCAGCAATTTCTTCCCCAGCTGCTGGTGGGCCCAGAAGAGGCTGAGAAAACAGCCAGGGAGAAGAAGGCGGGAGAAGGGAAGCAGGAGGCAGATGCCAGGACTGCAGAGCTAACTCTGGAGGGAACTGTTTTGCAGGAGCATCTGTATTAGTGCAGTAGTGTCTAGGCTTCAGAAATGGACCTGACAGGTCAGAAGAGAGGAGTGCTGGGTGTCCAGAGTGACCGCAGCAGCTGGAGTGGGAAAGCTGCTTTCCTAGATATTTGTGGGGAGCTCACTCCCAAAAGGCAGGGGGAGAGCACCCATAGGAGAGCCCTCATTCCCTTAGAAAAACACTGAAGGTGCTTTAGGAAAACGATGTGGCAGTATATTAAGTGCTCTGTGAAAATCCCCTGAAGATCAATGCTTTGAAAGTGTGAGAATGAGTGTCTCAATTTAAGACTATAAGAGAAAAGAATGAGTTGTGCTATCTCCTATTCTTGTCATACCATTGTCCATTCACTAGTTAATTAAAAAAAAAAAAATTATTTTAATTGCATTCTTCTTTCATAACGTCTTGGATTGTGATGTAGGTATTATGTCCATACTATGACATGCTTACTTTTATAAGCACAAAGATGAGCTCTTGCTCATATAATATGCAAAATTTGCTGGTTTGGCCTAGATATTTTATTTAAATTAACAATTTCAGCTGAAAAGATTGAAAATATAATCTTGTTTCCAACCAGCTATAAAGCTTACAAAAAATTGAAGCTGACACACCATTTTGGTCAACATTCAAAGTTTTGGTTAAAAATACTGCATTTTCATGATCATGTTGGGGAAAAATACATTTTTTATTACATTTATTTAATATGTCAGTGTGACTGGCAGGTCATTTCTTTCTTTCTCAGGAGTTAATAAAACTGAAAGGGGCAATTAACAACCTAAAAACTGTCATAAAATGTTGCTTTTTGCTTCTCTTTCTAATAATGACAATCAACCAACTTACTGAAAACTTTTCAGCTTGCATCCTTTGGATTCCATGATCTTCAATATATTTTTATGATGCAGGCCTCAAAAAAATGTCATCCAGAGGAAGCTGGAGAATTCCTCTTGACTTACTCCAAAATTAGCCAGAAAGATCAGATCAGAGCATCTCTCAGAGATGGCAGTGTTGCACATACACAGATGTCAGTATGGTGTAAAGCAGCACTCTTTTTGTTAATCCAGTCCTTCTGCTCAAAGAGAAAATTTGGGTGGGAGCACTTTTGGGACCATTCTGCAGAAGCTGAGCTGATGGCATTAGAATTGTGTGACAAGCTGGAAAAAATAAGGGTAAGAATTTTGCTTCAGCTAGCCTGCAGTCTAAAAAAATCCTGCCATAAACCAAGCACCTGCATTTTTTTCAACAGACAAATGGCTATAGATTATAACATACCTTACCAATGCATAGGACACGTGCTATTCCCCAGCTGTTGTAAAATGTATACCCCAGCTTTCAGAAAAGGATTTGTGGAAAGGCCATGTTAAAATAAAACCAGCAGATTCTTAGGTAATGCTTTCTGTCACCAAAAAGAAATAAACACAGAGCACATGCCTAAAATCAGAGTCAGAAAAAAGAGCCAAAGTGTTTTTAGATTGTCTGGGTTCCCAGCCTAAGTAAGGGAATGACTTTAATTAAATTTAGTCAAGACTCAGCCATTCTTTCTGTGGTTGACTTCAGTTGTACATCTCACATCTTTGAACAGCTCTTCTCAATTGCACACAGGCAGCTTTGTTTATAGTGTAGGGAAGGATCAAATGGTTTCTATTGGGGGGGAAGGGAGAGCAAAGGAAAGCATTTTTTTCTTAGTGATCCTTGCCTATAGAGGAAGCTTTATAACTTCACAAGAGAGGGTACAATATGCTCAGCATATGTCAGTCTTTCCTCCCAGTAAGAGAGATGAATCACCTGTTTTCTCTAGAAGGGAGATGTTTAAATCCTCTCTGTTCATTAGGAATAGGGAGCAGCTTTCTTATTATAATGCATATTAGTAATAATCCCAGCAAGAATAACAGCATATGCAGTTGAAGCTTCAGATTGGCCACCGATCCTGGCAGAAGGGATCTTGAGGAAAAGCCTGTTTTTCATGAATAATGCCAAGTACAGTGTTTGCAGGTCCAGTAATTCAACGCCCAGGGTAGGAATCCTGGTTCATTCTGCATGGGGTCACACTTCCTCCCCGAGGGCACTTACTATGTGGCTGGGAGCCCACTGCAGATTCTGGAAGAGGAACTGTGTCACCTCAGAGAAACAATTTGGCTCATAAACACATGAAATTAGGGCCCGGAGAGGAGTAAGACAGGCAGCACATCTTCCAGAGAAGTGGGTTTTAAAAAACACGTACAGCAAGACGTGTATGTGCGGACTTCAGTCCACCCCTGTTCAAGTAGGCATTTCAATACAGTGTAATAGCAACAATTTGTGGGCTTAAGTCCTTGCTAAAAGCCAAGTTTCTGTCAGAAACTCCCCAGAATAAGTGTGGTTTGCAGATCAGGCTGCAAAGTTAAGGAAAACATTGCTGCGTAACCTCAAGAAGGGCCATGGAGGCTCCACTGTAAATCTGATATTTGCAATTATTTCTGTGATGACAACACCCACCAGCCTTAGCTGGGACCTATTTGTGCTGGGGATGCTGCAAACAGGGGGTAAGAAGATGCTCCTTGCTCCAGAGAATTTGCAAGATAAGTGAAGGGCAGATGGAGCCCAAGGAAACCGTAATATCATGTCAACCTGAAATGATTTTTCTGGTGGATAGTTTGATTCTTTAGGCAATTTGTTGATTCTAACAAATTGCAAATATTTCAGAAGGCTACATACATCATTCTGTGGTACAGTCAGGATTTCCTCTAATCTTGTTTTACTGTTTGCTTTGAACCAACTTCTTTTAAAGTTGTCATACAACGGGGAACATAATTCTTCTCTTGCCTGGCAAGAGCAGAGAGAAGTACTACTTTGAAAAGGCCAAATGATTTAAACAGTTTTCACAATCAGCCTTTCTTAGTATATGAATTGATCAGTCACATGGGGGCAAATGTCCCACTTGTGCAGACAGTCATGCTTGCACTTAGGTGAAGGAGAACACATAACCAAGGGTGGGTCAGACCCCTCAGAGCATAGGTTTGTCATTCATTTTGGTGTGAACAAGAAATAAAAACTAACCAAAAAGCACCCTCTGTACTCATTATCAGAGTTTGCTTCTGATCATGGGGCAGGGCAAGAAGTGGGGAGTTGAGTGCAAAAGAGAAATTGTTGCTCTAAACTCAGATTGAACTGAAATAGTTCAACAAATGAAAATTAGTAAAGCATCCTGGGAATTAAAGTATGGAAGGATTTATCTGGGAAGCAAGTAGTTAGAGAAAACTTTAAAGAAAGACCCTTGACTTCTTTAAATTTGTGATTTAAAGTGCCTCTTATTGTCTCTAACCCTATGATCCCTGCAAGTAGAGATGGTTTGCTGGGGAAGAACCACATTTTACCAACCCTGTTCTGTGTATGCCTTCCCCAAACACCTGTGAACAGCCACCCCTGGCAAGGTGAGCTAGCAGAGAGCCTATACGTATGGACATACAGCTGCCCTTCTGCCCCATCCCAGAAATGTGAATGCTGTGGGTGTTGGGGCAGTACTTCTGATCACACTGCTTTCATGTATTAAAAGTCTATACACTTGCCCTGATAGCTTTTCTCTTGTTCATTTAATGATCAATTATTCAATGCCTAACTGTTGATTAGACTGAAAACCTTCCTCAACTCTCAAAGTATTTCACTGTACTTAGAAAAAAAGGAAAATAGACACCATTGGTCAATGAGCTCTTTAGAATCAAGCTCCTACTGATACATTTATAACCATCTGTAGCACATACTGTTCATGTCAGCAACTTCTTATAATATCTACTAATCATTTTAATCCTTTGTAAAATATGCAAGGGAGTATCATGTACATAATGTGTGACCTAGATTGTTAAAGTGTTAGGAACTATGTTTCAATAGCTCTAAGATCTTAGGAAATCCGTTTCCTACAAGCAGAAGAAAATAAATCTTTCCCCTGACTAGTACCATCCTGTACCTCTGCCTGTCACTGAAACGCTCCCTGTGCTGCCTTGGCCTGAATATTGTAGGTGGCAAATTTCTCGCAGCACCTTGAATCCTGCTTAAAGTTCTTCAGTGGTATAG
Organism: Astur gentilis; assembly: GCF_929443795.1. NCBI lineage: Eukaryota > Metazoa > Chordata > Aves > Accipitriformes > Accipitridae > Astur > Astur gentilis. Next base: position 3,851,084 of record NC_064911.1, on the reverse strand, counting down.
AAATATTCCTTATTGATTTATGCAAAGTAAACATTCTAGCTTGTGTTAGAATAATTTGGAGGATTATTCTGGTTTTAAAAAATATTTCTTTTTGAAGTTGAAAAGTTTAATAGTAGCCCCAAGCACAACAGTTGCAGTAAAGCCTGAGGCTGAAACTGTACTGCCTTTGGATCTCAGATAGCCTATTTTATACACATGATGTTTTCCTTTCGCCAAGCTGGAGAGTTAATGTTATGCAAGTCTATTTTGGAATTAAATAAAACATTTTGCTTTTACAGCCTGACAGTTTATGGGCATTTATGTAAATGCATAGGCAGTACTTCAGATTAATACCTTTATTATCAACCCAGATATTTTAGCTTTGAAAAGTCATCTGGCTGAAAGAGCTGGAAGAATCTCTTTTGGTGAGGTCTCTCTGGTCGCTGACTAGACAGTATTTAAAGAAGTTGTGGTGCATTTTTCAGTGAGGACAGGATAACCTCACCCCTCTGACCTGTATTTGTTCCCTCCATAAAACAGACCCTAATGTTCAGGGCCCCGAACACTGCTAAGCACATAATGGCTGCTCTGTTTGCCTACAAAGTCAATGCCCTCTGCACTTCCAATTTGCACTTTATAAAGTGCTGCAGCACAGCGACTCATAAAACCCAGTTTTGGTGAAATTTGGGGTGGGAGGGGGGTAAGCCTCAAGCGCCATCAAGCTATTGCACTGGGGCCATGCCCTGGGGTTTGTTGCAGGGAAGTTGCTCCCCTGCGGAGGTGAGGACACCCGCTGGGCCCTGGGCATTGGGGCCGGCAGCATGCCAGGCTGTGGTGGGAAGCCTGGATGTCTGCACAGTTGCTTGCCTTGCCTGCTGTTTTGGGGGGGATGGTTTGGTCGGTGGTTTCTCCACCACGGTGCCTTCATGGGCAGGACATCAGATTTGGTCCTTTGTGCTGCCGCCTGTGTGGTGACTGCCGCTGCAGCCCACCCCTGTCATGGTGGCTGGGATGGCCCGAAGAGGCCTCCACTGCTGCGCTGTGGCACCTGAGCCTGGCTCCCTTCCTACTAGCCTCCCACTACTGCTGGCTCCATCCAACCCGAACATGCTGCCTTGAAACCAACATGTCTTGTTTTGTCCTCACCTGCAGGAAAACCCAGCTTTGCACCTGGGGTGGATGAGCTTCCCCAGGGGCTGTCCACCCCGTGCAGCCCCAGAGCCAAGCCAGCTCATCAGCCCCATGTTGGTTGCCTGTGGCCCCACTGCCACCCCAACCAGCTTTGAGCCCACGGTGGGCAAGCAGTGCCCACTGTGTGGGGAGGAGCAGGGAAAAGCCCCCTTGGCCCCCTTTCCCAGGGGGAGAAGGATGCGGGGCCAGCAAAGCCACCAGGCCCAGTCTGCCATTGCCTGTCACAGCGGAGGTTACCCGCTGCATTCGGGGAGGGGGACCAGCTTCACGGGCCTGCCCCTTTCTCTCCCCATGGCCAGGCACTCAGCCCCACAGTCTTGGGGGCAGGCACAGAGGAGAGGCAGTGCGGGGGCAAGGCCTTCAGAAGATGGTGCCTTGCCGGGTGCGTTCGTTGTGTGCTGCCTGTGTTCAGATCTTCTGCCTCCCTGAGCTGGAGTCAAGGTACAGCCAGACAGAGCGGCTGGAGAGGCAACTCCATGGTACCCAGGGCCGTGCAGCTGCCTGGCCCACACAGAGTGGTGACCAGCTCATTTCTACCCAGGCAGGGGCACACAACTCCCACAGTCCCTTCAAAGGTGCCCGGTGAGATGGAGGCATCGTTACACACTGCATTGTGTCCCTGAAAGACCTAATAAGAGCAACCAGCAATTACGTAGCTTCCTTGGGGCCGTTTGAAATGAAAAAGTTGGCTTATGCTAGCTGGATTCATAATAGATTGATTTTTTTGTTTAATGAAGCATTTGCATCTCCCCTGCCAGGGCTCTGGAGCCTGATCCAGACACCACCACCCCCACCCCCCCCCCATGTCGGCTTCCGCTCCCTGGGGAAGCCCCTTCCTGGCCGCCCACAGGGACACAGCAGCTGTCAGACTGCCACAGCACCGTGCCATGCACGGCTGGGCTCGCTGGGTGGGCAGAAAAGGATTTGGGGTCAAGAAGAATGTGACAATTCTCGGAAATGCCTCTGCTGAAGCTATCTCTATTTTCCAGGCACTGAACTCATGGACGAAAGGCTGGGAGCAGATCACTGCCGTGTCTGTGCCACAGTCAAAGGCGGCCTGTGTCTGATCTGCTACGACAGTGAATCCAGAGCCACTTTTACACTAACCTGCCAGTCAACTGGCCTTTCTGTTTCACAGAAAACCCTGAGTTTTCATTCCAGATCAGTAATCAACTTAAGAGTTTCGCAACTGTCAGGGAATTTAGGTTGCTTAAAGATCTTTCTCAAGATTAATTTTGAGTTTATCTATGTAGCACAGTCAACATGATTTCCATCTTTTATTACAAGGAGGAATCTCAGAGGTATTAATTTAACGCTGGGTTGTTTGTTTAAAAAGTCACAGTTCAACTTTTTTAGACTTCTTCGATCACATTTCTTCTTCATGCAAAATTCATGGCACAATATTTTAAAACTCTGCATTGTACCCAGGTGTGTGACTCTCTGCAAATGAAAGTTCATGTGTTTCAATGTATAGGTAGTATTTTTGTGTATGGAAAATCAACTGAATTCCCTACAGTTTCCAGATTTAACATCTATACTTACTATCTGTGGAGATAATACATTGGGAACAGAATATTCTGTAAAACAGAGTAGTACAGGGATGTGGTCTTAAGTCCTTAATCAGACAGAACTGCAGAGTCTGGCTCTAGGCAAGCAAAGAGTATAATACACAGAAACCACGTTCTCAAAAATGTGCAAGTAGTTCTACAGGAATTATCAGGATTTACTACATGCATTTGCTCAAGCTGATAAAGGGCTACATTTTCAAACCCGACTTTTAAGTGTCAAAATCTTTTGTGTCTACTAATTCACTTTGTATGTACACACCAACATTTTATAGTGTTGTAGTTTCTCCTGCCTGCTATAAATCTCTTTAGAAGGGATCAAGTTATACACACTGCGAATACACAAAGCATATTGAAATCTTGGCCCAGCTAAAATAAGTAGGAGTTTTGCCTTTGGCTTCTGTAAGTCCAAGATTTTACCCATGAAGTTTAAAGAACAAGAGGATTTCTCTAGGCTTAAAAATGTTTTTCTTCTCCTTACTGGCATTTAGAGTTATACTGAACTTTTGGATTTTTTTTTTTTTAAACATGATATTGCATTGCTTCAATAGAAAGAAAAGGCAGTGCTCTAAAGTGAAAGAGAACAGAGTGCCTAGTCTACTAATGAATTGTAATTATCCTTTTATTCAATAGAAATTGCATTTAGCCCTGAGCCTAATGGGTTGCTGATTCTGAGAAGAAGCAGGTTCTGGGCAAATTTTGTACATTAGTACATGCAGAGTGATACCTATGTGTATACACAGACGCATAAAAAATGGCTTTCTAGTACATATCAACTTATTCATCTGACTTTTAGAGCAGCAGAACAAAACTAAAATGAAAGTTATGGTAAATTAGCTTTCCCACAAATTCCTTTCAGTCTGCTCCTTGTGTATTTTTGTCCATTTTTCCCTGTTTTCCATGCAGATGACCAGACTTGAAAATTCTTTATGTCAGTCCTCACATTGGGAAGATCCTGAGATAAGTCCTCAGTCACTAGATTAGATGTCTTTGTCATCTGTGTACAGCTAAAAAACATTCAGGAAGATCGCTCAACATAACTAATTTCTATGTTATGCTCATCCTGAATTCCTGTTACATGTCTAATTAATTGTATTTACTCTAGGAATACGTCTTCAACAGAAATTCAATTGCATTATTACGTAATTACACTGTCTGCCTGGGTACAAAAGTCTCTGCCTCAAGTCAATCAGACTTGCAGATTGAATTAGCTAGCTTATCTCAGATGAGAGGCTAAACCAAGGTCATATCTAACTTCTGCTGAGCTCAGGAATCCACTGGGTTCACTGTGGTGGTAGAGGCAAGCTCACAAAGTGCTATTCGGTCTCCAGTTCCCTTTTACAGGCCCAGTTTCCCTGATGGGCCCAAGGGAAATGCAACTTCTCCCCTGTCACTAGAGAGCTAGTGTAGAGCCACCCAGCTCAGTGTGGGACCTTGTGGCTGTGCTCCTGGGGTCTGGTAAGACCCAGAAGAACCTCATGTGCTCATATTGTGTTGGAGAGACATAGCCACATGCCAGAGGAAGGCATGGCTTCATTTTGGGGAGTACTTAAAACAAATGGAGTCTTGGCTGGGTAAGACCTCTGCTGCTTACACCAGAGCTGAATCTGACCATTTGTGTTTCAGATGTCCACATTCCACTAAACCCTTTGTTCTGTCACTAAAAATCCCTTGTTGCCAATTCAGATAGGTGCACTGCAGTCATAGCCATATTCATTTTGTTGCTAGTCCATCGGTACCTGTTGTGCTAGACCAAAAGAAGTATTTCTAAGACTGTAAGTGGCCTCAGGAGTAATTTTTCTTGGAGGCAGTGGCACTACTGGCTCCTTTCAAAGAGAACTCTGTAGTCCTCATTCCTCGTAAAACTGTCTGAAAACATTACCAGGGAGGGATGATCTGGCTGGATTTTGGAGAATGTTTTTGTCTACTTCAGACACTTTGCAAGAGTGTTGGCAGGAAGGCCTTGCTGTGCCAGTGAAGATCAGTCCTTTTTCCTCCCTGTGGGAGAATGCTTTCTGTAACAGATAAGACACACATCACACATCAACAAAGTGGTGTGCCTCCTATTTTATTCACTTTGTCCTTGAATTAGCTCTCACAGAGAGGCTGCAACTACTTTAAAGGCTAGCCACTGCAGGACTGTGACTTCCCAAGGCTGCATGCTCTGAAATTGAAGGAACTATTCATTTGCTCGTGATCAGCCCAGCCTAAATGGGAACTTGATTACTTACTGAGTTCTTAAAATAACCTTCTATATTTGCATTCCCTTTGCCTGCAGAGATCATTTGGGCCAATATGCAGCACTGATTGGTTTTAAGTTTCCATTTTGTTTTTAAGAACAAGAGGTCTCACATGCCCCAAACTACCTCTTTCCTCTCCCTTCTTTCATTAAACCAACTGACAATTGACATGTTTAACTTTGTTAATTTTTTAAAAAATATCATAAAGTTCACAGGAGGTTTATATGTGAAAAGACTCTCCTTTCCTCAGAGATCCACCTGCACCAAAGCCATGTCAGAAACTTCCTGTAAGGAAGACATAACTAGAAGGGAGAGAGGAATTTTTCAATCACCCCTTCTGCATTAAAAGCAGCTTCACAGCTCTACTTGGCTCTGCCAGCTTGCTGAGCTGGACTCTGCAAGGTCGCAACTGTAATGGGCTTGAAACGACTTCCACAGGGCCATTTCTATAGGCATATAGAGCCAGATGCAGCTGTTATGTGGATGGAGAGCGGGGGGGCACTCAGGAGTTACGTGGCCGCTACCACATCACACAGCTGAAAGCGTATGTGTGGTAGCAGACATGGCTAATGGGATGGGACGGTTGGGCCCCCCTATTCAGCAAATCTCCCCCTGCTTGACTTTGTACACACCCTTTCTCTCCTGTGACTGTGTGTAGCAATGATCCACTGAACTGAGGATATGAGCCTGGATTTCATCCCTGTTCTGAACATTCTCTGATGTGTGGTTGCATCCTACCATGAGGCATTTATGCTGTGTGCAGGTTTGCTCCAGAGACTGTCAGAGTCAATGGGAGACTTTCTAGCAATGTCTATGAGGTTTTAATCAGCCACAGGGTGAAAAGCAGAACTTGTGACCCAAAGGTTCTGCAGTGCCATTGTCTCTGTTGGCAATGGCTATGGCAGCACAGAAAAACATACCTCGTTGCCTTACTCCAGTGGGTAACTCACTGCAGAACAGTGAAAGAGGAGGCCACAGCTTTGTGCAGGACATCTAAATGGTGCATTTTGTGCTTTGGCTGGGTCTTAAAGCACAGCCATGCCTGAAGTTTAATGCTGGTTTCTAGACAGCTAAGCAAAGGACAATTCCTTCCTCTGAATGACCTCCTCAGACTGGTATTTGAATCACACTGTAAAAAAAAATGCCAGTTAAAATTTGCAGAGGAAAATGAAAATAAAAGTGTGATGTAATGTATGTGCTCACTGGGCTTACTTCTCCTTGAGTTTTCATCACAGCCGTTGGCAGCTCAGTGCAACGCACAGCCTAGCAGGTCCTGGAGAGTCCGCATGCTGCACGTGCTATAGAAGCTAGCTTGGCGAAAGCAGTAGCACATAGAGACTATGATTTTCTTGGCTGCCCCTCCACTGTATTCAGCTCAACACCTGATTATGGTTGTTCTACCTTTAATGTGTTATTGTTTCACAATACTCCCTGTCACACCCTATTTTGGACCTCGATGTATAGGCTCTCTATGTAGCATCTGTGCTCCTCCAGCAGAGAGCACATGCTTAGTCTCCTCTGACTCACTCTCCAAGCCTCATTGCTTGTGAGCAGCAAATGAGGTGGAATCCCAGACTTCTTGGCCGGTTTAAAGGGGCGATGTCCTGCTAGGCAGCAGAATCCTAGCAACTTTGAGATGAAGCAACATGAAGCAAGATACATAGTGTGCTCTTAGCTGTGGCATGTGGTAACAGCTGATATCACCTTCCCCAGGATGGGATTTAGTCACCCACTCTGGGTACAAAGCACTTGGAGAAATCCACTGTAAACAGCCACGGAGGCTCAAAGATAATGAGAACATGGAGCTTTAATACTTGAATGAGGATATGTCCTTGTCTCTCCCATGGTAAAAAAGGGCAGGGCAGAGAGTCAGCTGGCCAGCTTCCCTCCAAGGTACAGGACTGTGGCAACTAGGGAAACCTAGAGGTGTTGAAGGCTCTGGTGGCAGCTACACAGCCCTTGTTGCCAGAAGAAAAGGAGAGAGAGTACTGTGGTGACCAGGAACAGCATGGTGCTGAAAGCTCTGATTTTAGGAAGGCCAGGGTCACCACAGGACTTAAAGGTCCCAGCTGCTTCAAATTGCGTCAGGCTGGAATTTAGCAAACAAATATGACAGAACAAAACATGCACATTTGCAAAGTATTAAGTGGTATGTATCTTCAGTGCAGGACTTGGCTTTGCTTTTACTTGCCATCACAGCTTTGTTTTATAGGGCTCTGAAGCATGGGTGTGGGTTGCTTTTGAGAGTCCAGCTTCCCTTGTGTTTGAAATGTTAAAAATCTTCCAGTCTGCAAGCAGCAGTCCCATTCCTCCAGTTCACGATGCATTCCTTTTTTCTTCATCGTTGTGTAGCTATACATCTGGCTAAGCAGAGGATAAATTTCCACATCAAGACTACGCAAAAGCCTGTCATTACATGCCTGTGGAGATGACACAAGTGCATCGTCGCTATCCCAACACAGTGGCAGTGCAAAAGCAGAGGGACAGTACTGTGGACAGGGGGACTGCTTAAAACACACAGAAAGGTATTTTCAGGGACTAGAAAGTTGAGATGTTTGAGATTCAGGCACTGTTGCATAAAAAAGAGCATGAGAAGAGCTAAAGACTGAGGCAAAAGATCCCGTTACTATTATTTCTAGTCATAGAGGAGCAGGTTTGCCTTGCTCCTACAGAAGCATGCTCAGATCCAGAGCAGAGGAAGGGACTTTGAGGACCCCAAGCAAGAAGCAATGTGGGAGGTGCAGCAAAGGAGATTTCCCTTGCAGGGCTCTGGCCAGGGCCTGCTGAAGCTAATACAAGGTTGTTTGCCCTGGACTTTGGTGGGAGTTTCAGTCACTGAATTGTTAGAAACTAGTGAAGTCTGGTTCAGCCTCAGGTGCTGGCTTTCAACTCACTGATGTTTTGTGGTGTTACCATCTCTTCTCCAGATCAGTTTCCAGGACTGCATTGCTGTTGCTGCTGAAAATGTTATTTTCCTCAAAATTAACAGCAGGGGTCAGAACGGATTTCTTAACATTCAAACCAAGATCCTCATTTAACTCGAGAAAACCCACCCATATAAAAAATCCCAGTTAATCTCATCTTTTCATACACGGAAAGATTTCAAACAAAACTAGTTATTATGGGTGTGAACCTGTTCCTTCATATTAGCTAGAGACAACATTGAGGCAATCTATTGTCTTTGATAGGTAGAAACTAAGTCAAAACTACCCAAAACCTGTTCTCCCTCCATCTGGGAGAACCCGTATGAGAAATCTGTTTAGACGTCTGAATGGTGCATCCCCAGCAATTTCTTTTTTCCGATGGGAGAACAATCCCAATTCAGATTGGAAATTCCTTATGCGAAGAGGAAGGAACTTAACAGGCTTGTTTTGAAAACCACAGCTTCTCTGTATTTCCCACTGCAGCTTGTAACCAGTTTACAACTGGAAAGGCTGAGAGCTAAAACCCAGGTAATTCAACAAGCAATTAAAAACAATTCCATGTGCTAAACGACTTGCAAAAGCGGGTTACTGTAGCTGCACTGAGTAGTGCATGTAGATTTTCATGCCCAGGGGGACATCACTGAGGTAATTGCCTTTCCATTTAGAATAAATATGTTTTATTCTTTGCTGCTTAACTTGGTGTTTTTAAAAGAACTATCGCCATTAGCGTGAGAAAAGAGACGCTGCTCTTCAGGCAAAAAAGCCTGAAAGTACTTGTTAAACGGAAATAGAACATCTGCCACTACATTAACTGTTTTGCAGCTGACTTTTTGTTGGGGTTTTTTTCCAGTCTAAGCAGAGTTCACCTGCGTAATTTCAGGACTCTGTGCACAATCCAGCATCTGCCAGTATTAGACTAAATATCTTATTTTTCATTCACCTAGCTCTGTTAAGCTCCTCTTCACAATTTTCCACCTAAATCATCATTCACAATCATGACTAACACTAAGTCATTTTTGTTGCTGCATATGTTGCCATTTTACAGTTTGTGGGGAGTTTTTAGTCATTCATAATATTGGTTTGATTTGAATTAAATCTTTGTGAATGTGCATGTTTAAGTAACCTCCTTCACATCCAATTATTGAAGGAACAAATTGAAAGAAATACCTATATGTTACCAGGCATCCCCTTCCAAAATGAAAACATATATACAAAGGGATGATGGGGTGCAGGGGGGGAAAAAGAAAGGTGAGTCTTGGATATCTCTAAAAGGGGAATAGCAGAAAGATGGAAAGCATTCAAAGAGAAGGCAGTGAAAAAACACCAGATGCAGCTTGACTTAGCACTGGGAATATACCAGCTAGAAAATCCTCTGGGGATATTTTTGATCTGAGAGTTGGCTGAAAGGAGCCTGAAAACTGTAAGCAAAGAAGTTGGCTTCTGCTGTAGGATTTCTACTGAGTTCAGTGCAAAGGGGTTTTGTCCATCTTTTGTAAACAGGTTTTTGTCACAGATGCCCAATTCCACCATCAGTTTCTCCTCCTAATAGAAACGGCCCTGATTGCAGCTGATGGCTTGGATCAGAAGGGCTAACGATATACTGAGCAAATTCTCATCTTGCTGTGGGAAATTTCATGGGCTTACTGAGGACAGGGCTGGAAGAGACCTCAAGAGGTCAATCTCACAGCTTAAATGCAAGATCAGTTGTACTTAACCCCTCCTGACAGATGTTACTTCAGCTTGTTCTCAAAAACTTTCCCTGCTGGAGCTTCCCCAGCTTCCCAAGGCAAGCTGGTCCAGAGCTTTGTCCAAAGCTCATTAGAAAGCTTTCCTCACAACGAACCTAAATCTTCCCTTGAGGCCATTAATTCTTCCTCTGTGCCCTTAGCCCATGAAAGAGCAGTTTATTCTTTCCTCTGTGCAGCTACCTTTTATGTATTTGGAGTTCCCTGACATCTTTCCCTTCATTTTTCTTTTCTTTAGCCTAAACATTTTCATTCTTCAACATTTCCTCACAGGTCTTGTTTCTTAGAAGAAATTTCAGCTCTCCTCTGAAATATTCTCCACCTCACACCCTGCTTGAAGAATTGTCCCTAAAACAAGAGAGACCAGACCAACCAACATCTTCACAACTAGACTTAACAGAGTGAAAAGTTTATTTTTGTTCATCTTACGCATGGCATTCCTGTCCGTACTGATACCGAAAAGCCAGTCGAAGAAACTCTCTAAGACTTGTTTTGGAGTTTTAGAAAGTAGGCATTCTTTATTGCAGCGCTGGATGCACAGGGGATAGTTCCACCTAGCGTGCATACCACAGCTTTAGCACAAACAGGTTATATAGAATAACTAATTGCATATTCATCAGATTAGTATACATATACATAAAAATTATTATAACTGATTATCATAGTACTGCCGACATCCGATCATGCGCAATGAAGGATCCATTTGAGTTGAAGGGCTGCTTTTACGACCACCGACCTATTTGAAGTTCTTGTTGGCTGTCCTTGAAGTCTTTATTCTTGTCCTTTGATCTTGAACCTTAACGCAGCTTCAATCACATGTGGTCAGTTTCAACATTGTTCTTATCTAGTGTACAGGAACATCTAGTCATAAGAGCAAAGAACTGCAAAACTTATGAGTAACTACCTCTACTAGTTAATTGCTTGGCTATGCTTTTGTCTATTGTTTCAATCATAGTGTTAGTATAAGATTTCTAATAATTATTTACCAAATCTCACTTTTACAGTCACCTAGCAGCAAACCAGTTTCCACGGCTGGTACAAAACATTAAAACCATCAAAATATTTAGACATACCATAGAGGATGTATGGAAATATGCTATCAGTACCTCTCACCATTGGGTGCTTTCTTCTCAGCAGTTTGTCACTGCTGATCCAAGTTCATCCTGTAATCATTAAACCACCCAACCTTTTTCTGCAAAACCACTCCGCAACCTGTTGTTCTGTCCCATATTTGTGTGGATGGTCCCTGTGGACACACAGACCAATATGTTTGCCCCTACTGGATTGCAAGTAACACTTTTCTGGACTGGTCCCCAGCCAGACAAGATTAATCTAAATTCCGTGCCAGTCCTTGAGATGGCTTACAGTCCTATACAGCTTCATAGTATCTGCGTAATTGTTAGGTGTCTTATCTATCTCATGCCATTAATGAAATTAGTGAATAGCATTGGCTCCAGGAGAGATCCCCAGGGAACCCAGCTCAGTACAGTCTCCCAGGTTGATAGTGAATGACTGAGAAATATTATCTCTTTATCTTCCCCTTCCTTCCTCTTTTTTAAAGCAGGTGACAAGGCCACTGTCTGAGTCCTGACCTGAAGTTAAGCTAACTGAACAGGACATGGGAAACTGCTCGAGAGGACATGAGAAATTGCCAGACCTGAGAGATAACAATGTGAGAAGCTGACAAAAGTTACAGATAGTAAGGGGTGGCTGGATTTTGCAGGTGGTTAAGGAGGTGTTAAGTGAGCAGTGGCCAGAAGTCACAGATAACTGGAGGGAAGCACTGGGGAATCTTTTGGGGAGTAAAATCTTGCAAGGCCAACAGAACATAGGTTACCATATCCAGGAACACCGTATAAAGACAATATTACCTAAGTACCAGTATCAGAAATATCAACTTTGGTACAGATGTAGCAAAACTGGGCCAAATGAAGAAAAAGTAGTTACAGGTGGGTTGCTTATTTGGAAAAAGCCTGGGGTGGGGAGGAGAAGGGAGAAACAAAGCACAGCAAAAAGAAGGATTAGTAGATGGGAAAAGGGAGAATAAGATACATGAATCACACAATCAGGATTGCATGCCAAGCAGTCCAGAGCTTGATTAGCGCTCATGCAGGGCGATGTACCAGACCTGTTGCCCTGATCATACCATACAAGCCCAGCCTGTCTCTGTCGTCAGGACAACTGGGAGAAGCAGGGCTGCTTTCCCTGGCAAATCTGGGGAATATCCAAAGACAGATCAAGGATCCTGGTGTCACCAGGTCCATGCCTGTGCCAAGTTTGATGGCATCACCATCTTTCCAACAACTTCTTAACACTCCTGCAGATCTTTTATTTTAAAAATTTATCAGTTACTTGAGCCTGTTTACAGCATGACTCTACAAATAGCTGTGTCAAAGTAGTAAGGGCATGGTGTGCTGATGCTCAGGGGTAGAAATAAGAGGCCAGGAAAGGCACCTATTTAAGGCAGTATTGTCACTAAAGCCTCCATCCCATCAAACCTTGGCCCAAGAATAAAAGAAAATGATTTTACACTATAGCCTTCTCCTAGCCAAGATTCAGACCCTTCTGAGTGAAAAGTTATGTGTTCCTGCCTTTCATTTCCTCTCTTGCCTTTTATTCAGACGTTTATTTATCATCCAAAACCAGAAACCTGGGGATTAACTTATTCCTTACAGTGTGCTTTTCTTCTTCCAGATCTTCTATATGACTAGAAGAGAATATTTGTCAGCTATTAGTTTGTCCCCATTCTATTTATATTTGCATTCTTTCTTTCTGTGATAGCTACTTCACTTCACCCTCTGACATTTTATTAGTCCAAAATGGGAAACTCAGGCCCCACTGACGTCAGAAGGAATTTAGCTATTGATTTCACTGAAAATGCAGTTTCAAACAGTGACCCGACAGACTGCAAAAATCTATGCCCAGGGTCTCTGCATGCAGGGGGGCTGTCACCCTCATCACACATCACTTTCATTTTCCTCTTATCCATCTCTAGATCCAGGTCAGAAATACTCATAAGAATCAGTAACAGACTGGAAAGATGTGAGCCTTGATATTAACTATCTGCTTATACTGTTTCTCTGATGTTGGCTTCAGTTTCCCATAACTGGGGGTCATGCTTTGCTGCCAAGTCACTGAGCAACTTCCTCTGTTTAAATAGAATATATAAGCCTTACTCTTTTCTAGAGTTCATGACTCTTTTGTAAAGTGTTTTATGATACAGTTGTTATAGAATCCACCATCAGAGTAACAGCTACAGACAAGGCTTCACTGTGGGCCTGGCTTCAAGCCCATTTAATTGAATGGAAGTTTTTCCATTGCTATCAGTGGATACATACATCAAACTGCACCACACATCCCACCGTAATAACAATGCTGCAGTGTTTTGAGAGACATGTCTAGTCACTGTTTTTCTAGGGAAAAATCAGAGATCATGAAGCTAACCCTGTGCAGAGGATCCACAAAAGGCTTGTGCACCTCTGAGGCCCTTAAAACACATTTTGAATGTGTTTTCATAGAGTCTTTGCACTGGTACTCAGCACAGGAACCGTGTTTAATCATCATGCGTGAATTCACACAAAAGGCCCAAACTTCTTTTCTTTCCCTCACATCCATCATTTTCAGAGACTCTGTTCGTGTCAGATTTAATATTGACTGTTCCATATTGAAAGGTGGAGCAACATGTGGAGTGTGATACATCCTTTTACCACAGTGTTAGCTCAGGTCAGCTCATTAAGTCATGGCCTTGTGGTAGTAGAGTAAAGCTGGGAAATGGACTCCAAAGGCCTCAAGACTGCAGGCATTTCTGCACTTCAGGGTAAGCACGAGGACATGTGCCCAGCATGTCTGTATCCTAAGTGCGACACAGCTTTAGCAGTTGCCTTTCTGCAGAGAAAACATTTCACTGTACTTCATGATGAAAGAAATACCGTATTTTTGCATGGCGTTGGTTTGCATATGTGCACCGTTTCCTTTGAGATTATGTTGGGTGGCATTTAACTCAGCAAGTGAAGCACCTACTGTGTAAAAGAGCATTTGGGAGATGGTGCCATTGGAGGCAATTAAAGAGAAGGCTAAATCAGCACATTGTATCATATTTAATGTTGTCACATTAAAATCACAGTACCTTGTGAGGGATGTTGGAATTCAGAGCAGCTTTTTGATGTCATATTTTTAAGTGTCACAGAATACATTTATTATTAGAGGAAGGCATAATCTTGGTCTTAGATACTTGAGATGACTTAGCTGTTGGGTGACTGGATGATTCAATAGTGTTCTTGTCCATGGAGTTTAAGCTGAACACCTAGAGGCACTCAGACAAATCTTGTACTGCACTGCAGAGATTGCATTTTACAGAAACAACCTTGGTACGTCCTCATACAAGCAGAGCTATTTTTCCCATTCCTTTCAGTTCAGATTCATCCTTTGCAGCCTGACTCCAAGAAGTGACCAATGCCAGATGCTGCAGAACAAGGAATGGACAATTTTAGAGCATGCTGGACAAGAGGAAAGCTTTTTCCCGGTATTAGTTTGAAGCACCAGTTGGCCTAACTTCTAAAGTATGTGGGGGAAGAAAAGGGGAGAGGCTGCACTTTCATAAATTACCCCTAATGTAGATCTGAAATGGCAATTTTTGTTTCCCATATGAATGCAGAGTTATTTTCTCTCCTATTAAAAATGATCATGAAAAAATCATTGTGAACCAAAGGTTTTAGGTCATTAAAAGGACAGAAAAATCTCTCTGGTGACAGTTAGGGGAAACTGGACTGCAGCTAATGGTGAACGATCAGTGCCCAGTTACCCTGGTCATCTGCTTTCCTAAAGCTTCCCTGAGTGCTTCTCATATGGGAGTATCTGGCTTTTCAGTGGTAAATGTTATTGCCTGGGCCTGAGGGAGTTTAGCAGATTAATTCAATTGCTTTATTTTATTGCTATGTTTCTGTTCTTAAAGCAAAACAGCCTGTATTTCAAAATCCCTTTGTAACGGATAAAAAATTAAAGAGAGTCCCTCGAAGTCTGTATTAACATGCCAATTCAATTACGATGTAATTAGCCAGAACTGTTACTTGTTGAAATCCTGTCAACAAAAATAACTTGCCCTTCCCCTTCATATTACTCCAGCGGCTCCATCTTCTTGTCAAGGATTTTGAAAGAGAGACCACCTTCCCCCTGCCCCTTTCAGACTGAAGGCAGGGAATGAAACACAGATGTGTTAACCTTTATAAACCAAGGAATGGTGGAAAATAGTGGGAAAAAGGACAAAGATGTCCTGACCAACCCACGGTTGCTCTTCCAGGGCAGGATGGGACCCTTGGGTGGGCTGGACCCCGCTTTACCTGTTGTAATGCTTCAGGCTGCTGCTGCCTTCCCTGATTTACGCCAGCCTGGACAGAAGGAGGCCCACTCCTGGCAAGCTTTATCTGCAATTCATTTAGAAAAGAGGCAGGTCCTCTCCTCTGACCTAATTGAAAACAGGCGGCCTCCTCCTAATTGTGCGCTCTAACCGGTTCATGTGCATTAATGGAGGAAATTGGAGAGGAACGGGGTTCTGAGTTGTCATTAATTTCCTGCACTCGAAGGTCCATGCATTGGGAATGCCAGCTGTTTATCTACATATATCATTTGCATTGTTCTGCTCCTCTATGTGGAAACTTGACCTCAGGTAAAATACAAGCATAGGGAAATTTTTTCTGCTCTAATTCTAGGCATGTATGTAGTATGTTTTTCCAAAAGGCACCTCATAACCTGTTTTGGTTTTGTTGATTTTTTAAAAATATAAAACCCTTGTAATGCCAAAAGATGACTGCAGAGTTAATATTGCTCAAAATTTTGCTCCTTTTCCTCAAAAGACCTTTTCCATGTTTGGTTCTGTCCACCTGCAAGGAACCCTGCAAGAAAGTGGTCTGTTTTGGTTAAAATATTGCAAAGCTGAAGCAGAAAGTGGCTGCTTGAGGGCACTGCTTTCCTCTGGGTAGGGTGGCCAGGGACACCTGGAGACCCAGCAATGCAGCGTGGGAAAGCCCTGCGGACAGGGCCAGTCTCTGCTGCAGCAGGGTCTTGAGATCTCGGGGGAAGCAGAACATCTTGCAGAGCCTGGAGAGCATCCGGCAAGTTATGAAAATCAGACGTTGGGAGCAGGAGAGGGCCTTGCCCCACCAGCCGCCACCCCTCATCTGGGGAAGGCGTCAGGCACCAGTAGCTGCCCAAACCTGGGGGTTAACGAGGGGGCTCTCGGCATCTCGCCATGTCCCAGGAAGCAAATATTTCAGTGCTGCTTCTGCCTTTGTATCTGTTGGTGGGGCCACGCCGCCCACTTCTGCCCACCGCCAAGAGCCTCTCAGGCCGGGGCTGTGCCGGCCCCATGGCAGCTGTCTCAGAAGAAGACTCCCTGATGTTTCTGGAAACCCCTTTAAGGAGATGAAGGCTTTATTGTCCTTGCAATGCGAAAATAGCGTCACAACTTCTCTGCTTTTCTCTTGTTCTCTTTTTACAAGAAATTTTGCTATACTGTTACTCCTCTTCTTGTTCATTCAAACTTGGGATGTTTGTACCCACTTGGATATGTATGTAAAATGCTGCTCTTCTTAATTTGTCCTATAGCTCCTTTAAAACTAACCCTCTCTCAACTTAAGCCTGTAAGGGGCCTTAAAAGTTGCTTTGTTTGAACTTGAACTCCACAGCATTGGATAACTGGCTCCATTCAGCCCAAAGCCTTCAGAAATTTCAGGACCGAGACAGTCCTGGTTCAGCCAGTCTGGATACGCTCGGGGTGGAGCCCAGCCCCAGCAGCTCCTGTGCACAGACCCGCATCACAGAGTCTGGTGTATGGGGTCCATACGGGGTCTGCACGTGTCCCTCCCAGCAACCTGCAGGCCCCCCTGCCACATTTCCTGGTTTTCCACCGTGGAAGGCACCAGAGCTGGGTGCAGCATATGGAGCTAAGCTGTGTTTGTTTATATACCTATGCAATAAAAACTGTGATTTGGCACCCAGCTGTGCCTTTATGATTTCCTCACGCTCCTAATGAGAAAGGCTTCCTTAACAGTGTGCTATTAATTGTTATCAAGGCTGAACGAAAAATAAATTCACAGCTTGTAGATAGGCTTTACATGCACCTGATTTAAAGAGATGACAACGTGTCTGGTACTTCAGACTTAACCTCACAGCTGGTTAAAGATACGCGGCTTTACGAAATTCCTCCTAGTCACTGCTAGTGCAGAAAAGAAGGAGAGGTTGGACTGGCAAGGAAAGTTTTCTGCCGTAACTCTAGCCTGAACTTGTATATGCTTATTTCTGTAAGTGAATATCCAGCAGAAAAGTTTATTTTTTCCAAAGTTATTTTTAAATAACTTTGGTCCAGACCTCTTCTATCTACAACTTAAAACCTTCAACAAATAGCCAAACAGGGTGAGGATGAGAAATCCTCTCTTCAGTCAGCAGGTTCAGGAGGTTTACATCCTACAAAGTCATATGTGCTCTGAATAGAGAGCTACATTAAAGTAATACAAAAACAGCAATAAAACTTCTAGACAGTATTTTAAGTTTGTGTTGTATTTTCAATGTTTCTATGTCTATACAGGTCTCAGTCCTGGGAACTCTCATTCAGTCAAATAACTTCCAGTTATTTGAAAGTCACCATAGGATTTGGAATCTTGATTGTATTTATCTGGTCATATATTGAATGGATGTGCTTAAGCAGAAATAGAAACTACTTTTAGTTGCAATCAGGTGACTGTACATACCAAAGTCACTGCAATATGCTAAGGAGTATGCTAATGTCCCCCAGCACATGCTGATGCAGTGACACCAAGATGAACTCTATCCCTGCCGAAACCAGGACACAAAGACAGAGAGAGATTTTTTTAGAGTGGGAGGTAAAACACAGAAGATGAAATTCAGAACTTCACTGAAGGCAACAGAAATTTGAAATCTAGCCTCTTGCCCAGTCTCACCCTGCCCCACCATGTAGCAGCTGGGCCCTGGGAACTGTGGCCCCTCTGAAGCTTTCTCCTGGCTCTCTGCCGTAAGTGGTGTGCACTGGGGCTCCCAGCTACATGGAAGTTCTGCTATAGTGATGGAGGATGTCTCACAGCTTCTCTCACAGCCTTTGCTGTAGTGTCTCATCTAGGATTTTATTCACCAAACAGAGCAGTTTTGCAATGGACGTACCAAGGTAGTCTTTTGGAAAATTGCTGCTTATCAGGTGGCATTTCTGGGAGCCAGCAAACCTGGGGGCCTCCTTTCAAGGTTGGCATGGACCACCAAAACAGGTGATGCTTTAATTATTACCTGTGCTCTTTCCAGGTGCGCTAATGCATGTGAAAAAGGGAACCTGACTTCACTGTTATGGTTAACTGCAGAGTTATTGATTGGAATTTTAAAGCTATTTGTCAGGCGGAGGTTTGGGGAACCAAAAGGGGCAAGAGATTTAAAGCAAGTCTGCTGGGTGCTGGCCAATCATGTAGATCAAGAATTGAAAGAAGTGGGTGGTCTTGGAAAAGAGCCAGTTGAAATAGGGCCAGAAGATGTGTCATCCTTGACTCCAGCACATTCATATTTTGGCTTTCTAGCAAGGGTTATTTCTTCTCTTCATTCTGCAGTTCAGCACAATCATCTCTCTCATTTTCTAAAATCTGTGGGATGACGTGTTCCACCCGCCAGGTGCAACACAGTTGACCAGAAAAATCACAGCAAATTACTAGAAAGAATAGGCCAAGAGCAGGCCCAAGAGAAAGTGTCACATCTGCTGAGTCGTCCACCTAAGAGAAAACTTGGCATTAGACTCTCAGAAAGGTGTGTAAAAGAATCTCGAAAATTACCAAATAAAGCAGCTTGACATCAGTGGGACCTGCCCACACACTGAGCTTTGAAACCTACCTTAAAATGTTTGTGGGACTGGTGTAAGGTGGGTGTGAGGTTTTGGTATCATTCCCTTAGCTGCCACCAAAGTTTTAAGCAGAGCAGCTTGACATTTTCCTAGCAGTAGGAGGGATTTTTTTTATTTAAAATGTTTATTTATTCTGCTTGTTTTCACATGGGTTGGGTAAGTGCATATAGGTTTGTAGCAGTTTTGAACTATTGCCAAAATCTGATTCCAGATGAGTTGAGCTGTGCCCTGCATCACCATGTTGGTACTGCAAGGCCTTTCCCAGGTCATGGAGTCTCAGGTGTGCCTCCCACTACTCAATTTTGCCCTGAGTTACAAACACATTTTAAAGATTTTAAATTATGGAGCCAGGCTAGGCAACACTGTGGTCCTCGTAAGCATGGTCACTTGCTCTGCCTTGCCTGACTTCACTTGCAAATCAGTTTCCCACCTCCGGGCCTACGATTAACTAACCAAAGGGGCAAGCATTTGGCTCTAACCTTGCCTTTATTCCATAAATGGTTTCATTCTTAAGATGTGTCCCCTTGAAAGCCTCAGTGTTTCATTTATGTTTGAGCATGGTGGAAATCTTTATTTGTTCCCATAATTGATGCCACTCCGGTTTCTTGTTACTTTACTACTGTCATATGATGAGGATTTCAGGGTAGACACATAGGTGAAATGTAGTGGTGATTTGGATTCCATATTATCCTTTGCAGGGAAACGTTGCACAGCATGTTAAAAGTTATCTTTATGTTTTTCAGAGGAGTGCAGCTACAGCTGTACCAGCTACAAATAGGCAGAGCTGTCAAAGGCAGTGGATTTGTGATTAAAGTGTAAATACAATTGAAAGGGAAAAATGTTCTTTTTTCCTTTTCAGTTCTTCAAATTCACCATTAAATGACAAGACTAGATACAGAGCATTTCAGAAGAGCTTACTGGATGTTGCTTAGGGCTAAGAAAATAAAAGTAGTTTTTCAGTACATCAGCCAAACAAAGCAAATCAGCTCAAAATCCCTCTGGAGTGAACTAAGTTACGAAAGATTTCACATTCATTTCTTCTGGGAGGAAAAAAAAATCAAAACCAAAAGAAGGCATTCTTTTCTGCACAAAATAACCCCTTCAACCTGAACAAAATGCTGATTTCTGGACTTACAGAAGAAAAGCAAACAAAAAGGAAAGCTAGGGCATTAAAAACTGCAGGAAGAAATGTCCCCTTTTCCTAACCATTTCAGGGCTGAAAAGACTCACTGGGATGTGGGTAAATTTTCCTTCCTCACTGGGATGTGGGTAAATTTTCCTTCCTCTGCTTGAGGAGCATTGACTCCCATCTCCCAACCTCCAGGCAGTTTTACGAATGTCTTCCCCAAATAAATATATTTCCAGCCCAGAGAGTTCTAAAGCCACTGATGATTCCAGAAAGACCAAGGCCACATTTTTTAATGAATATACTACTTGCCAATATATATACATGGCTCTACCCCAGTCTAGCACAGAGTCTTATAAATATCACTCATCAAATGTGTTAAATGTCTATTTTTAAGTTGCTTTAAACAGTGAAAGCAAGTCCAACCAAACTGGTGTCTGTGAAGTTGGGTTTAAAAAGTCTTTCTTTAACCACTGAGGGCTCTCAGTGGGACTGGAGTGGCCAGGTACAGGTAGAGACCTGGCCACCTCAGGAGCTCATCTGAAAGGGACCGAAGGGAGTCAAATGTCCTAAGGCCACAGAGTGTGCAGGCTTCCTCACCGCAGTGCGCTGGGAAAGCGAAAAAGCTTTCCCATTTTCTGTTTTTTTTGCTTGAGGTTTTCATTACACTTGTATAGATTGGAGAGTGAGAGGGAAAGCATTTGGTTGTCACTCTGCTCTGAACACCAAAATGTCTCCCTGTGGCACTGATTTTCAGACAAAACCATCCTGGAATCACTGCTGACGGGGTGGAGCAGTCGCTGCCCAGGCCTGAACCCAGGAACTGGTGCATTCAGCCATGTGGGGCTGGGGCTGGGCAGCACCCCAGGCACTGGGACAAAACCAAACACACCCTGCAACAGCAGCAGGGGATGACCTACCCAGAGAGGATCACTCCTCTTGGCTGCGCTGGCTGGCAAGTTGACCAAGGCAGTGAATCCTAAATGTTTTGCAATCTTTTTAAAAATCTTTTCCAGCATAACAGTGGCTATTTTCCATGTCTGACCATTTTTATACTCATAGTGAATCTTTCACCTCAGTCATACTTGTGGCATCGTGTACATTAATGGACAAGCTAGCTTTAACGCTGTGGGATCCTTGTCCAACGGTCTCTTGTTCTTCCGTGACTGAGAGCAACACTGTCAGGTCGGTGTGTCTTCCTCCAATGTCCTATGGCCTCTTTTCATGTATAGCACCGCGTGTCAGATGGAAGCAATAGGGACTGAAGCCAGGCTCTGCCCTCAGTGAGAACAGAACCAAGCACATGTGGAGGAACATAGGTTGGATGGTGGAAGTCTTCAATCTCCACATTCATGTGCCTTGGAGGACCTTCGTCTGCCACCTTGGAAGAGCAAGATGGAGCCATGGCTATGTCTACAAAGCAAGATATTCAGCCCCTGGTGGCACCCAGCAAACGCCAGCCAAAAAAAGGACCCAACATTTATGGGCTCCTAGATGCAAACCACAGACATAAACAGAATCTCTTTTAGCAGAAGAGAATGCAAAGACCAGTCTGTGTGAAAAGATAGTTTTAGCTATCAGCAGCTAAATTGGTATTTAAATGTTGCTGAGGTATTTATAGAGCTTCTGGAAAGGGATTTGAAAATATGCTATAATTAAGCATTTGAACTGGAATAATGTTATGATAAATGATCATATGGAGGTCCCAAACACCTTAAATAGTCACTCTGTGCTCCTAAAGCAGAATGTTACTGGCTCTGATCTTGATTTAATGTCCTCAAAAGGGGCTTTAAAAACAAACATGGGACAGAGAAGTCAAGCATCAAGTTTTTATTTCAGAATTCAAAAGCCTAATGAGGTAAGGAAGCTACCAAGAGAACTATAAAAAGGAAGGCAAAATGTTGAACAGTCAACAAACTTAAATAGGAGATGGTTGCAGATGTGCATGATATACAACACAGGGCAACTGCTAAACATTTTATTTAAATGTTAATCAAATCCTTTCAAAATAGAAGCAAGAAAAAAGGGATAATTCCTTTTCCTGTACTTCATCAGTTTGCAGTGGGAAAGCCCATCAGCTGTAAAGAGGCTGATGGCTGCAGGGTGCGTGCCTTCTGTTCTGGTAATAAGGTTTTGATGAGGAGTGTGCTTTTTGCCAGAATAATTGTATTACTATAGTCCCTAACACAGATGTAGCTGAACTGGCATAAAGGTATCTTTTACCACCAATACATCAGGCCTTAATGATGATTATAGGGTAGCCGTAAAATACATTTTCATCAACATAGCTTCAGTCATACTAAGGAGATCGTGCCAGCGTCCAGCCATCTCAGGCCTTAGCTAAACTGAGAGGGCTTTACTACCACATAGAAACCTTGCAAAAAGCAGCAAAGATCACTCTGTGAAAACACAGGATAAGAGCTATTTTATGGAAGTTTCTCCCAACTGCATTTGGGTCAACTGGTAAAATAGCTGAAATTTCTGGCACATGTCATGCCCTTGAAAATTTAAAAATGCAGAAAGCAAAGGCAGCCACACTTTTTCATGACAGATGATACGCCAGTGGTAACCTGGTGCATCTTAAAACAGCTTCAACTTTACGTAGATTCTCACATGCATGGTAGAAGCAATTTCTGCATTACATGGCTGTACAAAACAGCAATGTTAGCGAAAATACACCAGTCTGAAGTATGCTGGAGTTACCACTTAAGCCTTGGCCGTTTAGGAAATCCTTTCTATCATAGACATGTGTTAACTTTCAGAATGACTGGGCAAATTTTGGAAGAGCAAAGAATCCAAAATGCAACTGGCAATGGACAGTTAAATCTTTCACATTTTGACACATCCTTACTTGGCGTGGCTGCTCGTCAATGCTGAAGGAACTAGAACAATTTACATCTCCTAAGAGACTTCATAGACGTTCCTTCTTTACTGTACAACTATAAATAAAACAATCTTTTGACTTAAACTGGTTTTAGAGGTAGGATAGCTGGTAGAGCTTTTGGAGTCAAATGCAATAGTGGGAATGAATGCCATGGTGAGAATGCCAGTGAATTTTCCATGGACAGCCTTTTCTCTCGTCTTGTCTGCTGGCTTTTCTGAAAAATTCAAGACACTATTTTTTGAAGTGTCTGTCTAGTTACAGTTTTCCTCTCTCCATAGTGAAGGCTGGGGCTCAGGCGGGTTTTCCTGTCCTCCAAAGAGCCACTCAGAAAGAGCAAACAAATTGGGGAATCCAAACAATTCCATTAGCAAATTATGAGCAATCTGTCTTCCCTCAATACACATGCCAAAAAAATACCCTGACATCATCCTCATTCACCACACAAAATCTATAGCAAGTGCAAACACCCTTTTCCTTCCTTTCAGTTCAGCTTTAATTATGCAGAAACTAGCCCTAACTCGCCATAGGAGAGATGGTCTGTGTATATTCTCCTCTTCCTGTTCTTCTATAAATAAGCTGAGTTTTGCATCATTGTCTATTAAACCAACACTTTTCCTCAACCTCTATGACAGACAAACTAGACGGGATGTAGGATGTGATCATGGGGCGAGTCTGTGGTACTGTTTTTTACAGTAAGTCTCTAACTCTATAAGCAAAGTTTTGTTGACTTCGGTGAGCTGAATCCTGGCATGAAGTCTTGGGCTGAGCAAATGAGGATATCAAAGTGTGGATCCTAAAAAGACCTATACCTTAAGAATATTAACAATGCTGTAAGAGTATTAAATCTGAGTTCTCCTGACTTCTGTGTATAGAGTCAGTCTTTGGTTTAGCATTACATTCATGGCATTTTTATGCTGTCATTCAGATGCATAAACCAAACATGCCAACATGCACATGCAAATGCTAAGAGTATTTTAAGTTCCTCTAAGATTTTGGAAGCATAGGGGATAAAGCTAAATGGAACAATTATTTTAGCATAGTATTATATTCAGTAATGTCCTGAATAATTCCAGATGTGTCGTGTCTCAAAGAAGTGAAATCAATCAGTCAAAGGAATTGCTCCAGTGAAATTATGAACGTGTGTGTGGAAATCATAAGACATGAGGGCCTTTGACCACTTCTGTGATTTTTTAAGAGCTGCTGGAGGTTCTTTGTTTGGGGTGGGTTGTTCAGTTAGCATCCTGGCTTTGCTTAAACAGCGAGGAGACTTTCATATATGAATTAACATGTCTTTTTGCAAGAAGCTGACATGGCATATTTTCATTTCTCCTTAATATGTCTGTGTATATATATGTACATGTATGTATGTACATATATATCTATATCAAATAAATATATATATATGTCAAAATGAATTTCACTGTAAAATGCCTTCTTATACAGAGTCGTGACTAGGTTTCAGAGCCTGGCAGGGTCTTAATCCAATCTTCAGCACAGCAATGACGGGATATGACCTGAGCCGTGGCTCGAAGGAGCTCTGCAGTTCTTCCCCCGGTACAGAGGGACAAAATTAATGATTTGTGTTTCCTAATGGAATCAGTTAAAAGAGAGTTATGTCCAGCTGAGGCCCCCACCTCACCTCGGCTCTCTGATGGATGGAAAAGCTGTGAGCTTGGAAATGGTTTTGAGGTAGCTGCTGCTTTGCTGTTTCTTCTCTTTTCTTTCCCCAAAGCAAAACAGGGTCCAGGTCCACTGGAGGGCTACTCTTCCCTCCACCCCTGAAAGCTGCTGCACAAGTGGTAATTCACCCCAGACCACCTGACTGTGTATTGTCTCTGTGCAGCACCCATCCTCAGGGCACATGAATGCCTCCCTCCCTCCTCTTCCCTTGCATCCCTCCACATGATGGGGCCTTTATCCCACTCCTTGATCTCTGCAAGGGACACCAACCCACTCAACGATGCAGCCAAACACCAGCAATCTCTCAGCACTGCATCACCCCTTGCTCTTCTGCCCTGGTGCTTCATCGAGCGCCTCCCCCCTGAAGAAGCTTACAGCCCCCAGACGCTTGCTTTTTGGAGTTTGAAGTCTCTTTTTTGTGGAGCTGGGCTCACATCCTCAGCCTGAACAGGACAGTGTCTGAGGAGAGCTCGAGTCCAGGTTCAAAATGTCTAGCTCTTGTTTATGTACGGTAAAGGCAAGAGGATGATTGCATCTGTGGATGCAAATGCATTCAGACTCCAGGGAAATTCAGGGTTCAGACTTGCTGCTGGCCCCTTTTTCCTCCTGTGAGCTGAAGGGAAAACCACACGCCCCATGGAGCAGCTCTGGGTCTGGATCTTGCAGCTGGCCTTATTTATAACACACTTAGGAGTAACCAAATCCCATTCTGTGACTAAGATGATTGTGACGATAACAGGAACATGCTCCGCTTTTCCTGAGCAGTCAAGTTCATAGCTCCGTGTGTCATGCAGCAATACAGTTTATGGGCTGCACATTTGTTATCTTTGAGGGTAAGACTTCATAAATAATTTTAATAATTTAAATCAACAGAATCACGAGTTTTCCTTTCTAGAGTGAGTAGCTACTCCTTCAGATGGCAATAAACACTCTCTGCACAGTAGATCTTAGTAATTAGACAAAGGAGACCCTCAGAGCGTGTCACCAGTGTTGGGAAACTCCTCTTGGGTTTAACCACCAAGTTCTCAGTTTTATGGATAACCCTAATGTCAGGCATTAAAAATTAGCTGGTGAATGAAAGCTTCAACCAAGACTGGCTATAAGCATAATATGAAAAATAATATTAATCAGGACCATGTTCAGCTTCCTGCTGCTCTTGGTGGCTTCCCAGCAGGCCTGTTTAATGTCCTTACCTGCAGTGGGCACGGAGCAACTGGAGGGCAGTGAGCCGGCCACTGAAGTCAGCTGGAGCTTTCCTCCGGCCTTCGGTAGAGAAAGGCACTTGGGAATTCACCTGGACTTCTCAATAAAAAAACACAGAGCTACAGAAAGGACCTTGGTATAAAATGTTGAAGTGCTTTTGGTAAACAAGGGAGCATAATGCCACATTGCAAATTCAGCAGGTTTGCTCCGTGTACTTCTAGGGCTCTCTGAGGATAATGCCAACATGATCTTTTCGAAGTCATGCAATAGCCATGGGCAAATCTGAACTGCCAGCTTGCTGTAGGAAAGCTGGGGGAGCGCCTCACCAGCACTCACGCTCGCTTCCCCACTTCACATGTGAGAGCTGCCCAGCCAAGCTGGCCAGCCCTGTGCAACGTGCAGTGCAGCTCCAGGCCTGTACGCTGTGTCGTGGCTGTATCTCATGCTGCCAAAAGGCACGGGAAAGGGTCCAGCCGCCTCGCAAGCTCTCTTCCCTGCAAATTACCGCAGCGTGAGGTTCACGACGATGCAGCCAGGTGGACAGTATGTTGCTTCTCATTTTTGGAAGACGAGCAAAGGACTTGACTGACTTCCAGCTAGCGCTGCAGCACATAAATTATGTTAGTGTGTGGAGTATTTGGCAGGAGGAATCCCCCATGGGACGAGTACAAATGCACTGGCCCGAAGCCCCAGTATTTA
Organism: Astur gentilis; assembly: GCF_929443795.1. Taxonomy (NCBI): domain Eukaryota; kingdom Metazoa; phylum Chordata; class Aves; order Accipitriformes; family Accipitridae; genus Astur; species Astur gentilis. Next base: position 3,824,961 of record NC_064911.1, on the reverse strand, counting down.
TCAGAACCAGAGGAGCCGTTCAGCACACGCAGGAGCGCCTGCAAGAACATCCTCGCTGGAGGAAGCTCAACCTCCAGCCCCGGTGGAGGGGCAGCCCGGAGGGGGGCTGGGGGGAGGCTAATCCTGCCTGATGGTTTCTAGAAAGACTTGTGCAATTGCAGTAGCCTTTAGTCACGGGGGATTATGGTGGACGGGAACAGCACGGGAATGCTACTTCAGCTGTTTAATAAGGAAGGAGATTTTGCTGTGCTTATAAAATTAATCAGAGTGTGTTTGTTTCTAGTTTCTGTAACACTGGTGGGGGAGCTGGGCTCCCGGGTGAGGAAACAGGGACTTAGTGGAATTGTGCTTGTATCTGCAGTGCTTGGGATGTTTTCTGAGCAAGAGTCATGTCCTGCCAGAAGGGGATAAGACGACAGGGAAAAGGCTGGTGGCAACTTTGGCAGTCACTGTACCATTCATCAGAGAGATAAGTGGATTTTAGATGCACTGAAAGCTTTCTCTGTATTACCCATCCTGCGACATAGCATCCTGTGCCAGTGAGATGATAACGAACAGCTTTGCGTATTCACTGCGTTAGATACCCTCACCTGGGGGTAACTTATCCATCCCCTTCAGTGACAAAGTTGGAAAAGTGGAAGCACGTAAGTGAATGAACAGAAGGGAAGGAAAAATGAAAAGCTGAAAGCCATCTCTCCCAACAAGATTTTCAATATACAAATCATGAAAAAATGTGAAATTGTTCTCTTTGTCCACCCAGGGAGCTCAGTGAGTAAGCCAGGACTGGGGGAGCAGGACTGGGCACAGGTGACCCGCAAGGCAGCATGAGATAGGCCTTGGGGGCTGCAGTGGGTCTCTTGTGGGCAGAGGTGTGCATGGGGGTCCTGAGTGAGGCTGCTCAGAGCCATCTGGGACATGATTATGGCTGAGTGGGTTTTTGTAGCAAGGAGAGTCAAAGGTGAGGAGACCAGGGAAGACAGATTGCAAACAGGCAACCTGGGCCTCCAAAGGGAGGTCTGCATGCCCAGGGAGGCTGAAGCACTCGGACTGGACCTGGGGATGGAGATGGACAGCACATCTTGTAGCTCAAGCACGTGCTACAGAAGTCCAAAGGCAGAGATTTTTCTGTCTTGTGCTTAGTCTCTGGTGGCACTGGGCATGCCTCCATGAAGGCTTCAGCAGCTGCCTCTTCACCAGCAGCCCAGGAAGCAGCATTGGCAGGTCGTGGGGTCAGTGGGGTAGCTGTGGTGGCCAGGGAAAGGCAGCCCACCTTTCCTTATGGCAAGGTCTGCTCCCATTGGGGTGCAGGGACCGACCTCTGCGTAGGCATGCTCTGCAGCTGCTTATTTTGATGTGACTGTCACCATCACCCTGTCTTCATGACAAGATTAAGTTGGTTTTAAGGCATTTTCAAAGCAGTAACCACAGGATATTTTTAACTGACTTGTGCTTGCAGGAAAAATATAGTCACTTTTATTTATATACAACCTGAAATTACTCAGCCCACGTTCATAGGGCATGTCAAGTGGGATGTGTAATGCCAACATGTCCTACAATCGTCATGACATAGCTATATATGGTGGAGCACCCATTTTGTATAAAAATGCCTGTGCTAAGCACAAAGTGAATGGCTTTTCCACACCTGATGCTTAGAGGAGGGGACACCATAAAATCAGCTGCTAAACAGGCTTCTGTCCATTTTGCTGCCATACCGTGCTGTCCAAAATAACACTCTCCCTCTGTGTGCAGCAGTTTAACATCCCCTTGTCATGAAGGTGATGCCTTGCACAACACAGAGGCCCTTCTGCATGGAGGCTTTGGGAAAGAAACTTTTAAGAGTGGTAACTATTAATAAACAGGGCTGCCTCTGGCCAGGCCCTGCTCATCTGCGCTGGGGTCATCTCAAAGTTTATCACTCTTGGTCCGGCTGTTGCTGGAAGTTGTTGTCCCCATTGGAAGGGTAACCAAGGAGGTGGTGTGCCATTGGGTCTGATGGCAAGCTGCATCATTGGTGGCCAAGGGGTGGCACACCACCCAGCCCACTACCCTTGTTCTGAGGGGTTTGGCAGGCAAACAGGGCTGTGAGCTGGGGCAGTAAATTAATTCAGCCTGGCTTACAGGAGCTCAGCCAGACACATCTCTGTGACTAGACCCCTTCACGGCAATTCATTCCTTATGCTTGTACAGGGAAACCCACTCTCGTGGGCCAGACTGGAAGAGCGGAGCCTCCGTAGGCTCAACAGGTAAGCACCTTGCAGACTGAGGTTCATCCTAGGACCACCTGGCACTCAGGCCATGTTCCTACTCAATGCCAACCATGCTGACTCTGCTGAGGTGGTTTATATCAGTCTTGGGTCTGGCCCTCAGTCTTTACACAAGTCTCCCGGTGATTTTAACCAGATCACGGCATGTGGCATGTGGCATGTGGCACATTGCAGGTTTCTCCATCGAGATTTCGCATTATCCACCGTTTCCAAATCAGGAAGGCTCTATCCAGTTTAATCATTCCATTGGCGCTGAGCTGCTCCACAGACAAAACTTCAAATTAATAGGAACTTGGCTTCTAAAAGTAGGACAGTGCAGTATCAGAACCTCCCGCCTTCATTTATGATTTAAAAAAACCAACCTAATGAATTGTAACAAGCCTTTGGAATTGCCATCCTTCTTCTTCCAAGGAAAAAGTTACCATCATAAATAACAAAAAAACACCCAACACAGAGGAATATTGCATGCTCTTGTCAAGTGCAGAATTAACAGAAGATATCATTATGCCTGTATTATACCTATCAAACTCAGGAAAACATGAGGATCTGAAACAGAAATAATAAACAGATAGGTGAAATCAGCCAGAGGCACATACAGACATGATGTACCATGGAGGCATTTTTCAGGCTTTGGTGACAGAAGACATTTGGATTCAGAAACATTTGCCGGGGGCCATCACTTGCTGGGAAAGCTGAGACCATAAGGCCTTTCAGTTCTCTTTCAAGGCAGCCTAGCGTGCGTATGGCCGTGCAAGGCTAACACAAGTTAATGAAACAAGTGGCAGCATTTTTTAATCCATGCAATCACTGAAATGATTTTTCTAGCGTATCCTTTGTTGCTCTACTATGGCTATGGACTCTTTTATACTAGGGTGGATCTGGACCAACTGCATCATCATTTATGAAGCCAGTACATTCAGCTGATCATAGGAATTTTTAGTGTATGAATTTCAGTTTAATAAATGAACATTGATTGATAAAGAAAAAAACCAAGGAGATGGGGAGGGAGAATGGCTCAGTCTTTTATCTGCTGTGAAGGTTATTGTGGGACAGCGGAGGAGCCATGAGTGCCGAGCTGTGTGACGTGACAGCCTGCAGAGCTTCTGACAAATGGGCTTTGACAAGAGGAATTGACAAAAACAAGAGCCAGTGCCTGAATTTTAAGCACTCTCTGCTTTTTTTTTCCCTTGCTTTCAGGAAGGCTGTTGTCAGACAGCTGTTTGATGCAAAGCAGACTGATACATTACACAGTCCCTGTGGGGATCTGAGGGAGATGAACGTATAATCTAGCCCACCCTCTGGCTGCCCATCTTCACCATGTCACAGGCAAGGTGCCTGATGGCCCATACCCAGCCTCCCACCTTGCTTCAGTGCTGGTGGGTCATCTCCCACCTCTGAGGGGCCCCTGAGGAGACCTACATGCACTGCATTAACAAACAGGCCCTGCCTGATTTCCCCATGGTACCTGAGGGGAAATTCCCTCTAAGCATCTGTAGAACTAATTTAGACTTTTCCTCCTAACCCCCACATAAATGCTCCTTTTTGCAGGGCCTGCAAAAAATAGACAAAACTTCTGGATGTGGAAAAGACACATTTATCACACTAACCAAACTTAACTCCTTGTTACACTGTCCTTCTCCATTTGTTTGCTGCAGGCTGCAGTATCCCTGGGAGAGGAACCATCTTCACTGTGGGTATTTGCACAGCACTTAGCATAAATTCCTTGCTGGTCCTTGATGAAGTCTTCCAGGCATTCCAGCTACCCACATAATATATTAAAGCAACAAGTGGCTCTCTCACAGGGCTTTAGCTGGGACAGGCATGCATTGTTCATTCCTCTAAAATCCTGTTCTCTTTGTTTCCTTCCAAGTATTTAAACAAACAGTATTTTCATTTCAGGGTCTTTAACTCTTTCCCGCACCTTGTGGGATCTTCCCAAAGAAAAGTGCCAGAATTCCCAAATACCAATGATCTTCGTTAGCACGTATGTGCATGTGGAGGACACACCCCCAGAGCTTCATCTGTGCCTCAAGAGCTCTGTAAAATCCTACCTCTGCCTCTGTTTGCCCAGCAGATACTTATCCCCTCTCCCTGTTTTCACAGCAGATGCAAGCAACGAGCTTGGGAGGTCATCAACACTTGTGGGCTATGCCAGCTTCAGGGTAGCCTTACACACATGGAGCTGCATAGAGGAAAAAAACTAGCCCTATCCTTTCAGTTCAGTGGTTTCACCTTAAAATAGAATTTATAGCTTTGCCGTGAGAAATTAGCAGCATAAAACTTCAGAGCCAGCTGGTGATTGATACACATTTCAGTCAAAATACTGGAAATGCAGGATGGGAAGGGATGGACTGGGCCAAGGTGCCCAGACCCTCAGTGGTATGGACAACCAAACCTTACCTGAGAGTTCAGAAAGGCAGGCAGAGAGTTTAACCCTCACGTGAGACTGTGCTTAGCATCTATGAAAAAAAATGAACATCAGGAGTTAAAGTTCCCAAAGCCATCACTGCAGTGTGCCACAGGGAGGACACAAGAGGGGTCAGGGAGAAAACCAAGCTTAGTTGGAGACACAAAGAAAGCCTGGAGGTGCAGTTGGTGAGAAAGGAAGGGAATTGTGGGCTGCAAAGAGAGCTCGGCTGTGTGGCATCTAGGCTGTGCCTGGAGGGCGTCGTACAAAGCCTGTCCATCAATTAGCGTTAGAGTTAGGGTAAGGTTTTGGGTTTAGAAAGGCTGACAGAAAAGACTGGACGTGCAAGTAGCACACGGATGGAAAGAGAAGTATGGGTTGACAAGAGAGGTTGGTGGTGAGATATTTTTAAACTTGGGCAAAGCCCTTGTCTAAGATCAGCTTGTTCGGCCTCCCTTCTGCTACACCCCATCCCTGCCTCTAGCCCTTTTGCAGGGCTCTTTGGCCCTGTCCCCTCTGACAGCTGATGGGAGAGCTCAGGGGCTCTCATGATCAGGGGGTCCCAGCATAGCACTGCTGCTAGGGACAAGCGTTTCTGGAGAGAGTGCTCGGGGAACCTTGCAAGAAGGTATTTTCCCAGCCGCAGCTTGAGAGATGGCCTCTTCCCCATCACACTCCCTGGGCTGTGTGGAGTGTGAGGTGCACTGATGTGCAACAAAAGTGGAGGCTTGAGAGTCAGGAGAGCTGCTGGGAGAAGTGACTGCTGTATCTCACCAAATTCATTGATTAAAATACTATGTCCTTAAGCCTTGCTGCCAGCATCCTCTCAATGGGGACAAGTCCCTGAAGCTTAGGGGAGAAAGAGAGGATGCGGCTCACCAGAGACACCACATCTGTTTGCAGCTGCTTTCTGCAGAACTTACTTACAGCTGTAGAGGAGCGGTACAAGGGATGTTTGAGTGCTAGCTTTACCCATCCATCTGGCATGTCCACCATTTGGAAGGAGTTCGTCATGTGCAGAGCCTCCAGGCTCCCCTGCAAGCCAGGCTCAAGCATAACATGAAGTCTAAGAGCAGAACTTACACTGTAAGTGCTGTGAGGCTGCCAGTAGGGTTTTCCTTAGCTGGCGTTACCCTGCTCCACCACTCCTAATATCCCTGCTTGCCCAGGGTGTGCATTCACCGAAAGAAGTGCCGGTTCACATTTTTTGGGGCTTTGGGGTTTTTTCCCCATGGAAAGGGAAAACAGTCCCAATCCAGTAAAGCACATGCTATGCTTAAATTCATGTCTATAACGTGTTTTGCTGGACGGGGGCTAATGTAGACATTTTCTTAGCTAGTCAGTGGCAGCCTTACATCAATTAGGAGGATATAGCGGTCCAGGAGGACCTATTTTACAGACACGCCCTGAGGTTTTAAATTGTCTTGGTCTTTTACATAATTTGAACAAAACCCACAAAGCTGCTGTATGGCCCCTATACTTCAGTTATTTCGGGGCTGTGTCCTCCTGTGCTGAAATACATGAGACTGAGGAAACTTGCCAAGACTCTGAGAGGTAGGAAAAACAGGAGAGAAGACTCATTAAAATGCTTAGCACCTACTGCGAATGCAATTTGTGTCTCTGTTGTATTGTAGAAAGACTAGCTAAATTTTCACAGTGGCAGTCAGATATAAATGAGGTGCGTCCCCATTTTACACATAAAGAAAAGAAAATAAACATTGTAAAAGCCCAGTTCTCATGCCTACGAGGGGCCCAGTACTTCTCTTAGAGATAGTAGGAGCTGCTGGGTTTGTGCCTTTGGAAGCACAATAGGAAACACCTGGTGGGATATACGTCCCGCCCAGACCCCCAAGGGAACGATGACTCAGAGTAAAACCTCTCATGTAGGCATCCCCACTGTGTTCCCACCCTGCTGTCCTCGCTAGACTACACCAGCTCATCAAGAAATTGCAGGCTGCTCCCTGTCATCATGGAAACTCTGTTCTTCAAGCGGAAATCAGAAATGCTATTTTCCTACAAACGCTAGAATTTAGGCTCGCTTGTGTTTCCCTCACGATCTCTAATGGGAAACAATGACAGAAAAAATTATGCCTGAGTCATGCCTTTACTGATTCATGTCTGAGGAGCCCCAGTATTGGGAAGAGCCATGCAGATAGTCAGGGAGAGCTGTTATTCAGTGGCTTTGAGGAACATTTGCATTTATCTTCACACAGCCTCTTGGCATTTTGCAGGCTGTGGTGCAGGTAAGCGTCTAAGACGAAGTCATGTGTGGGCAACGTAGAAGCCCTTCACCCTGAAGTCACACAGCTGCTCTCAGTGAGAAGCCCCTTGGATTTTTCCTGGCCAGAGTATCTGGCAGAAATGGCTGCTTAGCACAATTTGTTGTCATAAGCTGGCAAGCAAGCAAGGGCCAGTAAGATAGTTCCATCTTACATGAAGCTTTCAGGCCTATCATGTTTCTGCTCCCAAGCACAAGAGGACAGGAAAGTGTCGGGTGCATATGAGTCCTCGCCCTACATCCCAAGCAAAAGCAACCCTGTTCTTGGGGCAGCTCTAGAGCTTGGCAGATACCAGACCTGCCACCAGCAGATACCAACTCATGCATTGCAAAGAGAGGTTGGACCAGACTAGGGGCTCAGGGAGCCTGTGCCCCAGGCTGCTGCTGCAGGAGCAGCCCACCCAGGGCCACTGTAGGGCTCATAATGCAGTCCCATCCTATATTGCACACTGTGGTGAGTTAACCCTGGCTGGACACCAGGTGCCCACCAAAGCCATTCTGTCACTCCCCCTGCCTCAGCTGGACAGGGGAAAGAAAATATAACAAAGGGCTCATGGGTCGAGATAAGGACAGGGAGACATCACTCAACCAATTACTATCATGGGCAAAACAGACTCAACTTGGGGAAAATTAACCTAATTTATTGCCAATCAACCAGAGTAGGGTAATGAGAAATAAAACTAAATCTCAAAACACCTTCCCTCCACCCCTCCCTTCTTCCAGGGCACAACTTCACTCCTGGATTCTCTATCTACACCCCCCAGCGGCACAGGGAGGGGGGAACAGGGGTTGTGGTAAATTCATCACACCTTGTCTCTGCCGCTCCTTCCTCCTTGGGGGAGGACTCATCACACTCTTCCCCTGCTCTAGCGTGGGGTGCCACCCACAGGAGACAGTCCTCCACGAACTTCTCCAACGTGGGTCCTTCCCAGAGGCTGCAGTTCTTCACAAACTGCTCCAGCGTGGGTCCCTTCCACAGGCTGCAGTCCTTCAGGTACAGACTGCTCCAGCATGGGTCCCCCGCGGGGTCACAAGTCCTGCCAGAAAACCTGCTCCAGCGTGGGCTCCTCTCTCCATGGGGCCACAGGTCCTGCCAGGAGCCTGCTCCAGCACAGGCTTCCCATGGGGTCACAGCCTCCTTCTGGGAACCCACCTGCTCCGGCGTGGGGTCCTCCCTGGGCTGCAGGTGGAGATCTGCTCCACCGTGGACCTCCCTGGGCTGCAGGGGGACAGCCTGCCTCACCAGGGTCTTCATCACGGGCTGCAGGGGAATCTCTGCTCCGGTGCCTGGAGCATCTCCTCCCCCTCCTTCTTCACTGACCTCGGAGTCTGCAGCGTTGTTTCTTTTACATGTTCTCACCCCTCTCTCTGGCTGCTGTTTCTGTCTGCCCTGCAACTTTTTCTTCCTTCTTAAATCTGTTCTCCCAGAGGCATTACCACCATTGCTGATGGACTCAGCCTTGGCTGGTGGCAGGTCCGTCTTGGAGCTGGCTGGTATTGGCTCTTTTGACATAGGGGAAGCTTCCAGCAGCCTCTCACAGAAGCCAGCCCTGTAATCCCCCTGCTACCAAAACCTTGCCATGCAAACTCAATACACACACCTGCTATGTCCAGCCGGGCCCCATACTTCTTTCTTGTTCGCACAGCCCCAGAACAGCACAGCATGGCCCATGCATTTGCTCTGCCCTTCACAATCCCTGGTAAACTGTGCTGCAGGGCCAGGCTACCTTGTAATCTAAACAGGATGAGAAATACAAACAAGACAGGAGGATGTCCCCTCAGGAGAGAAGGACATGGTGGTGATTGATGAGGGCAGGGGGAAGGGATTGATAGCAAAGAAAGGTTTTATGGCAATCATTGGCCTAATAGAACTAAAATAGGACAATTTCTTATTCTGAAATCTGTCAGTGCTTCTTTGGGTGACCTTTGGCAAATCAATTCATCTCTGTCTGTGCCTCTGGTAAATGGGAATAATACAGCTTTGCTGTCTGGAGAATCTTTGGTAATTCTCAGATGAAAGATGCTTTATTGGTACCAGTATCATCCTTCATTGTCATTAGCATGATAGCAGATCTATCACCTAGCAACAGAGCAGCAACTCTCCCTGCTCTGGTTGTCCATGTATTTTTCTTGACTTTTGGCTCTCTAGCAGTCTGCTTTTCATTTAGACAGACTTTACAGCCTGTGTCTGTTCTTCTTCCCTTAGCATTGCCTGCTACAGACAAGCACAGCTGCTATGTCCCATGTCCCCCCTGTCCCCTTTCACTCCCCCCTTTTACCTCTTCTCGGGCCCTGCTGTACATGCAAGTGGTGAGTGAGTATCACCATCAGCTGACACAACAAACATTTGCTTCTCCTAGCTAAGGCACCTAAGCAGAAGTCTTGCACTTTAAAATATAAGTATAAACTTTATGTAACCCTTAAAATATAGTTATTTATCAGATTTGCATGAATTACAGGGGGGGAAATGGTAATCAGGAAATGTTCTAAAATTTTGCGGAAGCAACCATTTTCACAGATGTTCCAGGCAGCAGTTCTAAGGACAAAGATGCACGTACATAAATAACAGCAACCACTGAGGATCAGGAGTCCTGCCAAGTCCTGTGATGCTTTTAGATGTCTGATAGGAGCAGTCCTTCCACCCTCAAGTGGTACATAGACCAACCTAAACCACTAAAACCATTAGCATCAGCAACAAATTGGAGAGAGGATCAAAGGGAAAGACAAGGATAGAAAAAGTATTGTCTATCCTTATTCAAGAAGAGCCATTCCTAATACTTATTATTCATATAAGCTAGTATTTATATCATTATGTAAGGGAAGCAGTTTTAAAAAAAACACAACCAAAATCTCCAATGCTTGAGTCTGGGTCAGAACCTGAATCCAAGGTCAGATCTGTCAGTTCATTACTGTGGTGAGCCATTAAGTTACCTTACCTCCACTGAGTTCAGTGAAGCATCACCAACGTCCTTCAGCTGGGGATTTTGGCTAAAAATACTTTTAGTTATTTTGCTACTTTCTCTCTTTTTTTTTTGAAGTGCCCATCTCTCTGATTTGAGGGAGGATGATCCTGTAGCCTAAAACATGAAGACGCATCAGTTCTGCTTGTACTGCAAGATACTTCAGGGACTGGTATCCTACTGCCCTTTGGGGGGTGAGGGATTTGGTAGATTTGGCTTCTCTCCTTGGGAATGACTGCTATAAAACAGCACTCTCCCTGGGTCATCAGTCTGACACTTCACAGGAGGATAATGTGCCAGCGGGATGTTTATTGCCCAGTAAACCCCATGCTGTTCCCTTTGGTAGTTGCTGTAAGGCAGAGTGATTTCTGGCATTCAATGCATATGCAGCTCCTTTCTAGGGGAAGGGACAGGAGGGAGTCTGGATTTCAGATGTTTCTGGGTGCCAGTGCCGTGGAAGAAACCCCCCCCTTTCTGCCTCAGAAGACGGCTATCAGGAGGAGCACAGGTGTTCGCTCATGGAGCTGATGCATCCATCATCGTTAAGTTTCCTTTTAGAGAAAACTCTGTTAGGACCATTTCTTTTTTGAGTGAGTTTTTTTGTGTGTGTTGCTTTCTTAAATGTACTCTGGTCTCATGTGTGAAAAGAAATGATGGTTTTGGTGTCTTAGCTGGCTGTCAGGATCCATCTCCCCAACCTCAGCTTCCACCAGTCTCTGCAGGTTGCTGCTCATAGGAGCTGTTCTGAGTCCTGGCAACCATCTCCCCTTTCTCCACTCCCAAAGAAGTGAGAAAAAACCCCAACACTGGAAGACAAGTAAATGTGGAATAAACAAAAACTTTTTCCCTCTGCCCCTTCCCATTGCCCTCTGTTCAAGCATGGCAGCTTGGAAAGGCTCCTCACTGGAAGACAGGCTATTTTTGTACTGCTTATGCAGCAGCTCATTGAGGAGTAAAGGAGGAATACGGCCGGTTGAATGGGAGCCTGAGTGCACTTGACTCAACGTTGCTAAAGCAGCAGATTTTACTAGAAGCTGCAACTTCTCCAAAGATATATGCAGAGGTACTTAGTTGCCTCCCTCAGTCAGGAGAGATAGGCCAGCTCCTTCCCAGGGCAAAGGCAGACCATTCCGTTGTGCTCCTCCATCGCTGACTCAGAGCAGGAGCCTGCCTCTCCCCATTGACTGGGAAGGAAGCTTCACTGCCCGGCTTAATGAGCTTAGTGCAGCGCAGGAGTGCCTTAGCGCAGGAGTTATGAATGTCTCCTGCGGCCTGCGCTGTCAGCATCAGCACATGCATCTGAGTTACTGGGCCTGATGAGCAACAGGGAAGGCATTAGTTAGATTTGATCTTATCTCCCTTTCCACGGCTGTCAGAAGCGTGGCTTGCTCTCACTGGAAAAAACACCTCCCTAGGATGCGTTTTATAGCCCCACAGCTACTTGCTCCCCAAGGAATAGCTTATACAATAAATGCAGACTAGGGAGAAATGTGGAGAAGTTGTGCACGAGGATTTTTAGAACCTGAATTTAAAAAAAGTAGAAAAAGAAAGGATTTTTAGAACCTGAATTAAAAAAAAGTAGAAAAAGAAAAGCCCGTGGTGCTTGCTGGGGAATTGAGAAGGATTGAGATGACAAACTTAACAGCCAGTTGGAAGTAGCTGGTTGCATTTTAAAGGGGAAGGGAGGGGAGCATCACTGCATGACAAAAAGACTAGTTGCATGAGCAGAGAAAGTAATTCAGCTAAGCCTCCCGTGGATCAGTCCCACGGCTGGGGCTGTGGAGCCCGTGGAGGACATGGGCTTTGACTGAAGCTTTCCCACAGCTGTGGTGGTCACAGCAGCTACATCCTTTTGTGTGAGCTGCATGCAACCTGAAGCCCATCTTCTGTGGGGAGACAAGCAACGGGTCCCTCCTCTACCTCCCTGTGTATTTTCATGAAACTTGTAGGAACAATATGATATCTGCAACTGCTGCATTCCTGTGAACTGCAGCTGAGCTTGGCCAACAGTGTAGAAATCACCAGGAAAGACAGACATACACACTGAGGAACAGAAAACAAATACTGTTGCAAGCCTGCCTGCTCCCACTCACTTTGTTTGTGAATCAGGTAACAGACACTTGCTCATGAGTTGTATATTCACGTACAACAATATTAATGTATAGTAAAAATGCATGAATAGATGACTGTAACCCTCAGTTTACATCACTAGTTACTAAAAAATATTGTATAGTCAGTAGCTCTTTAAAACTCTGAAGGCACAGCAGCCACTCCAATGCATCAATTACTTTTTCTTTCAAAGATGAAAAAAACCCCGCACATAGCCCTATCGTGTTTCCAGGTCAGTACCTGGGCCTAAGCAGTGCTGTCACCATGGTGCTGCCTGGGACTTGATACCGAGAATGACAAGGGTAATTGCCAGCAGCTTGCTTTTCTTGTCTCTAATCACCTGAGCACAAAATACAAACCACAATGGTTTTAAGAAACTGACTTTTAAGATTTCATTTAACATGCCTGAAAGGATTTGAGGTAAGGATGCTCAGTGTAAAATGCTTGTAAAAATTGTTTCCAAGATGTCAGCATCCCTTTAAATAGGCTGAGTCTGATCTTCTATAATTGCCATATAATCCCACCCTTGTAACATGGGATGCACAGGTAACTAATGGGTTTTCTAATCTGGCTGTGGGCTAGGGATTTGGTGTCTTCATTCAAAGAGGATTGCAGGTAACTGAATAAAGATGAGACAGGACTCTCTGAAGATGACACTGTCCATGCAAGCTGCTCTCTTGGCAATCACAATTTGAGAAGCAGAAAATATCCAGAGAGAAGGATGGGTGGGAAAGAGGAGCAGTTGCCTGAGTACACAGATGCTAGGCTCTCCCAGAATGCATCTGCAAAGACAGAAAAAGTGGAGGATATTTGTTTTATGACAACCTTTCTTCCTTGTAATGTTTGACCATCCTTAAATCATTCTCATAAGAAGTTTGCCCAAGTATTGCATAGAACAGGCGGTGAGTGGGCTCAGGTGGATGTCACATCCCCGTTTCCTGGAAGGATCGTTCAGCACACGCGTCAGTGAACACTGCAAGGATTTTCATCCTCCAGTGCTGTCAGCCTGTGCCTTCTCAACACTTATGCATTTGGATCAGGTGTGGTAGGTGCGAAAGTCTCATCTTCCATGAAATCACTCGTCTGGGCTACAGGGGGGATGCTCCGTCTCTACCTCAGCCCCACTCTGCTGCCTGAATACCTTCCACAGACCTGGAGAGACTGAGGAGCAGCAGCGGTTACACAGAGCAGGTCTGCTGAATCAAATGTGTCTCTTCCCAGTAAATTACAAGCAAGGAGGCCTTCTGCTTCTGCATCCGATTTCCCCTGCCAAGTCTCAATGCCCTGCCTCTGAAGGTACAATTAATCACTATGGAGACTGTTGCAAAGTCACCAATTTGGGCTTAGTGTTTCAGCTAAGCACTAAGCAACAGGTGCTGGGGGGCTTTTTGGAAGGAGCCTTTTTTTTTTTTCACACTGGTGTGCAGTGCCTGAAGGCAAAGAGAGGTCTTTCCCTCCCAGCTAACAGTAAGTGCACAGGCCAGGTGCTTAGGTGGGACTTCCCAAAGCAGAAGAGTCCATATGACGTGGATCAGGCCCCTGTCACTGGTGGAGGTGGTGGGAGTCAGGGCTCGTTCATCAGAGGAACAGCAGGATTCAGATTCATTTGAAGGGTCTTTCATTCTTCATGCTAATGGAGGGTTTTAACCTCATGGAAAACTCTGCACTGTGTGTAAAGCCTTGCAATGTCTCGCTCAGGGAGTCATCTCAGAAGGCAGAGAGATAGTGGAAGCTGCAGGTACGCAGGGTCCCAAGGTAGGTCTATGGGGGTGAATGCAGGCAGACCTCAAGTTTCCATGCCAGGGCTCCCAGTCGTGTCTGGACCAGAGGCCAGACAGCCATAATAGCCCAGGAACACAAAACCTGCCGAGTGAAACTGTGCCTTTCAGCAGCTACACCATGTCTGGGTGTGCAGCTCCTGGGGAGCGACATGTCCTCCCTGGTTCTGGCACGCAATCTGAAATGCAAAAAACCTGGGGTGGGGGCAGGGAAGGGACCATTTAGCTGTCATTTACAGACATAGTAAGTGTGTTACACACTCTAATCTCAGCCCTAGGCCATCTGCAAGCCCAGCTACTCACTCAGAGGCTGGAGCACAAGCATCTCTCATCACTCTACCTATGGCTGCGGGCGTGAGTGGTGCGGTGGTCAGACGCTGCTCTGCCAAGCCCTGCACGAACACGTCTTGGACCTGAGACTAGCACATACTTTAGACATGTGAGTCCTTTCCTGGTGCCTCGGCACAGGCAAACTGGGGGACTGCACTCAGCTGTAGGTAGTTTAAAGTGTCCTTCTGGAGAGCAGACCTAAATATGTCATCTTTTCCATTTGGAAAAGAGAGCGCAGCTCTGTGAAAAAAAGAAAATTCGGAGCATCCGTGGGATTTGCCAGATTAGAGACAAACTGCACTAAAGCACTGGCAGCTCCTTGCTGAATTTGCACAGATGGCTCTGCCCCATCCCTGCCCCCTCAGCAAGACAGCATGACATCGGACCCAGAGGAGAAGGGGAACAACAACCGTGGCTAACAACTGCACGGATTTATGCATTGAATGCTCTGCGCATTTCAGCAGCCTTGGAGGAGCTGAATCTACAACCTGACAGGCACTCTGTGAACAGCAGTGATGAATAACTGCATCCAGAGGCACCCCAGGATAGCAAGGCAAGCATTTTTTAACCAGGTGCTGCTGATGCAAAGCCATCAGCGCTACTCCATGCAAAACTCTCAGCACAGTTGAAGGTTCACATCCTCATTCAGTCACCGGGAAAGGACAGACGGGTCACATCCAGATGCATCTGTGGATGAAATATTTAAATGAAATGCTGTGAAAGGGGCCCTTGGGGCATGGTAATATATTGTCCTTGTAATGCACGAGACAACTCGCCCTATACTGGGGGTCTGCTTTGCCCCCATTCCCTCACTGTAGACCCTGAATAATTGCCCCTCTTCCCTTTCCCTGTGGTTTCTTGACAGGACAGACACACTGAAATACATGTCCACAGTGCAGTTTTGGCTATAAGAGGTACTGAATACCTCCCAAATGAAGTGTGACAGAGCTTACCCGCTCCTGCTTGCATCCAGAGGCACCTAAGCCCTTAGGGACACACATGTCTACATGTGATTTACAGCAGCTCTGCAACTGCTCTGCCTGGGCTAGGCCTGAGCCAGTCTCCAGGCAGTCCTGCCTAGTGGGGACCTGCTGTTTCAGTTCCCTGTTTAGCCTTCAGATGTTGCACCAGCCCCCAAAACTGCAATGGAGATACTCAACCTGAACTGAGCATTGTGGAGCAAGTTCTGAAAGGTTTGCTGGCTCAGCAGAGAAACCCAAAACACAGCTGCTGCAAAGGATAAGGCATGCTTTTAAAAGCATCAGCTCCAGCTATTTTCCAAGATCAGGAAGAGGAAAGCTTAGAACTAGTTTCAGTTTTGGGAAAAGTACCAGATGCATTCTCATTTTATCTAAATCTGTGTTCTCAGACTTGGGCCATATGTCACTGGTGTTTTGGTAGTCCCAGAAGACCACGGGTTTTTTGCCTTGTTACATGTCCCTTGAAAATAAAGGAGTTATGCACTCATCAAAACTGGCCTAACAGAGGTCTGGGACAGCAAGAGCCACTGGTGAGGCAGGAATTGTCTTTCTTTAATGCTGCAATAAACCCCTGTGGTTTCCTCTATCTCTGTGCAGTTTCTACTCATTTTTAAAACATTTATTTTCTGAGGTTGCACTGCTTCATTATGAGGAATAAATAAATAAACTATAATTATTTAGCCCTATTTCTGCACATGAAATTCTCTTAGCTACAGAGCATCATCCAGGACACGTTGTTTTGGCAGCTTTATATTCCTAAACACTTTCATCAATGTCTTTTTACCTGCAGCTTTGCACCCAGCCGTCTAGCCTAGCTGCAGCATAGCCTCTGCTAGAGTCTTGAGGCTGCAGAAATTTTAACAGCAGATTAAAACCATTCAGAGTCACGTGCAAGAGATTCGGGCCAGAAGTGTTGGTGACCTGTTACAGTTATCACTGCACGCTGACGGAGCATGGCCCCATTCCTGGCAACTGCAATGATACCTTTGCACAAGCTTGCCATGTCCTCCTCTGCCCACGCAGGAAAAACAGAGATTCTTCTGCCTCTGGGGCTGTGGACATGAAAAGTTGAGCAGGTTTTGCTATGAAGGCTGAGGCAGACCTATTGTTGAAGCCAGCACGTGCAGATTGATGCTCTTTCACATCTGAAATTTGCCTTCACATATAAATGAAGAGATAGGCCTTTGATTTCTGTTTATGAGCCGTCGGGAAAGGTCCTGCCTGGGAGCAGAGCACCTGAGGGTGCAGTTCTGCAGGACCTTGGACTGGTCACAGGGGCTGTCCTGGCCAGTCGGGTGACGGTCACCCCCACACCATCCATGTGCTCCTGTCCCCTCGCTGATGCAAGACAGCATGTGGGCTCAGGGGAAAACCTCCCCAGCAAGTAAGTTCAGCAGGGTCACCTCCTGAAGTTGCTCCTTGTGAAGTGTCAGAAAACCAGCCCCAGGGTGGGAGAGGCCAGAAACAGGTCAGCTGAGCTGGAGGAGGGTGGTGGGCACGAGAAGAAAGGGATATATGGTCCTGCTGCAGCCTTGGTTTTGCAAGGTTCGAGCTGCGGGACAGCTGCCCCTCATCTACTTTTTGTCTTCCCTCTGCCTGCCCTCTGGTTTCATCTGTCTGAGTTAATGATTAGTGTGTTGACTCTTGGAGAAAGCAAAACATGGCTGTCTTTGCTGAGGTGATTTCTGCCATGCCATTGCTGCATGTAACCATGAACATAGTCGTGGGACTTCCCCGTGACCACCAGTATGTAGCAAAGTACAGACTAAAGTTAGATTTCCCCACTTAACATACAAAATAAGCCCCAGTGAAGGACCTCTACCCTGCTCTGTGCTAATAAAGCAAGCATCCAGCAGTGCTTTCAGAGCCACAGATTTTATCCCAAGGTCATTTGTGCTCAGCTGTAAAAGAAATCTTTCCTCCTTCCCCTTCAGGATGCGGGTCTCTGAGGGAGGTGTCACTTATTAACTTTTCCTTTGACGTTTCCTGGGCTCCATTTGCCTCCAATTCCCCCGAGGCAGCACCGATCAGCTCCACGTCCCAGTTAAGCTCTGCTGAGCTCCTCGCATGCCCCATGCATACCCCGGCCAGCCGCCATGCACCACACGCTGCTCTTGACATCAGCTGGCAGCAGCACCTTCCCACCGAGGAGATAGATACCCTCCTTTGCGCATCCCAAGTCATCCCAACATTGGTGGCCTAAGTTGCTGCTGTGTTTTATTCCCATTAAACCTGCCAATCGCACTCGCTGAAGCGTATCACACGTCTCACCTCGCTTGTGGGCTCAAGTCAGTCACTGGGAGGAGGAAACCCTCTATGGGTAAGGCATGAGGTGCACGGAGGGAAGAAGAAGCCCCATGCAGCTCTCATTAACTGCTCCACAGGAATGATGTGGTTTGGCACCCTCTCCCAAGGCTGAGCTGCAAGCCCAGGGCTGGGCAGGGGGGGAATGGGAACTAACTGCCCCATGGAAGCTGCCGAAAAGCATGCAGGAAACCTGCATGCTCCGAGAACTATTTTAGCTGTGGCAAAGAGCGGGAGAGTCCCATCGGGCAGTTGCCCCCCTGGGCTCCTGCCATCAGCCCACTCCCCCCGGCTGGGTCTCCTCCATCTTCCCCCTTGAACCTCAGCTGGTTCCCAGAGCCGACACCTGAAGGACCCAGCCCAAAGGCCACCTTCTTCTGCAGTGACCGCCTGCTGAGCGGCAGGACAGAGGCTTGTTCTCTTTCCCTTCTCTCCTCTTCAAACGTGCTTGACGAAACAGCTGTGTGCATTAAAATGTTAGCTGCAACACCCACTATGCCGTTGTTTTCATAAATAAAGGCTGGTTTTGTAACTTGCAATTTTGTCATGTGGTTAAGTAACTAAATAAGGTTTGCATTGTGTGTCGCTGTTAAGAAGGTAAGCCTTAAACCCATCAGTAAAAAGCCTGAAGTTTTTATCAATAGCCCTGGGGTTCAAAGTAAAATCTAATTAATCCATAAACCATCACAAATTGGTGGCCTCTGGAGGGACTGGAGAGTTAAGCACTGATTTAAGACATTTTCTGTTGCGATAGCTAACTCCTCCATTTAGAAGGCATGCTGTCAAAAAGGACTTTTTCATCCCTCTAAAACTGTTTTGCACTAACATTTTACCTAATTGTTCTTCAGGAAGTGATAATCAATAAATGTGAGAGAGGAACTTTTGCTGGGGGAGTTACAGCCAGTGCCCTGAATAAAATGTTAGGGCAGAAGATCCTCCCAGTTTTACAGACGTCGTTGTGGGAGCAGCTCAGAACACCCGGCATTTGTTTTCAAGAGTGAACCCTTAGAATTTGTTGTGCTGCATGTTTGCCAAGCCTTCGAAGAACTAGTTTTACAAGGTCAGGTTGGAGGATGGCCTTGTGTATGCCTGGGAAGATGTGGCTAAAGACAGTCACGAATATGTGTAAGGAACGTTTTTACCTTTAACCGTTCTGAGGACTGGCAAACATCCCAGCTGAGCCAGATATGCACCCCTGTATTAGTAATATTGGCTGTATGCTGTTAGCTCTTTCTAGATCTTTGTTGAAACATATATGTTTGATCCTTTTGTGAAATAAACAGAACCTTGTACAGATAGCTTGAGTGCTTAATTCAGTCACCGCACTTCATCTCTGGAGAGGCTTCTGCTCCGCCTTACCTTCAAGGGTGGCTTCCCATTTCCCCACTCCCAAACTGCAATGGTGACCTTTTGCAGGATGAGCTCCAAGGCCTGCGGAAGCTACTTGGAGGACTTCCCACCGATGCTGTTGGGTCCTGATCACACACAGCAAGATCATGTCAGAAACTTGTCTCATCCCTCAAAACCTTCAGCAGCTCCATATCCCACCTCCAGCTTTCACTTAGCTGTTGGGGGGGAGGGGGGGAGTAGCTTTGCCACCTGCCCCCGAAAATCCTTTGCTCCTGCTCCTGCAGTGCCAGGATCTTCAGGGCAAGGTCTTTGGGGAATCCAGCTGCTAAAACAACCCAGCCTCCTCTCAAAAATCTGCCCACTGCCATTTTTCAAAGACTTACAGTCTGGTCCAATGTGGGTGGCTCTGCCGGGGAAGGACAGACCACTTTCCAGCACAAAGGCCACCCACAGGCGCTTTGAAGGCTTTCTGGGGAAGGGTTTGTACTCAGAGAGCTGCTCAAAGACAAGCTGGAAGAACTTGTGAACCTGGCAATTGCAAATCTGCATTCCCTCCCCCCAGCCAATGCCCTGTCCTCAGAAGTGACAGAAACACTTTAGCTGAATTAAAAAAGTGTTTTAAAAGTGGAGCCCGGCAACAGGCACCGAAAACCCCATGTAATTTCCAATGGCTAATGCGTTGGTGTGGAAGGCTGAGAGATCTCAGTGTCAGGCCTGCCCGATAGCCTGGAACGTGGACGTGAGCTTTGCTGCACGAGCACCCAAGTGATTTCTGCTATCAGGTAAATGCCTCACAGATTGGATATCAGTACCTGTTGGATACCCCCTGCAATAACACTCAGGACCTGGGATGAAAAAGACATTTCTGTCACGGATCCCAGATCAGTCTGTTCATCCATCCATCAGCCTCCTGAACAATGTCTGAGCCTTCCTGGCTGCTTTCAAGCAAAGGAGGTCTCCAAAATCTGAATTTTTCACATATTTTATGAGGATTGGTGAGCAGGTAGAGGAAACTCAGATCAGCTCAGTGGGGTGTACAGGAAACATGGGTCCAAGTCCACACACGGGCAAGTCAGAAACAAATTGTCTGGGGGCAGGTAGAGTTGGGAGGAAAAAAACCCATTTTATCTAACAGTCATCCCTATGCTATAAGCACAGGACAATACTTCTGTTTCCTTCTGTGAAATAGAAGGAGGGAAGCTATTTTGAAATAAAGCCTCTGGTGGCCTTTCTTTTCTTTGTTTTAGATTGAGTCTGTCTTTTCTGGTTGTAGGAGATACAAAGAATTGGGGGATTTTTACATTTGGGTAGAAGAGTGCTATTCATACAAACAATAAATATATTTCTTTATGATCTGTATCTCAAAAATGCAGTAGTCCTGTTTTTAGATATTAACCAAAATTTTAAAACGAGTTTAGCACTTCACCCTTAATCAATCAACCTCTTCTTATTTCTTCTCTCTCGGGCTTTTCAGTGCCCTGGCATCAGCAGGCAGACGGTAGATATGCTCAGGTGAACTCCAAACCCTACTCTAGGCTCTGTCCTGATGCCCTTTGTTTCTAACAACAGCTAATTGCCCGTACCTCAGTAACAGAAAGCATCATATTACAGGCTTCTTTTGATATCAAACATTGAAGAGACTCAAAATGATTTTGCCTCTCATCCCCCTAAATATATCTGCAAGCCATCTTTGTGAAAGATGATTACAGGCAATGCAAACATGCCCCGGGAAACACATGAATCAATGCTCAAGCAGCTCCCTTGATGGAAAACCTGCTGCAAATAGGACACTTGCTCACTTCTGAGGGAGCACGTTTCCCTCAATGAGAAGGGATGACATAAAGTCTAACCCTCTCCTGGTATTTCCCAATGCTATTCCTGCTTGAGACCGCCTCCAATGCAAACAAGTCTTATAACCAGGATGCAGGGAGCTTGCTGAAAGACCGTAGGAATCACACCTATTCATGAATTTGCCACATGGCTGTATTTCTGCACGTGAGTGATTTGTAGCTCTCAGTCCACAGAGCTATGATAACTTTTTAATAGGAAAAACAGGCCCTGGTGCTGTACCCAGCAGTTTTGTTATGCTCTAGGGAAGCTAAATGGAGGAGGAAATAAAAGAGAAAATTGACCATTTGTGACCACCAAGTATTAAAGAAGCAGGGAAGAGGCGGGCAAAATCCAAACTACTGCACACAGCAATAGCATCCCTGAAATTTCTGCTCATTTCTTGATAAGCAAGGCCCTTACGAGCTTGGGGTGCTTCAAACAGTAAAGTTTAAAGCTGAATTACAAATGAGCAAATAAAGGGGCAGCTTCCTCTTGGGTGGGAGGTTTCCCTCACACCAGGTGCCGAGGGGCTGTATCTGTGCCACCCTACAACTCCCTTACCACAAGCAGAAGCCCTTGACCCAGCAACGCGCCGAGAGTTTACCTGCCAGCCTCATGCTCTGCCATTGACACACAGCCTGCCCGGCAGGCTGTACTGACCGTTGAGTCTTTTTTCCCCCTCCCTTCCCTTCTTCCATACATTAACCACAGCCGCATTGCTGGCCTGGGCAGAGTTGTGCTGGCTGTCTCCAGGGAGTCGCTGCCAAACCATCTTACTGGTGCACTGGAGACATAAAAGTCTCCTGCAAACCCGGCCCTACCTTTTTGTAGCTACCCACTAAGGGATTTTGTTGCAAAGATCGAGTGATGTCAAGTGCAAAAGTACAAAAGTAACTGTTATTTAGTTTTAGCATTTGTAAACCTCAATACTCAGGAATTTAGATATTTATCAGCCCATTTACAGGAGAAGTAAGAAGACCAACACCTGTAGCAACAGATGCTGATTTGTGTTCTTTGTCTTGCTGAATAACTTCGACACCTATTTTTCCAGGCAGAAGAACCTGAACAAAATCACCTTTATCACGATGGATCCCAAACTGCTGTCCAGTGACCAGTTAGTTTGCAAAACCCTCTTTAAGTGCTTCACAGCTGCTCCACTGACTCCATTGGGTTCTGCACGGAAACAGCACCTCAGAAAGGCCCCATAAAGCCGTGGTGCTTCCGTCTTGCATCCAAAGCTCAGCAGTGCTCTTTTCCCCAATGCATGACCAGAAGTGTAAGTCATATTTTCAGATCTTTCAAACAGATTCATTATGGGCTCAGTGCCAAGCCTATTGCAAACACCATAAAAAGACCTCAGCTGATTTTGGAGGTCTTCGGATCAGTTGTTCTAGGAAACAGATTTGTACGAAGGCAGGAGGAGGAAGAAACAGTACTTACAAGAACGGTGGGATCAAC
Source organism: Astur gentilis (assembly GCF_929443795.1). Lineage (NCBI taxonomy): Eukaryota > Metazoa > Chordata > Aves > Accipitriformes > Accipitridae > Astur > Astur gentilis. The sequence continues at coordinate 3,802,913 of NC_064911.1, read as the reverse complement.
ACAACAAAAATGCTCCAACTGAAGCTGCAACACTGATTGCCAGTTTGCATGGCTGTGCTAAGCTTAGCAAAGGTAGGACTGGTCCCTACAATCTGAGTTTAACTCCAGAGGTGCAGAAAGCTGGTCAGCAAATGCTTTTGTTTATAGCGCTGTGACTTCCTATGGCTGTTTAAAAGCTGGGTTCTCATCTGAACTCGTATCTGGGTACAGCTACGTGTTGCTGAGGAGCAATTCATTCCCATCATTTTGGACCTCTGTTTTAAGGTGGGAAGAACTGGAGACACCTGTCAGGCTTCACCAGTGACAAACAGAGCTTGGATAATGACCAGAGACTAGATGCACAACTTGCAGAGGGCTAATATTAAGCAAGGGAATCCCACCTTGTGCCTTTTAGCTCACTCAGGGTTTATAGGCAAGTCAGCAGCCAGATTCAAAGGGATAGTCTTTGATGGGGGAACATAAAGGTGCTGGTCATCCTCTTGTCACCTCACCATTTTGCTGGTTGTTTTTGTACTTAGATTATTCTTGCTACATAGTGACCTGACAAACAAAGTCAGAAGTCCATCGTAATCTTGTTCAAAAAGTACATATATTTAATAATGATAACAAATACAATTTTTTTCCCCTGGAATTTCCACTACTGTATTTCAGTAAGTCCCTTCTATGGTCACTGCAGTTTGACTGTACATAGCTACTGTCTAAGCTGGATACATATGGTTATGTTTTAGCAGTGTAGTACTCAAATATTCTCTATAAATATAATAAAAGATTTAACATTTCTGTTTTCATTCTGATTCTTACACATATTTACTGGATTTTCACAAAAAATACATGTCTCTTTCCTGCCTCCCCCAACCTTTTACTGGGTTCCAAATAAACCTGAGTTTGTAATTCAAGTCAGTATCTGCCATCTGTTCAGGTACGCAAGTCCGACGCACACAAAAGATGGGATTTCAGTGGTCCCTGCTCACTAGCTTTGCAGCACAAACATCTTCTTAGCATGAAGAAAAAGAAAATGCTTTGATGTTTTTAAACAAAAGGAAGAGCTAAAACGGACCCCTGGGATGCACAGGTGCTCTGCACAAACAAAAGACGACATTTTTCAATCTGAAAATGAGTAACATTATTTCAGAGCTGTCTTTCTTATACTGGGATTTTTACGTATATTATTTTGCAGGTAGCTTAACTACCCCAGAGGCGGGTGTCCTCACTACACTGAAGAGTCCAAGATGTGTATGGACTCCCCCGTACCGAACTGATGGGCGGCTTCAGTGCAAAGGTGAAGGTCCCATCTGCAGGGATGAGAAGGGCGCTCTGGGCATTCACACTCTGCTCATTTTGCCAGCGAGCATTCCAATATTGAACAGTCCAGTCACCTGTTCTGTCAGTATTTGGATTAATGTCCAATTTTTTTCTTGCAGATTTTGGTGTAAGGCCTGAGCTATGCTGAGAATCTGGAGCATGCACTCAACTATGGGCTCTGCTGGAGACCTTCTCCCCTGCCTCTGCTGGCCCTCCTCCCCCATCCCTGTGTATCTCTCTCATGCAACTAGAAGGAAAGCTTCTCAAACAGGGGTAATTCTCAGCATTTGCACAGACACAAAACCAATGGGGCCACAAAATTGTTTGCAAAAGTATTGATGAAAACAGGACTCAGATTCCTACCAATGGTCTCAATGCAAAATCCCTATCTTCCAACAACAACTCCAAGAAGATGACGATGCCTCTGCTGCCTGGGTTTTGAAATGACATTAAGTGGGTGGGCAGCAGTGGGCCTTACGCGGGCCAGGGCTGCCTGCTTGGGAACCAGACTGGAACAAGCTTTGTTGAGACATCCTGTACACACAAACATATACGCAAGCGCGGTACAGACGAAAGAAAAGAGTAGTCTTTGGCTAAACCTTCTGATTTATAGGAAATGGTTTGAAGACAAAAACAGAACCAAAAAAATGTTGCCAACCTCTCAGGTGTATCATTTACTTAGAAAAACAAGACCAGTATGCAGAACATGGTGCATTTTAAGAAAGTTAATCTTCATTGCTCATAACAATACCAAATTTTTGGTAACCACTGCATTACCAATCTTGCAGTATAAAACGGCATTGGTACAGGTTCATGTGTCCTTTATTAGTCTTTTTAGTTCACTGCAGTCTCTCAGAAAAGCCTTCAGGTGTGTCCAGTGCTGCCTTGCTGTAACAGGGGCTAACAGTCCTGCACACAGGTGTACCATGGAGCTAGTATGGCTGCAAAAATCAGAGGTGACTGGATTGTTTAAACACAGCATGTTGCAATCTGGATTGTTGTTGAAGCATCTGCTTGCAGACCCACCATATGAAAAGAACAGGCATCTAGTGATCTAGTGTGGTGAATTTCCACATGATGAAATTTGTTTTTAAATAGTCATGTTTCTTCCGAGTGACATCCTTAAATCATCATTTTCTCTAGGAAAAAGATGATTCCGCTATCAGCTACTTTATGTAATTAACAGTAAAATCTGCTTTGACTTCCAATACTCCCACTTTTTCGGAATGTTTAGATCACTTGTGTCTTTATTCAAGCTTCTACCAACTTCATCTTCTTGGCAGTGCTTGTTAGCAAGTTGACTTTGGACATAGTACCTTGAGTTTGTCCACTTGTCTAGCCATGTGAACAACGCCTGTAGCAGTACCATGTACTGTGTGGCACAGGCAGATGGAGCGTGGACAGCCTTACCACAGATCCTGGATGGGACCAGCATTCATAGCACCACGCAGGTTACCTCGATGAATCAAACCATTAATGTTTGCTGTTCTTCCAATCAACCTTACTACAGTTCTAGATGAGAGCAGTGAAAATACATATTCATGTAGCTCTTTCGAGACATGTTTTACTGTACAGTTAGATGCCAAATGTTACTATTTAACAGCACAAGCAGAGCCCTTTTCTTTCAGCTTCAATATGTAGGACAATGCCTTCCTTAGAAGCAGACCTCTGATGTTCTATGTTGGACCACTGTGGTGTATTACGTAGTGACAGCAACATGCCTGTGGCTTTCCCTTCTTGTTAAAAGTAAAAAAGGTTAGGTCCCAGAGAACAGCAGTGCAAATCCCAGGATGTCAGACTAACACTGGCCGCTGACAGCATCTGCTGCATTGAAGGAAATCTGCGTGGGGCTCATCTGCTGCAGCTGAGGCATCCTCGCTTCCAGCGGCTTGTCGCTCGCCGACTGCATTGTCTGGTTCCTCTTCCGCAGCATCTGTCCGATCCCCATCATGGGGAATCTGCCTCTGCTTTTAACACAGTTGGGGCTACCCAAGGGGTTGTTGGAAACCAGCTGAGTAGGGGACACTGATTCTTCCTTTGCCGGATACGCTTTTTCTTCATATGTGAAAGAGACCTGGGTGGGGTGGATGGGGGACGTACTCCCTGGCTGAAAAAGCGGAGACAGTGTCCTTTCACTTGAGCTTTTGTAAGGGAAATTCATTGGCGAGCCTAAAATCCTGTACTGATGAGAGGGGGAAACCTGGTCTATTTGGTCCTCTCTGTCAACCGACTCGAAGGAGTGCACAATATTCAGGATGAGAGGAGAGTCCTTTGCCCGGCCCCCGATTCGGGCCGGCTCCTGCTGCGGAGACTCCTGCCTCTTGAGGAGCCGAGGGGTTCTGGGGGGCGGCTGCTGGACTTCGAGGTACTCCAGGGAGCTGGAAGTGACGCAGCCCGTCTTGGTTGCCAGGGGTTCGTGGAAGGGGCTTACCGCACTGCTGGAGTCTGCAAAGCAATCAGAAAAGGAACCAGAAGAGCAGATTGTATTTAATAGCACTGCCTTCTCTGCCTTACGGCAGACAGCGTCCAACATCACCTTTAACAATTTTAGGAGAGTGTGGCAAATGCACTAGCTAGAACAAATAGTCTTAGGGATATACTCAGAACCTAATTCCCTGACTCTCATTTGATACTTACGTTGTTGTTTCATGGGTAATTTATCTGCCACTTTCCTCAAAGGCAAGAAGAGTGCTTAAACTGAGTAAGACAAGGACATGAAATGGAAAACCACAGATGTCTTCAGCTGTTTGTATTAATTATATCCTCTAAGGCCATGTCTGAGAGATCTCGCATTTCTCCTTTCTTAGTGCAACTTTGCATGGTTTTAACTGGGTCTGTGTACTGTATTCACTGACTTACCTAGAGACACAGGGGACAACAGTGAGTTAATCCCTAATGTCTTTACTTGCATTTTGGAACAAAATCTGTTCTTGGTTTCACACATGTAAATATGGAGTAGCTGCACTGGCCAGATTCAGGCCGTTACAGTTTGAACAGATTTGCTGCGTCGACTTCAGTGAGAATCTTCTCCCAGCAAGGACTGAATATAAATGGAACAATCTTTGTAGGATTTGGCCCAGTAAAACAAAACAGCTCATGGAGAAGATCTGCTCGGTTTCTACAGGATGCTGGCACTCGTTTTTGCCAAGCTAGTCACAAGAAAACATGCTTTGCTGCCTTTATGGAAAGCTATCCAAGGAGCCTGCTTTGCTAGGTTTCTCCTAACTGAAAGAATAGTGGACTGGCAGTTAATCACTGTCCATGAGTTCCCTCAGTCTCAAACCATCTAAAAGGGGTATAAAATGATTTAGGTCTGCCAGCCCTCAGGTCACAACCACAAATCTCACATGTATTTCTTTTGAAAGTGATGGTCTTGGCAGGGTTTGAGACCTGAATGGATGTATGGGATGAAATCACTCACATTAAGAGTTGTTTGGGAAAAGCAGACCAGGTTTAATCTGACTAGTTTCTTCCCCAAACTGGTCAAAATTATTTGACCACTTCATTTAGGAAGTGTCAAAACATGGTTTCCATAAGCAGGGAAATGCTTTAGTTGAGATATGAGTGATTTTCAGGTTTCAGTTCAAAAAAGCAGGGAGACACATAAAGAGGAAAAAAAATGAACTACGTTCACTTCCTCCTGTGCCTCCCCCGCAAAAGGAATGACAAAATCTGAACAAAATGAGCCTTTTTTAATGTTTTTTTATATTTTTCACAAAAAGTACGTCCCATTTCTGACCAGCTCTGCGGACTACTGCTACCTTGCAGCAGAGGTGCCTGTGCTGCCAGACAAATACCACTTTGACATTTTTTTAGGTATAAAACATCAAATGATAAATCATCAAATCACAAGAAAGAGCAAAAAACCACCATAAGCCACCACTCTAAATAACTCCCTGACACCATATTAAACATTCTACATCACCGTATTTCCCCCCACTGCTCTGTAATGACCTCCCCTCACTTAGTTCCTTCATTTAACAGCTGGCTACGTCACCTTCCTGCTCCTCAATGTCTCCCATCCACATCTTCACTACCAACACCCCATTTTCCCCGCTGACTCCTCTTTCCCTCCACTCCTTTCTTCCACCTCCTTTTGCGAGCAGCTCTCAGCCCTTCCTCCCGGGCTGCTTCCTACCCTGCGTGATTAATGCTCTGCTCTCCTCTAGCTGTCTCGTCTTTTCCCTTCTCTGTTAATGCTTTCCCCTCTCCTTTTGCTGCCTGAAATTTGCTGGGGTTGGCAGTCCCACCTGCATTTCCTCTTGGCTGCCTATTTCCCCTTCCTTCACCATCAGCTGCCGCGCACTGCTTCTCCCAGGGATGCCACTGTTACCGGCACTCTCCTCAGGGTCAGGGATTTCTTCCCGTGCTGCCCTTTAGTACCCCTTAGCAATACTGGTAGGAAGAAGCTTGTGTACCGGCTTTGGTTTGTCAGTGATCTGGGGTGGGTGTTGATGCTTTCAAAGCACCAGTATGAAGAGCAGATGATTTTGTATAAGTATGTATAAATAGTGAAAGAAAGCTTTTTTTTTAAAACACTGTGGGAATTCTGTCAAATAAAAGAGAAGGAGAAGGAGGATTCATGACTGCTGAACATCGTCATGGTTTCCTCAGGATGTTTCCTTCAATGTTGGGCTACGTTAACCAGTCCTCTTTCACATACCACCTCCAGAGCAGACAAGTGAATGCAAGCACACGACTAGTTACTAACAAACACACAACAAGACGCTCTCACTAACACACGCGTGCCCACGCATGCACATGCACACAGGGACACACCACTGGTATTTCTCCCACTGACCTTTCTCCGGACCTGCAGTCTTGGTGACTTTCCGGTCCTTCAGCAGAGCCTTGGTGTTCTGTATCTGTGAGATAAGACAGGAAGAAGGCTGTCTATATGAAACTGGACTTTTCTCAGTTTTCTTTGGGAGCTGACGGTGAAGAATCTCCCCTTTCTTTTCTTGTTCTTTGAGTTTTTTGTCCTTTAAGTTGTAAAACAAACAAGAACAATTTGGTTTACTTAAGGGAAATTTAAATGACCCCCAGACTTATAAGCACAGCACTTACTGAAGCCAACTTAAAAACTATACATTTACAAGGAACTTATTCTGGCTACTCAAGATAACTAAATCTTTCATGTCTCATTTTCCTCTGATCTGTTTGACATGATTTCATGGCTCCCATCTGCTCTGAGACTCATACAGTGTGAAAGTTGGTTTTGGAAAATTAAAGGAAAGCTTTCTCTTCAGAGGCCATTTGTCCTAGGACACCTCATTGGAGCAAGCAGATGAAGGTTCCTGCTACTTCATACCTGAAATTTGCCTCCCCATTTAAACACTGAAAAAAAGGTCTTTGATTTCTCTTTATTGCACTTCCTCTGACATTTGAAAAGGTGAGCTGCAAAGCTTTAAAGACATTTAAACTCTTTGAGTCATTTATCTTCTGTCCAAAACAGATCAGGAGGAATACGGCCCTTGCTTTTACAGCATCTCTGCAACTGCACAAGACATGGAGGGGGAGAAAATTACCGACCCAACCTTTCACTGAACCCGAACTCCTTTTCGTTACGGGGAAGGCAGCTGAAGGTGGGATTGCAAGCGCATACATCCTAAAAGATAGGTTTGATCTTCAGTGATGACAGAGGGAAAACAGAAGTTGGGAATGGGATCTGAAGAGGAATCCAATTTTTAAAGCACTGTTTTACAGTGAAAATTAATTTTATCTTTTTTCAACATGAATCACTAGATTCTGCAAGCTGCATAACACTCTTTACCTGCCACTGATTACAGGGGGAGCTAAAAGTCTTATTTCACTTCTAAAAACCAGGCATCAGATAGATCTGTGGCCCACATTTTGCCATTCCTCAAAGACTTCAAGAATCTCTCACCTTTCTGGAACAAATCTGTGTGGTCTGGTTTTAGATGTCAATCTCAAAAAAGTGGGGCTTTTGTTCTGGTTGCTTTGGGGTTGTTTCTTTAGAGGGGCTTCTACGTCACATTCTTTGTGTGACTGTAATTCTCATTTAAGCAATGTGTTTCACTGAGTCTTATTGAAAAGTCACTGTAACTACAAGTCGTTTTTTAAAAATGCGGGGAAATTCCTTCACCCAGTCATGTGCTGAGGCCTGTATTTTGTCTGATAATTATGCACTGCCAAAGGGCTGGCTCTCTTGATGATTTTCTATCGAAAGTTCATTGACATGAAGTCTATCGAAACCTTCAAATGCAAAGTAACATGCATCATGCGAGAGAGGGAAAGAAAGATGCAGAAGACAACTTGGGTTCTGTTGGGCCACTACACAGCTCTGGAAACGTATTAAGACACCTAAGAGGAAAATAACTGGATTGCACTTGTTATGATCATTCCCAGCTCAGACAGAGTTCAGCCCCCCACATAGAGGGTGTCTGGGCATTGCTGGGGTCAATAACCTTTGAGTTTTCAGAAGTTACGGAGTCAGAAGGAAGAGCTTCAGTGAATCATGAATTGGGGTTTTTAGTTTTATTACAGAAGTGGTTAGGTGACTTGGGAGAGTGAGAACCGGAGACCTTCTGAGTTCCTCGTTGTCTTCACATCTGTCTCCCTTCACACATGTGTTTTTTGTCTCCAGCCTCCCCTCCATCTGTCCCTTACCCCCTCCAATTTCTTTCCCTTTAGCTAGCTAAAGCTGGCTAATCCTTCCACGGAAACAAACCAATGCATTATGGAGCCATCATCACTTTGCTTGCATGATATCTCTTCGTCCACCTGACGTCTTTCCCCTTGCCTTTAGAGGCTGTAAACACCTCTGTCACTGAGCATTTATTCCTCCCTGCCTGTGCTGTGCTTGGAACAAAACAATGTCTGATCAGTCCCAGGCACTATCTGGGCGACCACAGTCACTACTGATGATGATGAAGTAATAAAACCAGTAATAACAACAATAGCAATAATAATAATAACACCACTGTGTGAATAACACCCTGCGACAATAGAGTCAGTGGGAGCTGTACAGTTAATTTTGAGCCTACCACACTATTTTTCCTTTCAGGGCTCTCAAACTCTGCTGCGAAGTTCAGTAAAGACTGGGCTCTACTGAATATCTTTTTTTAAAGGTACTTGTGAGGATGAGACCAAGTGGTGACTGTATTAAGCCTAAAGGAGACTATCAAGATTGTTAGCGGCTTTCTGCTATTTTGGATAGGTGAAGAAAGAATTTGCATGTCAGTTGCTGCAGCATCTGTCAGAATGCAGGACGTTTCAATGCTGCAATATTTTTAGCCTAATGGTACAAGAGCCAAGCTGCAGCTCCTCACCCGCCAAGTGCCCCTGACTTTGCCTTCACACTGCTATGTTTTCTAAGCAGCAGTAATACAGTCATACCATACAATTAAAAGCACTCACAAAAAGAAAATTCACATATCTGGTGTTAGCAATTGATTAGTTTACCCTGGGTGAACGTTGTAAATAGTCTTGTAAGTATTTTTAAAACTTACTAACGTTATTTCTCTTAGGTGATGGTTGTGAGAGGGGAAACGACCAAAATCCTAAACTCAGAAGGTGCCACATTACTATTATATTTTAAAAGGAAAGGAAGATTTCCTTCAGGGGAGTTATAAAAGTTCGCTCTTCACTGTACCATGCACAGCTATGTAATGGCATGCTGTCGCACAATGCAGGAGTTGTACCGGTATGTTATACTTGAATAGGTTTGGCATTACATCATCCTCTGCTATTTCCTGTCCTGACCTCGACCCGAAAATCTACCCTTAGTCCCAGCAACGGATCTGAAAGGAAGATAAAGGGTATTTGCCTTGGCCATGTCTGAAATGGTGATAGGACAATGACACAAGTTCTTAAAAGTTGCAAATTTCCTGAGTCTGAGCCCACCAGCTACCCTGCGGGAGGCAGGTATCCCCAGCACTGGTCCCCTGGATTTGCTGGAGGCTCGGCCGCTCGTCACCTGAGGCCTCTCCAAGAAAAAGAGAGCTGGAGAGAGACAGACTGCTGCCTCCTTCCTCCCTGTGCTGCCCAGCTGCCCCGAGCACCAAAATGAAATCAGCCTGCAAAACAGCCTGGTTACTTAGCACCGACAGCAGCTCTCAGCACCCTCAGCCCTGGCGCACTGATCCCACCACCCCAGGTTCGGAAACCTAATGGAGAAGAGGGGCTGGGCACGACCGCCGCCTGTGTGCCCTGCTGCCTGCCCCAGCAGGCAGCCCCTCGATCGAGGCAAAGTCCTTATTTCACATTGCTGGAGCGAGGTGGAAGAAATTCAGTCAGCTGCTGAAACCGAAGCTGACCAGCTCTCCTCTCCCTGCTATTCCCATGGCAACACACGGCTACGCTCTCTGTGCAGTGTCTGCCTCGGGACCAGTGCCTCCTAGCTCCCCTCTGGAAATGGGGGATAAGAAGGCTCTACGTGCAGTTCATGAACATGCCTAAGATTGTGAAATCTGTATCCCTGGGTCCAAGTGGTACCCGCTGATCCCAGTGGCACAAGCTAGACGCTACCAGGGCTATGTTCCCATCCATATGAAGGCATTTTAGGAGAGATGTCTGCCAGTTATAAAGGGCAGTAGCACCCCAGGGTCTGTATTCACCCACGTGTGCTGCTGCGACTGTCCTGGTACAGTAAGTGTAACGCAATCCCCTTGTGTGAATACAGCTAAAGCACTATAAACCATGCTTTATACTCAGCGATGCCCATGCAGAACAAGAATATACTGTATTATTGTTGCAGCATCTGCACTGTGATTGCATCGAGGCAACTATTTCAAGAAAGAAATGACACCCCCTCATCCTCTAAATAGCTCCACTGGGACCAGCTCCGAGTGCAGGAGAGGCTTTGGAGGGAGCCTTTATCCCTGCAAACCAAACTGGGGTCATACAGTGGCACTACCGTTAGTTTTCAATTATCCTTACAGAAGTCAAACACCAGTTCCCCTCTAGGGGCGTGGGGATTTCAGGACCACCACCAAACCAGACCATGCATTTCTCTCGGCTACGTGCAGGTACACGGGCAGGCCTTGCTGCAGGCTCCCCTGCACAGGGTAGATACACAGAAGCTGTAAGCTGGATGGCAGGCAGAGCACGCCCATGGCTCTCTGTCGCTGCACACAGAAGTGACACCAGCAGCTGGAAGAAGCTGGCCCAGAGAGCATCAGGATGCACCATGCGACATCTGCAGTGTTCACCTCCAGGTACCTGCCTGTGTTTCCAGAGGAAGGCTGCCCTGCAACAGCTTGAAATAAGCTGTCAAAGAGCATTTTGAAATATTATATTCATTGAGTCTACCCACTGCTGATACATTTTAAGTAAGGTGGGTTTTGATTTATGTAAGAAAAGAATTATAAGTACTTTGCCCTGCTATTTCCATCTGGCTTGCTGTTCAGCTTGTCTTGCAAGCAGTCTTTAAAATAAACAAAACCAGCCATGATACAAAACTGCCCTGCGATTAGACCATCAGTCCAGCGCTGAAGAGTAGCTTTTGAAATAGGTAGACTCTTCGAGAATACTGCTCTTTGTCTTGGTAGGTAAGACTTGCACAGCTCATATTACTCCCGTAATTTTAGTGCTTCGCAAAGAATCAGCTGGGGAAGAAAAACTCCAGCTATGGGAAGACTCCTATTATCTCATATGTATTCTTTTAATATAGACTACCTTCTCTATTTGCAGGCAAAAAGACTGGAGACTGACAGAGCAAAAGATAACCTGGTTAAATCTTTTCTCTGGCCAAGGGAAGTTCCCTCATGATGCGGTGGGCTAGTTCTGCATCACTTCTCCTAACCTGAGCAGAGTTTTGTGCTAATACAGTTTCATTGTTTCTGGTAGTCAAGCCAGCGTTGGCCCAGGACACCAGGAATGCCAGGTGACCAGGGACGGTCACCCTGGCTGTCGCTCAGCTCTCTGCCCTACATCACCAAGGTCTTGAGACTCAAGGCAACACAACTTCTTACAACACCAGCAACTTGCACCCCAGAATGAAACTACAGAGCCCCCTGAAGAAGTTTGCATTATTTTGCTAAACAGAGCGTTTAGAACTTTTATTTTCTTCATAAAAGTCACCTTTACACTTCCACCCTAGGGGGTTGCTATTTGTTCCTTTGAAAAGAAATTGAAGGAATTACTTGTCCTGCACAGAGAAGATCACAGGCCTTTTTTTTTCTGCACAGGTCCAGAAATCCATCGCCTTAATCACATTCACCAGGGATCCTCAAATTCAGTCTGCTTTCAAAGTACCTTAATGAGCTTTACCTCATAGGAGTCTTTATTTGCCTTGTATTTTTCTATCTGGTATAGTTGGTTCTTGTGGCAAATATTGTCCTGGCCTTCAGACTTCTGTGGAGAGAGAAACACAGAAAAGTAAAGTATGTAAGATAATTAGAGAAAACTAACATTCAACTACTGCTTAATGGACCATATCCACTCTTGGCATTCAGTGGAGGTGTGTCCACTTACAGAGATGGTGAATTTGGGCCATTACATTTTAAATATCATTGATGGCATCATCATTAGAACAAGCTTGCTAAAAGAACCGAGAAAAGAAAAAAAAAACTAAGAAGCTGTTGTCAGATAGGAGGGCCATTGGGGATAATTTCTCTAAGAAGCAAACACATTAAGAAGAAAATTCCATACAGCCCACCCTCCTGCCCATGCAGTCTGTAGGACCCTACAGACCTTCAACTAGTTAAGACTGCTCGCCAGACCACAGGCAGCTGAGTGGAGAGGCCAAGGGAAGAGAGTGTGCAGCTTGTCTTTGTGCGCTGTGCCCATCCTAGCACTCCAGCAAGTACCACGCAAAACGTGGCCTGAGAGTTCCGCTCCTTAGGATGTACAAGGAAGGATGACATGTGGCAGCAGACTCCTGCCCTAGAGAAAGCTGCTGTGCAAACCCACCAGCAGTGTTTCTGACCCCCAAGCCATACTCAGGGGCCAGGAAGGGCAGCAGGAGATTAGGAGACTTTATATTCATGTTATTTCTCATGTAAAACTTTCAGCTAAGTTTTCACTTAAAAACTAAATAAAATCTTAACAGCTCTTAAGCTTCATCTTGATTTCCTGAATCAAATTACATTGTGTTATTGATATTTCAAGTGGCAGAATTATCTCAACATACAGACACAGTACACACAAGTAAGGCTCTTCATGGCAACAGTTTGCATTCTATAGGGTAACTGCCTAGCCAGAAGGAATCTCCTACGGAAACAGGGACTTGTGAGACATAAAGCCTGTCAGCAATGCTCTCTGCAACCTGGGGAATTCTTATCTGAAATAATGTTATTAGTTTGCAAGGAATACCTTCCCTTCACGGTTACTGTTACAAAATTATAAAAAAAACCACCCTCGCGTAAAGCCTTGAGATCAAATGCCAGCAAGCTGGGAAACTTTCAGCACTTTTTTTATTCCCCTCACCCACTTGTCCAAAGAATTGGCATCAAGCAGTACTTACCCTAAGGCTTGCCAAGTAGCGCTCCAGCTTCTTATTAAGTAGAAAGTAGATGGCAAGTGTGTGACTTGCCCTGTTTGAGAGCACAGTGTTGATGACATCGCTGTTCTTGTAGCCGAGCTTCTCGGTCATATGGAGCAGCACGCTTTGGCTAAGGTCCTCAAGGTGAATCCTGTACAGAGAGAGAGGCAGAGCATGATGTTCGTACCATTCTGCCAGCAGCAGAGTCTTGCCAGCCACAGGGGATGTGTCAGAGTGTAAAGAAAAGGCCTGAAAGGCTCAGTAACATTGGAGCGATTAGCTCTCTCCTCCCGTGAGCAGGCATGAAAAGGGCAGACTATTTGGGAACCACAGGCACCGCATGAAGCCATGATAGCAGAACGAACAGCAGTCTCCCCACCATGTCCTACCCTCATGTGAAATGGCACCGTGATGCTCAGGATGCCGCCATTTGTTACCCTACAGCTGACTAGTGAAGACCGTCAAGATCATCTGCCTGGCTTTCAAGGAAAAGAAGTAAAATCCAACTCAGGTAGCTACTTTTGGCTTTCTGAAATGACCCCTTCCTTGTAAATCAAACACCACTGCATTCAGCTTTGCTCCTTACCTGTTGCACAATATTCATGCACTAAGTAGCTAGGGAATTTCATGCCAAAGAAAGGGGATGTACAGGGAGGGTTATTACAGCAGCTCTCAAAATGGTAAAACTGCTGCTATACTCCTGTCAGTTAAAAGCACAATTACAATACATGTTTATGTATGTGCTCTTCTCTAAAGTCTGTAACAGACTCAGCCAAGGCGAGAAATGGGAGTACAGCAGCCTTGTGGAAATGGCAAAGCATCTTCTCAGTCTAAGTTAAAACCAGATTTTCCACAGAACTCTGCTCCTAATTAGACCTCTAAATGTGCTGGCCAGCTTCCTAGATGTACCCGTCAACTCCCATCCATCTCCAAAGAAATGCTGGGTTTCACTGGTTTCTAAAGAATATTCCTTGCTCCTAATAGCTGGCTAAGGCAACTTAGGGGAGTGTGGGTTGTGGGCTTTTTACAACCTGCCTTCCCCCTTCAAAAGCACCTTTCTCCACCTTTCCCACTCTTGCCCTGCTGTCCCCCTGTCCTGTGCATCTGTGATGCAAGGAATGCCCGAACAGCAGTCTGGGTCTGATGTAGAGGACTTAGACAAGATGTAAAACACAGTGTGGAAAATCTCAAATAATTCTTCTCCTTTATTCACCGTGCTTACTAACATTTGTTCTGCAGCTAAGGAATGCTTGGGGTTGGGTTTTTTTTAAAGTTTTTTAAGTTCAAAAGCAAAACTTATCTTGGCCATTGCACGTTAAAGCATCTGGACAGCAAAAGAAATTCAAGCAATTGCTACTTGAAGCAAAATGGGAAAATTTTGCTTGCCTTCAGGGAATTTCGTTAATAAAAGCAAGCTCATAAAAAGCCTGGGAGAATGTTCTCCTGAAAATGCAGTTTCTGATGTTCTTCCACCTAATATCCATGCTCTCCCCTTTCCTACCATGTTCCCATCTTGGGAACAACAGGTGTTACCCCCCAAATGGTGGAAAAGCAGTGCAAGAATGTAACACAGCCTCTTTCTTGTGTTGACTAAGAGAGGAAGTGATTCTCTGCAAATTCAGTAGTGCGTTTTTCTGAACTATTTCAACACATCTTACCCACATCTGCACACTAACAAAAACTTGGGAGACACTCTGTTGAAGCTGACTCTAGTGGTACTTTCTGAGGCAAGCTCAACAGGAGACAGGCCATGTCTTTAAATATTTCAAACCTTATAGAGTATTTTCCCTATAAGGCTCCAGTATGACAAAGTCTAGGTGGGTCAAGCTTGGGACATCAACTAATTAACTAAAGAAATATTATCCAAAAAATGAAGTGAAAGAAAGAATCTGTATGGCTTTTATCCTTTACAGCTTCACATAAAGTCTATGTTCAGATAGAAGGAGTATCCACTTTTTTTTTGTTTTCAGACCAAATGATGAGAAAAGCAGTGCAATGAGAGAGAAAGAAAGAAAGAAAGGAACTGGGGTTTTTTTATAGCAAAGCATTGCATTCCACATTGATGTCCCCTTTAAAAATGCTTATAATAGGAAAGGATTATTATCATCACCGTATTCACATATTTGCATGAGCAAACATATGCCCCCTCTATAGTTCGGCACTGCGTTTTCTTCTGTTCTTCCATTTGATTTGCTTCCCTTTAGGAGGGAATGATTAATGGGCACTCCATAAATAGAGCGCATTGCACAGCTATTCTATCTAATAGAGGCCAGCCCCTTCTGTAAGTCACCTACCTAGGTGCACCAATGAGCAAACTCTAGAAGGGATGCTTCCACCACAACCTGACTAGAGCCTGACAACTGCAAGGAATTAAAAAATAGAGGCATGAAAATGTACCTATAAATGCAAAAGAATTGTGAAAGCACATTCAAGCGTATTTCTGTCTTTTTTCCTCTTTTCTGCAGATAAGACACACACAGCAAGAGAATTAAATTACCCATACAGCTCTCAGTTACACTTACATTCACTTAACAGATGCCACATTTAGTAGATTGATTAGACTCATTATGACAGTGATTTCATTAGCTTAACGACTCATTCAGTTTACACTTGTTTTCCCTTTCTTTACCATACAATGTTCAAATGTACCATACTTCAGTACGGTCCAATGCACCATAGGAACTCAGATTTCCTTTTGTTGGACAGCATACTATGCAAATTAACTCAACTGCCCTTAAATTTGGGGCAGTAATGTTGAGATAATGGGTCTGCCTGCTCTCATTCTTATTACTTGCAAAATAATTGTTCATTCATAGGGGCCATCTTTATATTCTGTCCACGTCGGTCTGGCGATTGCAGGCAGCTGGCCTCACATTTGCCCTCCCTGTTTCAGTGGATGGCTCTAGTGATACCTCCAGGCATCCAAGCTGCTCAACATCCATCCAACCGTATTTTGAGAGCAGGAGACCTGTTATTCTCCTCAGGTCAGAGAACGGCATATTCACAGTGATTCTCCACGATGCAGTACTTGAAAGTTAAGACCCTACCTATGGAAGGGAAATGCTTGCCGCTAAATTAGGGCACCTCTGTTCCCTGTCAATGCAAAGAGAAAGGGAGGTGACTCAGGTAGGAGCCCAGACTGTGCAGGCTGTGACCCGCAGGCCAGTCAACAGCAACGTCAGAGGGAAAGGTCTCCAAAAATTCCTAAAGGCTTTCCTGAGATTCAGGGCTCAAACTGATTTCCTGTGCCCAGGTCTAAGCATGATCAAGCAGCGGCAGCGCTCACCACCTGCTTCAGCAGTAAGAGAGAGGTGCTGCAGGTGCCTCTCGGCCCCACGGGGGTTGGATCCACAGCTCTGAAACATACCCTGTTCACCTGGCTAGCGGTGGAGCAGGGGGGAAAACAGGTGGGAGGCACTCTTACCAGCAAAGCTGTGACCTGGGCTGAATGCTGAAGGCTGGCTGTATGTATGGCTTGAGCATTCCTATGGGACCGAGTTCTTCAGGGCACCGACACAAAAAGATGGCCTGGCTGGTGAACACCAAATCATTTCTGGGTGGAGGACAGTGGTTCAGACGTTCAGACAAAAGTAAGTTATCACGTCCCTAGGCACACGCTACATCTGGTATCTGGCAACTGAATAAACTGTAGGGGGGAAGTTAGGATCTCCACTTTGGGACTCTCCTCTTAGCAAGTTGGGACAGAAATTTTGGGGCACTATCAAATTTTAAGCACCAAAATTAGGCTTTAAGCTGCTGTCTCTGCCTCAGTGTTACTTCGGATCTTGACCTGCAAGCTAGTAACTCCTCCAGTGAATCCTCTGCAGGTACTAGATAGCGTATGAGACACAGCTGGAGGGCTTTGATACAGGAAGGAGGTTTTATCTGATCAAATATAGATATATATTTCTAAGTGAGTTGCCTGAGGCTCCATTTACGGTCACTGCAGAGGAACTCGGATCTCCTGAGCACAAAGTCATCCTACTGCAGAATCAAAAAGAAGTCAGATTAATCATTCTGTAAAAAGTGCCCTTATTTCTCTCCATTGACTGTAAGGGGAGCCCAGACTGGCTGGCTCATGTGTCAGCTCTACACTGCAGATGTTTAAAGTCAAGCAAGATTATATCTAACCAAAGTGGACCACAAGTATCTGTTTTTCCCTAGATGGATGTTTGACTGGCCATGAGATTTGTTCTCTGCATTTAGTCATGCATTTAGCACCGTGCAGGTATTCAAGATCAACATCCAACAAAGCCAGATCATTTAACTCTGACCTTTCCCACTACAGTTTGCGTATTTACTTAATCCACAGAACCTCATGTATGTATCACAAATAGGCATAGCCTCTACTGCAAAAGTAGCTTAGCTTTTACTGACAAACAAGAAAATCAGAACTACCTGTCACACATACCCATTCCAAGGTCTGGAGCAAATTAATCACATGATCTGCACCCCAGACCACCCTGCAAATAATGCACTGTATGGCAGCTTTTAATTTAAGGTATTGTTTTTGACCATCTCAAGCAACACACATTCAGTGGCCAATCCTAACAACTTTTAGGATGGAGTCACAAAAGCAATCCCAGAAAATGCACTGGGATGCTGTCACACAAATGGAACTGAAACACCAGAGCCGTTCACATTTTAACATACATAATGTATACAGACCCTGACAGGCTTTCTCCCCTCTTTTGCACAGTACCTGTTTGGATATGTGACATTAGGTGGTGCTCTTCCAGGGTAATTCTCATTAAGCCATCGATTTGCAAGTGCCTGCTGGATGTTTGGTCTCTTTGCAGGATCTGGCTCTAGTAGAGATCGTAGAAAGTTTATGGCCGCTGTGAAGAAATCAAGCAAAAAACCCAACAGCTATGTCATCTGCTTTATGACTTAACACAGTAGTTGAGTTACTACAGGTGTGTAGCCTGACCAAGAGTATACTAAAAAGGAATGTTTTCCTTATGGTATGCTCTAATGTCCTTGAGAAAAAGGAAAAACTGATAAGGCATTAGTAAGTGAAAGAAACATGATTTATAATCACAATGATTTATAGAGTCATAAAGGAGAGGAGAAAAAGTGCCTTTTGTTTCAGAGCCTGTTTAAAGTTTCTGAGCAGGTTAGCCAAAATTTAATTTTTGTATGAGGACAAGAGGCCTGAGTAAGGTCAGAGGCAAATCACTCAATCTGTGTTTAAAGTAGAAAGAGATGGACTGGGGGTGAGTGGAGAGGAGGGGAGGGATGCAGAGCTGGGCGGGAAGACATGGAGAATTGGGCTCCCTTTGACATTATAAGGACAAATTCTCTCCTGGCTTCTATCCAACCTACAATCAGTTGCAGGAGGGTTTAGCCAAATTAAAAGAGTACAGTAAATTAACAGGCTTCATTCTGTTTTCAGATACTGAACCTTCAATTTTCAGTGACATTCAATCATCCTTTGGGATTTTCTTGCAAAAACTCTCTAAAGTACTTTTCTGATATTTTTAAGTCATGTGCTTCTTTCATGTTTAGGAGCAATGAAATCAAGTGATTTGCTTAAAGACTCACAAGAAGTGTCTATCTGAGCTGAAAATAAATTCTGTTTTAACTAGCTCTGGTCTTTATTCCTCAAATTATCAAAGTTAGATTCCGTTTATCGGCTACAAGATAGTAAAGAGTTAACTATGTCCTCTACAATTTCCTGCATGAAAGATAAAGAAACCTAATTCTGGGTAAACCAAGATCAGAATGATTTTGTAGAGGAGACACAGTCAAGTGAGACGATGCTAGATGAGTCCTGAATGAAGTCAACAGCAAGCAAGAGGCAGAAGTGATGGCTGTGGCAGTTTTCTCCCGGTCAGATGGACAGGACCTTGGGGGCTTTTTTCCACCTTCTTCCACAGCAGATCTGCAGTTCCCCTCCTACGCTCTCCTGAGCGTGTCGTGTCTACTCATCTCCTTACTAGCGGAGGTGCCCTGGGCAGTGGCAGCACAGGACCACTGTGGCACGGGACGTTGTCCTCTGGGATGTGCCTTCTGAGTAAGCTGCAGTACAGCCTTGCCAACACAGCTACTTCAGCTCAGCACAGGCAAACCAAAGCCCTCGATGTCTTGTGTTACAAAGTAGATCGAATGGGATGTGCTAATGCCTCAATGCTGGAAAACTGCGGAACTATGAGCCAGTCTTCCCATTCAGGTTTACAGGCATTTGATCCCACCGTCACAGCACGCTCACTCGGCACCATGCCATCCCCTACTCTAAAGCAGAGCAGCCATGACATGTCTTCTCCACCAGCAATACAGCAGAACCCTCATGAATCCCTGTTCCCACATGCAGTTTAAGGAGAATAATATGCCTGCTCATGAGGCCACAATGTCCTCATCTAAAAAAGGCATAAACGTTAACCTAGGCACAGCACCTCTGCCCTTCACTGGTTCTCCTCTGTGAGAATGCTGCCCTCCTCCGTGTTTGCCTGGCTGGCTTCCCGAGCATTTTCATCTCCCCAAGCCCACCCAAATCACCCCTCACCTGCAGTATGGGACAGGATCTCTGGGCTGATGCATCAGGGCAAGACAGTGGACGGGGAAGGGAGGGTTTCTCCTCAAATAAATCAGAGTTAGACCCAATAGGTGCCAACTCCTAACAGCCTGGGTAACCTTGGCATTCAACATCCTGCAGAAATCAGGTATCAGCTGGAGAGGGCCCTGAAAGGCTACCCGTTTCAAAACCGGCCTACTATCAAGAAGCTTGTATGTGGAAGAGAGAGAGTTACCATTATGTATTTACCGGTTCAGCTAGGCATCAGCTGCATTTTTTCTAAGTCCTTTCCTCACAAATTGTTGACGTATGGGAGATACTTTACTTAAATCTTTCCCAACATTTTTGTTATTTTCCTACCACAGCAATATTGCAGAAGCAGCAGGAAAAGCCTACATCCAAGTTCATAAGCCTGCTGGAAGCTGATGCTACAGCTGCTCTCCGCATGCCCCCAGCGCCCTCCCATCACGCCTCTCGGGCACGGAACCCCCTCATTATGGCAAACAACAAACCCCTTGTTCTTCCATTTCACCTTCTCTCTCTCCAGTACTTTCACCATCTCTGTGTTAGAAACCACATGTATCCCATGGGTTCAAAGCAAAATAAATAACCCCTCCCCAAACCAACACCCTCCCCCTCCATCACCACCACCCTCAGTCCACAAATCAGCTAATGTCTCCTTAAAAATCTTATTTATTTTCCCCCTTGGCAAAAGTCAGACTAATTAAATGAGGCTTGTGAAGCACCACAGGGGTAAACAGATCCAGATCAGGAAAAACTAATTCTGGAGAGAACATCCCCCCTGGGACGCTCCCTGGCCGGCCAGACCTGGGCAACATGGAGGAGATGAGTAACAGCACTTTGGCTGACTTCAGCTCTCAGGTGGTACAAGGAGGAGAGAAGCCTTTTCCAGTTAGCTGCACGGCTGTGGGACAGCAAAATGAGTCCCCCAGGGAGCAAACACAAAGTTGCCCCACCAATTTTTGGACCCACTGTGTATGAAGCCATTTTTCCTGCTGCACCAAGTAGGCTGGCGAACAACGGGCACTGTGAAACACCCTGCTAGGGCCTCGTTACGTGAAGCCTCGTTTATGACGAGCTTGAGGACAGCACTAATCTGATTAGCCAGTGACCTGCACTTGGTGAAATTTTGTTCCCATGGTGTAATTTTGGGGCAAACTTTGCTCTTTTGACAAATGAGAGACCAGCATAATGAGAAACGACATTTCTCTCTTAACTTGCTTGAACGTACCGAGGTCAGTGATGACCAGAAACAGAGTGCGCTTCAGGTGGGGATTTCAAGATCTCTGCTGTCTTCATGTTCCTTGTCATGAATGAAACCAACTTAGTGTCTTGTTCACACTGTCAGGGTATGCCTGGTTATAGGTATACAGGTATTGCTTACAAAACTGGCCAGAGAAAATGCAATGAGGTCATTTCACAAGCCATGAGCGAGCTCCACCTAATAAAATCCTTCCTCCAAAGTACAGGCATGGATAGACGATGCCTTTTCTTCTCGTCTCTACTTCATTTCTCTGTTCCAGAAGGAAGACCATGAGCATACAGAAGCAGTAAATTGAGGAATAAATGAAAGTGTGCAGGGTGAATACCAACTTCCTGAGCAACTGAACTCTGCTCACCTAAAATCAATAATCAGATAGCTGTGTTGTTTAAGAAGCTTAACAAAAAACAGTTTCCCAAATGAGAAAATTAAACACTAACTCCAAATTTTCCCTGTTGCTACACACTTGCTTTGGGTGCTGATGGTCACCCAACATTTTAACTAACACAAATAAAATATACTCTTACTTAGTGATAAGACTGGCTTCTTTTACGATGGGACTGTCTGTTCAGTAACTGTGAAATTCAATATTGAAAGACAACGTACTGAACAAGCAAAACAGACTCCTGCAAAAAATCTTTATGTGAATTTACAGAAGAAGAAAGCCTGATTAAAGAAAAAGATCCATAAACCTAAGAAGTTAACAAACACAACAATTCGCAGAGCAGAGGAGTTTCTACCTACTGACCCAAAGCCTAACCGTGGCCAGAACAAATGTCATCTTAAATCACAGTTTGCCATGTCAGTGAACGCATGAGGCTGCTGACTTAGATCAAGAACCGATGCGTACCTTTGTTCACAGTGAGTAAAGGTTAACACGTTTAAATCTATTCCATTAATTTGCCATCATCTCTGAAAGTTCAAGCTGCTATAGCTCTCACAAGACAAACAAAATACCATTTTCACTGGAGACCATACTGTCAGTGAGCTACAAATACTACAGAGACGCATTTGTCAGAAAATTTGATCTCCCCTATAAAATGGTAGGATGAATGAAACAGTAAAATGAAATCTGTCAAAAGTACTGTTATCTTTTTTGATACCAAGGTCTGGTCTTCTACAGGCCTTTTGCGGGTGATTCAGCATTTAATACATGAGTTGTCCCAGGGAAGTCAGTGAAATCTCCCACTTAAAGACAATTGAAAGAAAACAACAATTAGGGAAACAGTCCATTGGTTCAAAGACACTACACAGCCATCATATAACTGCTCTTTATTGGTAAAAGCCTCACTCTGGAAGGTAAGTTTGGTAAATTTTTTGCCAAACTTGGAAAATGTTTACTATGATGTGCAAGACCCTGAATTCAAGAGTAACTTTGCAATTGATGCAGGATTTGGCATCTAGATCAGTACAGCATGAAGCAGTCAGTATAATCTTTCTTTTAATTTACTCAGTGGGGCTTTAGACCGTGTGCTAGAACATTAAAATAGCCATTTTGTGCAACTGAATCCTAACAGGAAGTCTCCAGAATGGAAATACCAAACAGTATAATTGCGTCAAATGACAGCAAGACTTGCAGCATCCCAGCTCACTTGTAAAACTACCACTTTACAACATGCCAGCAGCATGAACTGCTGGCAGGGAAAGTGTACTTCGTACAGATGCTGAGTGAACAAGGAACAACATACTCTGCTTGATCCACGGATAACCTGTGTGAGAAAACCTTTAACCACCTACTTCTTCTGTATGCAGGTAAATTTGTACTTGGAGAATTCATCTTATGACACAACTTCCAAGGGCTTTTTCTTATACCCCATAACAATGGTTGCCATCCTTAGTGTACCGAGTGAAAATGTATGTGCTGTTACCCTTTTTCTATTTGCAATCTTTTAATTTTATTGACTGTCCCTTGTAAACGGGCTGCCAGATAAGGAGAACAGAAGCTCTCCATGAACAAGTTTAGCACACAAAAATAAAACCCAACTACAAAACAGAGTTTGTTCCAAATGCTGACAACGGTCTTGCTATAAGCTGAAAAATGATTCTGTTGCCTAGTGACATGGCTTTGAAGCAGGAATTAATATTTCTAATACTAATACATCAACATTTTCTGAACACACAAAGGTTATCAAAGGTCACTGTCCCAATATAACCTTCTGTGTGCATGTCATTATTCCACAATAAATGTGAGGAGGTCATTCAAGGTAGCTTATCAATCGACCCTAGTCATAATGCCCAGGAATCTGTTATTCCAAAATAATGTGTACATGCACCCATACCCTATGCTACAATCATCTGAACGTGCAAAACTGGCCAACTACTCTATAAAAGCAATTTCACAGAATTTCACAGGTTTCTTCTCCTCTCATATTCAGCACAACTTGACACTTCTCCAGCTTACATACAGAAGTCAAAGCAAAAGGAGTTATACTACAGCAACTGCTGGAGATCTTTTGGATGCTAAAATGAAAAAAAAGAGTATTTTTCACAATTAGCATGCCATGGCGGTAGCATAACTCACAGTCCAGAATTCCACACAATGGTTCTGACCAACTAGATCTGAACAGGTCCCAGCACGCCCCCTTGATTACCTGTAGAGAGCTGGGTGGGAAAAGGGTTCATTTCTTTGTCCACCATTTTCTGGTATAAAGCTCTCAAGCTGAACGGCTCCACAGTAAAAGGTAATGTTCCAGTCAACATTGCGTACATGTTTACCCCACTAAAAGAAAACATAGAGAAAATGAAACCAAAATGATCAGGAACAAGGAAAAACTTAGGCTTACGTTTTAGTGACTGTACTTCCTCTTTAATGTCTGACAGCTATTAAAAAAAAACCCTCAAAAGCTCTCTCTTCTGTTGCATACAATGATTTGGGCAAGAATTCCCAGAGGTTTGCTCATGGAGGGTCACACAATGTGTAGGACACAAGCTGGGAGCTACAGAACTGAGCTCAGCTCTTGGGCAACTCCTCGGCTAAATGCCACGCCACAATTAAGTTTGTCCTCAGGCTGCATAAACATGCTGCTTTTGGAGGCCTTGTCCTGGTGCTGCCCTGGGTGTGGAATGACTGCCTGCACCAATGGGGACATCGCAGGTCATGGTTCAGCACCCAAAGGTGACCTCCGTGGCCTCTGGTACAGCCCAAAAGTCAGGTGTGAACAATTACAAGTAAGAAAACTTCCTGCTTGTTTATGCCCAGCAAAGTCAGTGATGAAGAGTGGGTTGGGCATTCTTGTTCTTTTTCCTCTTAAAAAGGCTTTAAATTCAATTTGAGTGGAATTCCTCCCTTTTGGAAATTTGTTTCCCCAGTCTGCTGAATACATGTATGTGAACAGAAAGAAACTAAACCGGTGTGCTATCACAAACTTTGACAGCACCATTTGTTCAGCTATGAGGAAGGGTAGGAGTTAACCATATTTTCTTTATTTAAAAAAAAAAAAAAAGCAGGACATTATTATTGGAGAAGTTTAAATGGTTTACAAGAACGACTGTGCTCTGATTGCCTGTGTTCCTCAGGGCTGGTACTCTCAACCTTGATGTGGACAGATGGCCCACTGCTGGAGTGAAAAATTCAGTAGCCATACAATGATTTAGATATGGGTCTCCTTGGAGGACAGACTGCAAATTAGGCTTCAGCAGGGGAAGTTCTAAACAGCCTTGAGGAGCAGCAGGGTATCCACCGTATAAAACCAAGAGAAGAACGTGACCCAGGTCCTAGTCTCACGTATAAACTATGGCCAGTCTTTCTTAGCACTAGTAGTACTTACACTGTACTTCACAATTTCCAAGCACTCCAAATACTTCAACTTGGGAATTGTCATAATTCTGTTATTTCATTGACATTTATTCAGGTGTTATTATCCCCACTTGGTAAGGGAAAATCTGTTGATACTAAAACAAAACTGAAACTCAACTGACTTCAGCTAATTCCTCTCCAGGACTGATAAGGATAACCGACATCATGTCCATGGCCAACAGGAGGGTAGTGCGAGTTGCACAGTCTAAAACAGTACTGCAGACAAATTTATTTACTCCAAAACATCTTTCTGGCTTCCTCTACCTCTGGCACTGGGGACTTCTGTCTGTTCTTTTGCCTGAACAGTAGTAAGCTCACAAAGGCTCACAAGTGTTCTGGCCATTTTTATTCCCCCTTTAATGACCGTGCTTTCAAAGTGATGACCTGACGATTTCACATTTCTTGTTGGACTTGACTGTGGATAGTGCACGGAGCCCATGCGAGTGCTTGAGGATCCTTTGGGAAAAAATAAAAAAGCTGTTGGTCCTCTTGTGCCAGAGCCATGTCTTCTACTAAGTCTGAACATCACTGATCAACAGCTGTGCTTTACTGTGATCTCGCCATGCTATATGTTCTAGTGACCTATATACAGGTATGTAAAGATCTATTTTGAAACATGGTATCTGCGCAATTTAGTTCACAGAGCCATATTAATTAAACAGATTTTCTTGCTCAGAGTAGCCGAACACATGAATAACATTTCTCATTTGAGCAACGGGTAACGATGACAGTAATAACTATTATAAACTAGAGAAGTAACTCACATGGACCAAACGTCTATTTTGGGCCCATATTTTTTCCTTGCCAGAAGTTCAGGGGCTGCATATGCTGGGCTCCCACACTGGGTGCTGAATGGATCAGAATAACCCAAGATGCCTGCACAGTTGCTCAATCCAAAGTCTGTGAAAGGCACAGAGACAGAGTTATGAAAGAGAGAGATACAGTAAAACCACGCTAGAACACAAGGAAAAAAAAAGCAGCACATTTTTTTCCAAAATCTATGCAATGAACTGCCTAAGAAAAAAAAATCATTTACATGCAAAAATTTTATATTTGTTTCTCTGATGTGCTAAATAACTAGAGACTTCCACAAACAATAACAAAGTCTTAGAACATGCACAATTATCAATTTCATACACAAAACAACTACATTTCACTGGGAACTGGGCGGCAACAACTGGAGTTGAGCATGTCCCAGGCACTACGTGATGTGCATGGGGCAGAA
The DNA here is from genome assembly GCF_929443795.1 of Astur gentilis. Classification (NCBI taxonomy): domain Eukaryota; kingdom Metazoa; phylum Chordata; class Aves; order Accipitriformes; family Accipitridae; genus Astur; species Astur gentilis. The sequence continues at coordinate 3,777,348 of NC_064911.1, read as the reverse complement.
AGACACCTCAGGCTGTCATGGATTCCATACTGCTCCAGTATGTTATATAAAGGCTAAGTTTAAGTGGGACTTCTTCAACATTTTCCTCTAAATCGTGTAAATGAGCCATCAGATTCAAGGCAGGAGGGGGTGGGGGGTGTTGCTTTCTGGGACTACCGTGGCGATGCACAAATGCACAGGGTTGCAGAGTCAGCATTTCAGCTCTGAAATAACCCAGGGAGATCTTGGAGCAAGAAGGGGAATGTGTTGATTTGGCTCTCTCCTCCTCAGCTTCTGCCTTGAATTATTGTATTTCTGGCCCCTGGGTGTATCTGACACTCTTTTGCCGGCAATAATAAGGTACTGGCAAAGGCTGGCACCACGAACTGATCGCAAGAGGCAGCCTCTCCGCACCAAAGGAGTTTGCAGTTTCCCAAGTGCTCTCAGGCAACTCAAGCCCAGGCTGGCGCCGAGAAGGGTGTTCCTGCAATCTCTCCCTTGTCTGCTCCAGTGCTGGTATGGCTGCAGGCTGAGCTGCGTTTAAGAAAGGATCTTAACAATTAAACCACTAAGCAAGGAAAGAAATGCAGACAGTCACACCAGCAGCAGAAGAGGCTGAGGGCAACGTGCAAGCCCACCCTGTCTAGTGGTAGCCCATGCTTGGCTTGGGAGAAAGCAATTATGAAACTACAGCCTGACAGACAAGATGAGAAGGTGAGGAGAGGTTGCAAAGGGTCTTGAAAGTGAAGTCAAACAACTTGATGTGATAAAGGGAAGAAGCAAGACAAGCTTGCAAGGAGGATGATGACATGGGCAAAGCTGACAGGCTGGGAGAACAGCCTGTGCTGCAGGGCAACATATCCAGGAGCAGCGGATCTAGAGAGGTCACAAAGATGTTTGTATTTATTAATAACTTGTTATTGATGACAGCTGCAACAACAAAAATACTGCTAAGAACAATGACATCTGGTTTGCTCCTTTTTTTTTATCTAGTCTTCTTAAAAATTCCCAGAATGCATGCATGTTTAAAAGGAAAACTGTCTTATACATAAATGAGGCAGTCAGGAGAAGCAGACTGCTGAATCCTCTTCCTATAGACTTGTGTCTTGCATCCATGTGTCTTGTAAAACAGCATATTTCTGGGTGTGCTACCCACCTGCCTGGATGAGCTAAAAGCATCACACCTTGCAGGCCAAATATAGCATGCAACTGTTGAGCCCATGCAATATTCTCTCTCCACAGCCATTAATTTGGGTCTCTCTCCCTTATCTGCCTACTTATTTGCATAACACTTGAAGTAATGGCCTGTCCTTTAGCTTTTACCCCACCTTAAATTTTGGTGAAATCAGACAGGAGTTCCTCAAGGTATTAGAAGCATCGTGACAGGGCAGTCACATAAGCCTGGTTCCCTTACAAAACCAGGAAAAAAATAATAATGCTTACAAAAAAATAGAATTATAAAGATGACTATGTGAGCCAGAGTGCCCAACTGACTGTACGGGGCTTTCCACTCAACTGGCTGCATCTCTGAGAGCAAGACAAGCACAAGAGAGACAAGAAGCACCATATTCAACATCCAAAGAAGCTGAAAGGGGGTTTGCTGGAGAACACTGTCAAAACTGAATGAGGATCAAGACAATTTCCTTGCCTCTGATGGAAAACAATTGTCTCTGGACACTGCTTAATCATCTCTGCTAGATACGTATTATCCCTGGGGCTTATACAAATAATTCTGAGGATCCATTTACTTAATTAACCTATTTATTAGCTATACCCCGAGATGAGTTATGTCAATGGCAAAATACTTTTTAAAACTCCTAGAAATAATATCTCCACACAGTATTATTCATGGTCTTTACCCTACTGTGTCATACCACCTCAAAATTACTTGACTGTAATATAATGCTTTACAAACAAAATATATTAGGGTTACATTCTGTGATAGTGTAAATCAGTATCCTTTTATCACTATCAATGGAGGTATATTCTAGCGGAGGTTTTAATTATCTTATTTGCTTAAACTATAAACATCTTATTCATGTTTTTCAGCTCATTCATTTAATCTAGGCAGGTATAGCCTTTTTTTTTCTAGTGCCTGTTGAAATGCAGAATGTGTGCAAACACATGCATATTGGGGACAGGGGTTTTATCGCAAAAGAAATGGGAATATTGTTATTAACGTTGTGGCAGCACATTGTGATCACAGTGTCATTTTTATTAAGGATGCACTGCTGATCTTGATAAGAACGGCATTACCACCAGCACTGATAATTTCACTGCCATTTCTGCCGCTGTCTTGGGCTTCCTTTCAATAAGCTGAGCTAATTACAGAATTCAGATCAAAGGCCACACTTGGTTTTCCAAAGTAAATATTATGACATGGAAACTCCACCACCCCCACTGTTCGTACTATCGAAGTATCGCATTACGCTACTACTCTTTAACGCCTCCAGGAAATCAACATTAAGCTATGGATATATGGCTATCTCCAAAGCTGTGACAGTTGGAAATAACAAAAGCCTTAGCACAAAGCTCGTGGACCAGTTTGACCAGCAGAGCTCCACAGAGCTCGGCAGAGCTACGTATCGGCAGGGGCCTTTGGGTGCCACAGGTCCTTGAGCAGGACGCCAAGGACTTTGCATGGCTTGTGAGTGGCTTTTCAAAGCATCTTTATCAGACGCCTACCACCGTGGGCTGGCAGGTGAAGAGAAGTGAATTATTTCCAGCATTTCCAATCCTGATGTCCTTGAGATTTAACAGACAGCTACGAAAAAGTCCACATAACACAGCAAAGGGAATTTTTCTAATAATACTACCTAAGAACATATTATAAACCACCTTAGCACATGCCTAAAAAGAGTAACAAAAGCAAGGTGTCATTAAGCAGCTGGGTGAAGAAAGGGGCTCAAGGGATTCAGTTCTTGCTGAAATGCATGAACAAGCAGGGACTTGCAATGCCACTTCCTCGTATGTTTTTAATCTTCATTTCACCTTTTCTTTTTCCTTTATGGTGGGTTTTCTTCATTTCACAGTTATATTACAAGAGCAACATTTTTTATTAGGTACTAGTGTTTGCTGCTGCACAAGACACAGAGACCAAACTCCCACCCCAAAGCAGTTAACGTGAGCTGGTTTTGTAGCTTAGAGTCTCATCTCCTAAGCGTCGAAAGCAGCATGTAATTCCTCAAAACATGCTCTTTGCTATTGAAGAGCCTTCTTGGTCACGACTATGCAATGATGCAACTGATCCATCACATTTCTAGAAAGACAGGCTACGTAAAATATTGTACTAAGCACTGAATAAACTGAGTGAAGGAACCGGCAGGGAGGAGGAAGAGGAGTAAATCATTTGGTCTATGCCACCAGCCACAGACGGGTGCTGGAAAATTTTCCTTGTCCTGTGAAACCGTGGTGGCAACAGAAAGCTGCACAGCAGCTGAAGCACTACTTCTGCTACCACCTGGAAAAGAGGTGTTGGTGAGGAAAGGTTGCCCAGGGACCCGAGGCTGGTTTCTGCAGCCCCTGCTCCAGCTTTCCCCACAAGCGCAGCAGACAGAGCATTAAGAACAGAGGCACTGCTTCTTCAGGGTGAAAAAACAGAGATCACCAGCATCACTAGCGAGATATGGCATGAGCTGACTGTGATATTAAATCTGTTTTTACTTACAGCAAAATTACTACTAATAAAGCAACCTTTATTTTTCTACAATATACCCAGTTGGACAGTGGGATTTAATTGCTTTGTTTTAAAATACATACTGTGAACAATCTGCTTTGCTTAAAACATCAGGCTGCAGACCTGAGGACAATTTATTTCAACACTAGTAAGGCTATGGAAGATCAAACTGTCTCTTTTCTCTGTTCTTCCCACACCACCCACTGCGAGGAGACCCTTCCATACAACCGAAGCAAATGAAACTGCAGGAACAGTTCTGAAGTATTTTTTTGGCATGTGAATTTTAATTGTACACATATCATCCGATTAGGTCTGGGTTTGGATGTCGAGTTCACATACTGTTGTGTAATCAAACACCCAATAACGGGGAAGTTATAGAAATTCTTTAAATCTATCAGATGTTCATATAGCACTGTTGCACACCATCTGGTCTCACTTATCCGGCTAAATCAAGATAATGGGTGGTATCCATCATTACTGATGAATGATTCATGGTAACATATCGGTATCCTCTTGACCCATAGCTGAGGTAATGCAGAGTTCTCTTTTGCTGTTATTTTCCCAGAGCTGGTTGATTCGCTACAGAGTGATGACTAAAAGTCAGAGTAATATTTCCAAAGACTGAATTCCCTAAGTAAATTTTGAATATTTCAGATTTCATTAAGCATCACCCTCTTGTTTGTTTGGAGATGCATGTGCTTTATATGTTACATTGAGTGTCCATTTGACCTGAATGTTAAGTGGTTTTCATCACTTTTCAGATCATGAAACCTTTTGAAGAAAGAAAGTCAGTGGAGTTTTTAAGTCTGCAACCACAGACACTGCTGTTGGCAAAAGTGTAGGCATGGAGATAAATATAAACAGATGTTTGGGGTTTTTTTTGTGAAGGGAATATTTTCTTTTCAATGCCCACATTAACATTAATGGGAGTTACGCAAAGGCAGTGAGAGACTATACCCACCGATGATTAATCTAAAATGTCTGCACAACTTGAATGAATCAAGCGCTCTGTGCAACTGATACCCAAATACAATCAAGACTATTGCTGATCTTTTTTATTTTTTAAGAGCCCTCTAAACCAATTTTGCATTGGGTGCTGGAAGCAAATTTAATGAATATAAATATAGGACCAAATTTTGCCAGCTGCTAAAAATGTGTGCAACTCCCACTGACTTCAGTGGAAGCATATGCATATGGGGGCAGAATCCAACCCTTAGTAAATATGAAATTATCAAGATAATAAAATAAATTACTTCTGTGGTGTCAATTCTTTAATTCTTTACAAAGTTCCCAATTTGAATATGAAAGCTGTTGGTTAAAAGATGTAGGATTATTCCCATACCCAGTTAAAGCTGAATTATTTGGAACATTTTTTTCACAAGATGCTCTCAGGAACAGCTTGATTGCTATCTATACTCTCTCAGCTCCTCTCTGCAGCAACATTAGCAGTTGTCACATGGAGGATTATGAAGTCTCAAAAACTCTATAAAACTACCAGTTTTAATTACTGGAATTGCCAAACTGGTTTCATACCGATAAGCTTGATATTGTTGTCTTCATCTAGCAACAGATTTTCTATCTTCAAGTCTCTGAAAGAAATAAAATATTTTGAGTGAGCCTCCAAAACAATGAAGCAGCTTCCCATCACTCTCATCAGTGTATTTACAAGATTCATATATAACAACAACAAATATAATGAAAGCAGCACACACAGTTCCACATTCAAAGCAGAAAGCCCCATGCATTGTCTCCTCTACAAAATTACCAATGCTTTCACACAGAGTTTCACACCTATTCTTCAGGCACAAAATGACTTTATAAACATTTGTCAGTACATCCTGTAATTAATCAGGTTCTTCAGATTTCTCACATACTTAAAAGTTTGCAGAAATCTTATACACTGGAAACATTTCAGATATATGGTTTTGGAATTAGAGGTCACTTTCTCATTACTCTTCACAACCAAAGGCTCTTCACTGGCCACTGCTGAAGGATACACCATCTTCTGCAGAGATCTGTCAAGTCAAATGTCTGTCTGCAAGGGAGACCAGACTCAACCTTCCCTGGGGATGAAGCATCGAAACTCCTTATAGAGGTGGTCGGCATTGGTACTCCCATATTGTAGAGGTGAAAACTGAGGCTGAGGGATTGAAATTACTTGCTCAATGCCATCCCAAATGCCAGTAACAAAGCCAAGAGAAGAAGCCACACAGGTTTTCTGAGTGCCATGTTAGCGCTTTCTCCACCATGCCGCCCTGCCTGACCCCACAGATCCACTGCACAGATCAGGCCCTGGACCAGTTTTGGGAGAGAGAGGATAAAATGAAAGCAGTCCCCTTCTACAAGACAGCCAACCATTCTTCACATATCTACGTCAGCACATCGTTCACTTTACATGTGCCCTTCCATCACTCAAGAACATGGTTGTGCTTTCCTAAGCCATGTTCTACATAAGAAAAATATCCCAGAGATCACACACACATACAAAACCATCCCAAAAGCCCAAACTGTACAGACTAAGCATTAAGTATAATATGAACAAATCATTTAGGTTGCTAAACAACTTGTCCATGACTTCTAGCAGTTGCTGTGTCTTTATCACAAGAATTTTTCCCCCATCCAAACATAAAATATTTCTAACAATCAGCATGCTGGGATATCAATAGCTCAGACAGGCAGTGATGCTTCTCCCAGCACTCTTTGGAAAAATCTGGATAATAAAGCCATCAGCTATAATTATGGGAAGGCAGTGACATCCACAGTATTTTGCCTTTGTAAGGCAAAGGAAGTAATGAAGGATGCCTCTATTACTGATGAAGATATAAGGCTTAATAAAATAAGACAAGTAAACCAACCAAACCAGACAAAGTACTTCCACAAGAAAGGATCTGGGAAAGAAAGAAAAATAGCTGTGACCAACTCCAAGCCTTTTTTAAAACGTTCCTCTCCATTTCATTTTATGCTCACGCTGTGTATCAAGTAAACCTGAGGCAGAAGAGTACTTGCAGGTAGGATGCCACTCACTTCATCAATATGACCATAAGGATCTTCTCCAAACAGATGTTTCTACTCCCCAGTGAGCATTTCTTGCAGATTTTCCTTGCTTCGTGTGTGAAAAGAAGCAGAGGAAATACTGTATAAATCTACCAAAAGAGAGTATTTTGCAAATTTCAGGTATTCAGGGGCAATATCCAGGCTTTCCTATGGCATCCAGCCAAACATTTCCTGAGGAGAGGACTGCCTTCTGCACCAGCCCTCTTTTCTCAGAGAAGCAACGGAACTCAGTCAATAAAGCACCAGCCTGAGAGACAGGAGGAGGGGATTACGTTCCCTCCTCTGGCAACAACCCAGTATGTTAACTTGAGGAAAACAGCCACGTTAAAAGTGACGGCTAATTTCAAATACTGTGGCAGAGATGTAACCACATTTGGCCATGTCTTGACCAAGACACAGCCTACAAAGAGCTCACTCTCCAGCCCTGCTCCCACTCCAAGGGTGAGCACCAGCTCCGGGCTGTGCATGCCATCAGCCCGGCTAGCATCCATGGCATCCCCCTCCTCATCCGCAGGAGACTCCACATGCCGTGACGGCACTGCAGACCCACCACCCCCATGTCCTCCAAAAGCAGCTTCCCTCATAGGGCAACCGCTGCCGCTGAGAAATAGCTTGCTACAAGGAGGACATGCCCTGCCAGATGGATCCGGATCAACTCGACTTCCCTTTACTGCCAAAAAAGGACTTATTTCTTCACGTCTTTATTGCTTGCAGGTGGAGGTTTTCACAGACAGGGCCATTAGCCTCTAGAAAGATATCAGGGCCGGGAATTTAACAGGGGAGACTGCCAAAAAAAACAGTATGGGAAAGAGGAAAAAGACAAAAAACCCACCCCCAAACCAAAACTAAACTGAAATCAACAGAAGCACATAGAGCTTCGGGTCATACACTGCAGTGCTTAGTACAACGTCCCAAAGGAAGGAGAAAGACCATTTGGAAGCTCTGAGTATATTAAACATTAGCTAAGAAGAGGTAAGACTTTTAAAAATAAAGGCAAGGGAATGGAAAGATGAAAGCTCTAAGGCTGAGGAGAAAAGACACAGAGGCAATTAGAATAATAAATAAGTGATGAGAGGGGTAAACATAAACACAAGAAAAGATATTTAAAAGGATTCAAGGTTAAAAAAATAAAACTAAAGGTAAATATTACAGGGCATTTTAAAGCTATCAGAGGGAAAAAAAAATTAAATATACCCTCAGTATAGAATGCAATCAGACCTGGTTAAAGATGTTTACCTATATGTCTATTCTCAGCAGATTTGCTGGCAAGTGGTAACTGATCTAATAGTTGATATGCACCACATTTTTGTCAACCCATATCAATACGAAAGCACTTTTCTTCGGTGTGACGCTGCAAGCTAGGACAACAAGTTTTTACTCCTTGATACAACCTAACGAGAAGATTCCACACGAACCAGCCTTAGAAATGCGAAGCAAAAGCCATACGAAACCAAACAAAAAATCCCCAGACTAAGCCATACTTGGAGAGCTGCTGCTACGCAGATGTGGACCCATGGGTGGGCACCGGGCAGGACCCCCAGGCAGCCTGATCCCCTGCAGCAGGCTGGCAGCAGGGCATAGAGATGGCAGGTACCCGCAGCCAGGACAGCAGAAGTGCAAATAGAGGCTGCGTGTCTGGACAAGATCCGTAGCCATCAGGACAGAAGGGTTATTCAGTGAGTACTTTCGGTAACTTTAACAACGCACCAGATTATCCACTATTTCTTTCTGACAAAAAGTGCAGTGGTACAAGCCAATTACATATCTGCCTTAGGCTCATCGTGCAGACAGAACCGATTTCCCCAAACTTCTTAAATGCTTTATTACGTCAGTTCTGTCCAATTCAAACTGTAATTATTTTTTACAAAGAGAGGCTTATCTGAGTTGCTGCTTTGTTTGAATGTTGACATTAATTCATTGCAATGGAAAAAGTAGCACCATTGCACCCAAAAGTGTTAGGGAACCCTGAATTTCATGCACTATATTATAAATGGTTTAACAAATAAAAGTAAACATACCACCTTATTTATTTTAGTCAGTGGAGGTTTTTGCATGTTTTTAATAGCTGCATACTGCAAGGGAGAATGCGAGTTAGAAGCTACAACACACACAGCAATTGAAGTCCTTGCTGAAGTCATTGGAGGACCCAGAGCACTGAACATCAGGTACACATGCTGGTCCCTGCAGACTCAAAGGTCCTCATAGTTTCACACATGGCTTGCGCTTCTTGGTGGGTTCCTAGAGCTGGACACAGCTGCTTTGTGACTAGAAGGGCTGGGCAAGCACTCCTTTATGCCAGCAGCATGTGCCACGCTGCATGTGATTGAGGCGGGGAGAAGAAACCCAGTTGCTGGAGACCTTCAGTTTCCCTCCTTGAAGTAAATCTGATCTTGTTCCTCACTGTCGCAAAAAAAATGGGACTAAAGGATTTATTTTTTTTTTCCCCTTAAGCATATTTTCGGCATTCATTGCTGAAAAACTTCAAAATACCCTCAGTAATTAAATATTAAAGAAAAAATAAAAATTACCTTTTCCTGAGGGGTTAGTTCCATGATGCTGAGAGTGCCTAACTATGGTACGAGTCAGTCAAATCTATGACTAATGACGACACTCAAGAAAGACCAAGCTGCACTACCACAATGTGGAGAATCAGCATATATTTATGCCTTGTCAGCTTACGAAGCTAGCAGCATACAGTCAGCGTTCCCCGTATTTGAAAATACGCCTTCTTCATCAGATGGTTTGTTTGGGAGTTTGTTCTGCTGTTGATGGGGCTGATATGTCTCTGGCTTTGCTCAGACCTTCACAGACCACTTTGGAAATCCCAATTCCAGCCAGTGACTCTACCGAGCAAGACGTGAGCCTGCTTCCCTGAGTGAGCTACCCCAGGCTTCAGCTGTCAGCTCAGTGTGCTTTTGAAAGAAGCTTATTCAGTGCCATTGCAGGCATCAGACAGCAAAATTGAAGTTTTTGCATTTCACACTTTATTTCTTGTCTGGGGGAGGAGGGATGAGAAGGAAGGTTTTACCAGCAAGCAGCTGCAAAGCAGCAGCGGTTGCTGCTGTCTCCTGCATCTTATTTTTAATCAGTACAGCACCATGAAAAATCGCTCCCTAACTCCCACCCCCCAAGCCCACTTTCTAGCCCTATGCAAGAGCAGGAGGTGAGCTGGAAAGGTTGCAGAGATTTGAGTCCATCATCACATCAATATACATTTCACAGGCTTTGTTATCAAAATACTACTTATTGAGCCTGATTCTTCTATCAGTCACAATGTCACTGAATTCAATGCGGTTGCCTCTGTAAAAGAGGAATTCAGTCTATTGTCTTCACTAAAATGATGTTTACTTTGTTTACAGCAGAGTACTCCAAAAGAGAATGCCCAAAGGTAATTTTGAAGTCTGACATAAAATAGAAAGACAAACCAGCTTTGCACTTCAAAAGGAGACTTTGTTCTGTAGTGCAGAATCTGTCATAAATATTGCATCAGCAACCAGACTACTGGCACTTAAAATTAATAGGATGGAAATTATCAAAGCCAACACGTAAAAGTAGCAGGTACCAAAGCAGGAATCCTGTAGCACCCTGAGCAACTTGATTGTATGGCACCAACTTAGTCTGCTAGGGAAAGAGATCATGGAAAAATATATAAATCCCGCTCAAAACCTCAGGGTTTTTGTGTGTCTTTCAAACTCCTGATCTGCTTTTAATTACAAAATGGCAGTGGAAGGTACGAATATGTTGCCACGAAGACAGAAAAAGGGGAATACAGAAAACTATCTTTGCTACCAATACATTATTAAATTCTTTTCTTTGACATCCTGACAGTAATTGCACTGAATGGGATTGAATTTTGTTAAAATTACTTTAAAAGGGTTGTTGAGAATTTCCTGTGGGATGCAGTGGCAAGCACCGAGGCTTTCACTTCATTTTCTCTGTTGTCCTTACAGTCCCAAGGGGCTTATTGTTCATCCTACTTTTTGACAGCATGAAGGCCTATGTAAACACCCTCTGAAAAGAGAAAGCTTCACCAGATACTGCCATTTGGGTTTGTTTTCCTGTCAGAGGGAAAGATAAATATTCCTACCTGATTCACAGCTGAGCTTGTCACAAGTATATTTTTAGCAACCAACCAGCTCTACTGATAGAAGGAATGAAACACAAATGATTACATGAAATTATAAATAGCTTAGCAGCTTTTTTTTTTTTTTTTTTTTTTTTTGTTGTTGTTTTTTTAGTGAGCAGCCAAGGAGTTCTGAGCCCTGGACACCCCTCACTGAAGATGTAGCTCCTGCTACTCAGGAACTTGGAGTCTTCATCCATCATAGCAGATGAAATATTTATAATTTAAAATACATCTATACAGTCAAAGATGAGTTTTGGGTTTTTTCACCTCTCTAAATAAAATAAGGTTTCTTGAAGTATTTAAATTTTAGGCTGTTCACACATCAATGCCTCTTAACAGAAGCATTTCCATTGAGTTCTGGGTCCCAGCTCTTGTCCAAAGATCAGAGTGCTTTTCTGCCATGCCAGGTCTTGATTGTAAGTAATGAAGCTTACCAAGTAATATTCATCAAATAATGTAAGCAAATTTCATGCAACTTATTTCATCTGGCTTTTTTTTCATCCCGAGTTATAGAACAGGGCAAGTCATCTATATTATTCCCTGAATAATGCAGACAAAACAAATGATTTTTTTGTAATAAAATAGTCAGCGAACACTTTTCAATGTCCTGCCCCATTCAATGTGAATGATGAAAGCATTTGGAGAGAGGCAAACAGTAGACCGCTTTCTGGCCTAGGATGCCATGTTTTGTTTCACACGCAGTGCATGCGAACACCCACAGATCACCATGTAGATGAAAGTGCTGTTATTTTTATCTGCTTTAAAAATAACAACAATAACAACAACAGAACATTGTCATTTCATCCAGGGTGAGAACGAATCAGACTTCTGCACTATTTTTTCCCCCTCTTCAGTTGCCGATTGAGTAGTCTGTTTCTAGAGTTGCCATGGCCAAAAGCCCAAGATGCTGAAGGACAACTCCTGGGGTAACTATTATTCTTTCTCCCTCTCTTGCTCCCAGAGAGCCAGAAGAATAAATCTGGATCACACCACCAGTGTTTTTCCTGCATCTCTACACTGCTCTACGTACTTTTTTTTGCAGAATAAGTCAAGACATTGAGTGGTTAAGCTAGAGAAAATACTTGCAGATACACTGCTTGTGATTCTGTCAAATTTTATCAGTTTAAGCAGAACCGGACCTGCTCATTACCCAGACAGAAGACTCCCAAGAACAAGCTCTGTGCCATGCTGTGATTTGAGAAATAGAGTGGATAGAGTATGCTGCCTTTGGGGTAAGGATTAATCCAATGCCACAGGGCTGGACAGACAGAGCTCAGCTGCCAGATGCAGCAGAGCATGTCAGTATTTCCAGGGCTGCTTCCTCTCTCTGCTCACAAAGGTCCCTCACGCCTCAGTCTCTGTGAGCCGTGCTTATGTTCACAGAGACAGCAGAGAGAAAGAAGGGGTGAGGGCCAAAACTGCTGCGAGTGTGCAGCATCCAAACAGCAACTCGGGCTCCTCAGGCTCATGTCCTCTCTGGACTGCAAAGCCTTGCCTTCTTGCCACCACAGTAGCCTGTTGATTCTAGCTTGTACCTAGTGGACAAGATATTTTTGTACAAAATATGGGTTTGAATCCTCTCTGAAAAAGAAGGGAATCAAAGCCAAGCCTACCAACACCCCGTAAGCACTTCAGCCGCTACACAGAGGGTAAATTTTTCAGGGAGAGGAACTGCTGCTGCTGAACTCAATACTGCTGTTAAAAGCTAAACATGTTCATCTGTTCTTGCCGGGTTTCCCTCTGCCCATCTCAGAAACCTTGACCTTTTTCCTTCCTCTCTCTCTGTACATACTGGATATCAATTGATCCCTTAAAGCAACGAGTAGACTTCATCTTTGTCCGTGCTCCAAACTGTGGGGTTAATAATTTAAGGAGGTCAGCAGTTTAGCTGCTGATAGAGAACCTGCAGAACAGACCTGGTGGCTGCTCAAATATTTGTTGGCAATACCAGAAATTTAGCTTAAGATGAGACCTCAGTACACCCGAGGTTGTATGTGCACATAGCACATATCCCTAATGGATCACAGGGAACACGCAGAGAGCCTCAAACAAAAAAAGCAGTTTTCAGAGCGCATGGAGTTCCACCAAGACAGATGCACCCAATGGCGTTGCACAGTGGTAGGCAGCTCAGCCCACAGCTGGGCACAGCTGGAGGAGCTGGCTGTGGGCTGCCTTCAGGCAGTTTGCCAGCTGCCTGCACAGCAGCCCTGTGGACAGGTATGTACAACAGCTCTCCATCTTCTACAGATTGAGTGCAGCCAAGGAAATTAAGACCCAGATCCTCAAAACTATTCAGGCGTCTAGCTCCTAAGACGTGCCTATATAACCTAAGAGGATGGGGCCTACACAGCTTGCTCAGCGTCATTTGGGAAGTATGTGGGAGTCCAGACTTAACACCAGTTGGCCCAAAACTAGAACGTGGAGTCTACTTCTTAGACAATACCCTATAAATACACCTAAGAACAGAAGAGGAGACATACCAAAGGTCCACCCAGCCCACTGTCCTCCTGTCTCCATAGCAGCCAAAAGCACATAAGTGGAGAAAGGTCCAGGGACAGGCAATCTTGTGTGATACCTCCACCTGCACTCTCCCAGCCTCTACCGCTTGCTGCTCAGGGACTTCAGGCAGAGGTAGCTACTCCTTATTCAGACTCCCTCTGCAGACTCCTCTCTGATGAACTTGTCCCATTTCCCCTGGAGCCCAGGTACACTTTTAACTGTAGCATATTCTTGCTTATAAACCGATTGAGCAAAGGTCCTAAACAAAGAAAGGGACATATTGCAACAGCTCTGGATCTCTCCTGAGAAGACACTGTTAGATGAACGGAACAGTTGCATACTCTGCATTGTACTTCACCGTCTTCAAACTTGTGAGGTCGTGTTGAGGCAATACAACAAACTGAAAGAGCAGAGAAGCAGAAAGGGACTTCTGTGGTCCCATTCAGGCTTCGTCCCAGCTGTGTCACTGCGAGGCTTTGGGCAAATCAGTTCGTCTCCCTATACCGCTGTATAGTAAAAAAAAAAAAACAGACACAACCACCTCCTCAAAGAAATAGTGAAATGATTCATCGGTTAATGTTGGTACAGAGATTTGAAAAGGCAAAATAGTGCTTGCCTACTTTTCCAAAGCACAGGCTTATCTTTAAGGACATGGAGTCAGCATGGTTCCCCTATGCTCACCTGAAGCTACACACTTACTTAAGGCTTTCTGCAGATACTTTCTAATGGGTAAAATATGAGCACCTAAACAATGTAACGAAGATTAGCCAAAAAAGCAGTTAGGAATATGTTTTCGTAACAAAGTCTCCTTACTATACAAATAAATGCCAGAATACCACTTAGAAGCTCTGAGATAAAATTTATCAGAGAGGGTTTTTAAGATTACCTGTGAACTACTCCTGCCCGGTGAAGATGTTCAACTGCCAGGATAAGCTGCCGGATGTATTTGCGTGCTTCATGCTCCTCAAGTCTTTTTTTCTCATAGATCTTGTGCATCAAGTTGCCACCAGGGCACAGCTCCATGACAAGGTAGTAGCTGTTTTCAGTTTCCAGTATATCCAGCAGCTGAGCAATATTTGGGTGGCGGATCATTTGCTGGATCTGCCCTTCCCGTCGCAGATTCTTAGTGACATAGGTGTCCTTTTTGGCTCTTTTCTTGTCAATTACTTTCACTGCCACCTAATGAAAAAACAGAGGAGAGGGGGTTGTTAGTAGTCACACCAATGATTTATTGCCTTAACCTTGTATAAACAACCTCAAAAAAAAAAAAAAAAAAAAATCAAAAGAATGTCAGTCTCAACTGATACACCATGGTTTCAGGCACAGCTGCCCAGGTCAGAGGAATAGCTGTCTTTCTAAACCCACTGACAATTTCTTTCTTTATTCCCTTGTACGATGACAGACAAAAGTTATTGCAAGGAAATGGGTAACAAAGGAGAAGAGACGATCTCATTAACCATACCCAAAAACTTAGCACACTTCATGCTGGGCATTTATTTTATCTGTTTTCCCAGAAACGCTTCAGGCTTGTGTTCACAAGCTTTAGGTGTCATTTTTGGCTTTTCCTGGCTTGGATATATGACTTGAGATGATAAGCTTCCGTGACAAGTTTCTTAAACTATAGACAAGTGTTAGTTTTGCATGATTAAACAGAATAAAAACATACTATGAAAACCAAAATAATTTTGGTACCACTCTCTTGGCACATTTCTTTTTCATCTTTGAAAACGTACATGAAAGATGATCCCCTTGTGACTTCTAGAACCGAGCAACTCTGCAAAATCCAAGAAGGCAAAACTTTTTTTAATGCAAGTTCTCAGTGGCACACCTGCTTGCAGCTGTCCAAAGCAACTGAAGCCCATCATGAAAGTACATAGTAAAACTAAGGAGACTGTACCACAATCTATGACACAGCACATGCTAGCGGCTATCCAAGTGCTTTTCCTCTCATTGCTGGTGCAGAACACCACATGAGAACAAAAGGATGGGAACGACTAGGATATCGTTCCGTTCTATGCCTAAAGAATCTGGTTCCTTTTATTGTTTTAATGGATTCACTAAATAGCCGCAATAAAAGTATCTGCCTTTTTCTACCTCAAATTTATAGACACTTACTTATTTATTGAGATTTCTTATTTAGATTGGGTGCTGCAGACTTCCAGGTCACCTGCACCAGACAAAGATTTAACAGCTTGTGCCAGGCTGAGCAACAAAAGGCACTGCAAAATCCTCCTCCCGGGCTCATTTCTTCAGATCTCTGCCACATAGGAAGTCCTTCACGCACCTGGACCCCGCAGCTCGCCCATCATTACCCAAGTGACAGCTGCTTGTTTGTCAGGATGAGAGGGAGGGAAACACGGTGCTTGGTATTGCTGTGTGACACTGAATTTTACATGATGCGAAAGAGTCTTGTTTGCATGGGTACAGGTCCGACAAAACACACACAAAATGCCACATCTGCCCCCCACCCCCCCAGACAGAGGCACAAAGAAGCTGCATCCGCACCTTTGCTGTCTGCCTTGATTTGGCCTTGGAGGATCTCCTGCACTACCTTACTCCTACAATGAGAAGGAATAACAAATGTGGGGAAAACCTCAGAGTTTTATTTACCCTAGACTTAATACCCAGACAACAGCACAAGCTCAAGAGCCTTCCGTCCATCTCCAGCTCGTACAACATCCCTCCTCACGGCCGACAAACTAACTACTCACAGCAAACTCACTTTCAGCCAGGGCCAACTACATCGTGACAACCCACAGCACTGCGGGCTGATGGGCTTCGCCAACAGGGAGACAAACTTATTCAAAACATATCTGGCCGCCTTCCTAGATTGAGAAAGTGCCAAGCACACATCAAGCACATGACAGCTTCCAGTCTGACTAGCCGCACCTCTATTTTTTCTGCAAGCAAAGGAAAAATTAAATTAGGGAACATTTTGGTTTTCCTTTAAAGAACAAAAGCCACAAAAAATATGGTCTGGAAATATGACAACAAAAATAGATCCATACCATTTGACATGAATGCCTTGAATCAAAGTCAAGTTTTATCAGCAGAGGAATTGAAGAATAAAACTACAGGAGTTGGGGCTTCATAGTCTGTCCTAAGAGCCAGAAGTCAGTATCGCTGAGTATGTTATTAGCTGCATACATTTCTGCTGCTAAAAGAGCATTCTGATGAAATACAGTTGATAAAGAGATAAGGCTGAACACCACACACGAGACAGCTGCCTGGGTGAAGCCCAGCAACATCAGGACCATAAACACCTGGAAGCTACATTCCTGACTAGTCACATTAAAGAAAGATCATTTAGTGGTAAGATAAAACAGCAGGTAAATCAGAGCTTAACTTGACCATTTTTTAAGGCCTCAGGTGATTCACCAAGGAAACAGTCTTAAATTAGTACGTTCCTCCATCTAACGAGATAGAACTGAGAACACAGAGGCTTGCATGGATTATGTAGACAGCAAACCACAGAAGTTATTCTGGTGAGGACAAACAAATTCATGGGTTACAGAAACACGAGATGCCAGATCGTTTGCTGGCAGCACAATACAATCTCTGAAAAAAAGAAAAAAAAAAAAAAAAAAAGTGCTGATATTTTCCACAGCTGCAGGATACAAAACATGGGAGTATTACAGTACGGAGCAGTAATCTGTTACTCATTTCAGTAAGTCATCCACAATTAATTGGCCAAAAAAAAGCACGTTACTACACATGTGTGTATCTGCTGCCCAAGCTGAGCATGGCTGTGGAGACAGGGGCAACCACCTGAACCCAGGAGACAGAGCCAACTATGTGACTACTTGATGACTTTTTCACTACCACAAAGATTTAGCTTTCTGTGCCTTATGGACAAATTTTGTCCCCGATTTTGACAGATACTTGGTCAGGCACCCTACCTATCCCAGCAGACAAGCAAAGCTGCTTTCTGAGCCACCCTTGACTCCAAGCTACCGTTCCCCCTTTAAGGCCCCTTGCATCAGGTCTGAGAGATCCACCAGCAGAGCTGACAAAGGTGGAAACAACAGTTATATTTTGGCAACAGCTTTGCACCGGGGAAAGAGAAGAGTAGAACACCAGGTAAGGCTATGGCAGGCTTGCATCTTCGACACCAGGCAGGAAACTAGCTTTGGTGTGATACTGCTTGCTCCTGGGACAGATATGCATGGGACCTCATGACCTCTCCTAGGTCTGTGCTGCAGCACAGGGCACCCCAGAAATACCTCAGACAGATGCCCCCCCCCCCCCCCGCCTTCCATCTCAGGGACTATTCAAAAGTCAGGGTCTTTAGAGAAACCTCTATATATCTAAAGCAAATATTGTAGTTGACCCAAACACACAAGCAGCCTATCAATTTTCATATCGATGTTCTCCATAATAGCTTCTAGTTTTTGCTCCTCCTGGGTCTTCTTCCTTACTACTCCTTTCACATATTCTCCTGTCCTCCCCGTCAATGTCCTTTCCCTTGCACTGCAGTTCTTTTTGCTTTTGCTTTCTTGTAGGACCACTTTGCTTTCCTAAATGAAATGCATCCCATGGTACAATGGTTGTGCAAAGGGGTCAGCACTCTCAGGCAGAGCTCCAGTGGGGTTTTTTCAGTTGTTTGGGTTTCTTGGATTTTCCTCTGATTTACAATTTCCTTTGAAGCATATACAGGAAACCTAGGGATCAAACTCTGCACTCAGTTACTCCAGGGTTGACTTACTAAAAAATATCCCTGATCTTGAGTTCATCCAGCGTTAGACCAAGGTAAGTGAAGACCGAATGTGCCCCAACACATTTAATACACACAGCTTCCCATACAGTGTAGATGAGTGTGCCTACACCTGAAAATTTCATTCATGCAGAAGGAAAAAACATTCAGTAGAGAAAATACTGTAGATGTTAGATAACCATAAAATAAACACATTCGAGCCTTCATAGCCTACTCAAGACATGGCAATTATTCAGTTTTGCTCTCCCAAGTTTCAAGTAGGGGCTCTTTGTCTCTGCATCATGCCTATCTCCTGACTTAAATTCTTGGCCAATACTGGCACGGAAGTAAGAAAATAAATGATAAAGCAAGTAATTACTCCGAATATGTAGCAACAGTGGCTCTTGACATTCAACACTTTGCTTTTGGCTAAACCTTTGCTATGTAAATAAATAAATGGTTTAGGTTATTCTGTATTATGAGATACAAAGATGAGTAATAGGCCATATTTTTGGTTCCCAAGTCCTAGAATTACACTGTTGGAATGAATTACTTTCCTGAAGTTTATGGTGTGACACATCATATGAGCAATTGCTGCTTCTCTTGATCGTTGCACTAAAATAGTTCAGGTTGGGCTAAAGCGTACTGAAGCGGAGGTGAGGGGGAAGTGCAACCACCACTCTTCTCCACAGATCCTTGGAGAAGACGGTGACACGGCTTACAGAACCAAGCAGCTAAAGCACCATCAGCAAATACAGGCACGTGTCACCACCCAAACAAAGGCACACGTTTGACACACACGGGTGGAGGATTTTTGCCAGCTAGTGTTTTAGGAGGGTTTGTGAATCTGCAAGAGGGAGGCGGGGGGGTGGAGCTGACTGGCACCAAACTGCACAAAAACAGTCACAGCAAGGTGCTGAGAAAAAGCAAGAGACAGTTTAAAGGACTAAATCTTGCCTGGAGAAATCCGGGAGACAGGGCCTCAGTTGCTATATTGCTGCTGCATCCAGAGAAAACACATTTTGCATCCTCTTTGTAAACAGTCATGCCTTGACATATGAAATTGCAACAAAGCATGGAAGGTGGCTCTCACACATCCCAAGCATGCCCCAGCGCAGCGTCCATATGTCCATGCAAGAGGCACATTTCGTGTCGGGCAGCTCCCCAGATCTGTGCCTCGACAGCACACTGAGCCCGTGGAGCCGGTGATGGGTCTGCTGCGCCAGGCAGGAGGAACCTCCAGGTGCTCAGTGTGCAGAAGTCAAAGTCATCTTTTCACCCTCCCTTTCTGCTGGCTATTTATAACCCCACCAGTGACACTTGGAAAAATCACGGGTCAAGAAGTAGTGCCTTTGTTAGCGAGGGAAAGATGTTTGCTTACCCAGCGGACATGCAAAGGTCTATTTAGATCATAGCCCGACTGCTCTGCAGCAGTGTCATTTTGCCAGACTGCAGCTCAGTCTTACTGAGAGATTTTTTTTCTTTGGACCAACCCTCCATAAATACTCCTTGGTGTTGGAAGTCTGCTTTGAAAACTCGTATTTTTCAGCTTCTGTTGTGCTTCAATAAGAAATTCAAGGCATTGTATGCCTGCAGTGTACTGCTGATGGGAAACCAAAGGTTAGATACCAGGATGAAGCTGAACACAGAAACATAATAATATTGGGGGGGAGGGGGAATCCAAGCCTGCTGTAAAACCTGTTTTCAACTACATACAAAACTGATGGAAGGCAGTCAGGTTTCTGGGGGTTTTTGGGTGGTTGTTCCCCCCCATCCCAAAGCTGCAAAGAGCTTTATTCAAGCCATGCTTTTACAGTAAAAATTTCTATCCCTCTACCTAGCTTTCCCGGGTGAATCTCAAACTTCAAAGACATATCACGATCCCACCAGAATAAAAACCAAGTAACAACCATATGACCAGCAGTGACTTCAGTCACACAATATGTTAGCACTCAGGGAACCCAGGTCTGAGTTGAGCCTTGGGTTTCTTGCTTGCCAGATCGATGTCTTTGCACAGGCTGTCTCTTGGCAGAAGGATGCACCTCAATGGCAGCAAGCCTTCCTGTTTGCCAGAAAACGGGTTTTCTCAATGGCCTGTTTGCTGAGTCAAAGTCAAGAGGTCTTGAACAATACTCATGTCAGACACTTGCAATAATATCTAGAACAGTTTCATAGCACTGGCCCCAACTTGGCAAATAATGTTATAACATGTTTAACTTCACAGAGAACAGAAGATTGCATGTGACCTTGCAAAATCAGGGTATGACATTTTGAGGACTTTGAGTTTTCCCCACTTACCCACACACTTGAATTGTTTCCTTCTGCAAATTCTCTCCTAACTTTAAATAAGAGGAAGGCAGTTCCTGCAGACCTCTGCCAAACAGAGCTCCAGCTGAATTGAGAGGAAACTGGTTTGAATAAGAATCCAGCAAGCACTGTGGGATTTGGCCAGGAGACCAACATAGCACAAGAGCAGCAACTTCAACTATCGGAGGGGCTATTCAACTACTGGACGGACAACCCCCCCTGCCTTTTTTTTTTTTTTTTTTTTTTTTTTTTCCTTCTTTCCCCCACTCTTTTTTTGCCAGAGTCTACTCCTGGCAGACCTGCTGGAGATGATGCCAAGCCAGGCAGCAGGGCTGACTCTCAGCACCATCCTGGACCATGGGCCGTGAAAGGCTTAGTGCACCCTGACCATTCAGATGAAGTTCAGAGCCGCAGGCTACGGGGTGCAGCTGGGGGACAGTCAATGGGACAGCCGGAGACTTGGACTTCTGCATCTAAACCCACAAACCTTTAGTGCCTGGTTTAAGTTTAGCTAGGAGAATGAGACAAAGAGCCAGACCAGGTAGATATTTTACAGCCATCGTTAGTGCAAACCCATCTCCAGCTCTTTTTGAAGTGCCCAAGAAGGCTCATGCAATGAATTAATCTTCTTTTCTTTCTTCCTTTCAGCGATAGCTGTCTGGCATGACTTGTAGCTTGCTTTGTATTTACCACTGTTCTCACCACAAAAATCTGAGCTTAAGTTTTCAAAACCGACTGGTGATTTTGGGTGGCCAATTCAAATCATATTAAACAGACCTAACTTTGAAGCCTGCACAGTTGTCAGCACAGTCCTGAAAGCAATCCCTTCAAGGGTATCTCAGTTTGGGCAACCAACCAGCTTTTCACAACTGAATTCAAGGATTAGAAAATGCCTACTTCATTCATTGGGTAGAGTTTATTCTTTCTTTTAGCAGTTACAGCTTAGCAAATTTTACAGTACAGCAAAGGAATAATTTTTTTATATAGCAAGTTCTAGTATCTTAAGAAATAAAGCATTAAAGAAAAGGATTATCCAAGCAAATGCATACCAGAAATCAATAAACTGCACACCTTCAGGAAGGACCACACATGTCCCACTCAGGACAGACAGAAATCACAGCTCTTCCGTTAGGACTGTCAGACACAGATGAGTCTAGACACCATCACACAAACGCAAACTTACCTTTCACCATGGAACTAAACACAACAAAACTGTAAGAAAGGTAACATGCTTGATGTTAGGCTTTTGCCAAATTACCTTGCAGCCCATACCACCCAATTCAGAAAACCTGTCTGAAGAGGCTCCCAAGGGTGGCATTTTTGGTGGGACTCCCTTCAGCTATCCTGCTTGGCTTCCCAGTCCCCTAACAAATGTTAGCATCTATTCACTTTTCAAAAACTGCTTTCAAAGAAAACCACAGAGCATTTCTGAAAGTATCACAAGAAGGTAACCGCTTGTTAATCATTCTGCTTACAGCTTAGCCATTCACTCCAAGGAAGCCAGCAATCGTCCAAACCCACAGCAATCTGTAAAGGCAGACTCTTCCACAAGAGTAAGGCCTGTCCCATTTATCAAGGATAGAAAAGGACAACCATTCAGTGATGGCCATCTGATACCTTTTGTATTTGCCCTGTATGCTTGCTACAAATGCAACAGGGGGGACAGAGGTCGAGTTAAACACGTGCACGCAGGTGCACATATATGCACTGTGAAAAGGCTGCTCAGTAGCTCTACTATTAGAGATGCATTGAGGTTTTACATTAAACAAGCAGTATCATCTCTTTGCTTCATATTTGAGTGGTGATGTTTGGTCTTCGATACTTTTTGTATCTGCTCTTTGTAGGACAGCTGAATATAGCTTTTCTTCTGTATTTGCTCTGACATTAGTAAAATCAGCAATCAAAAGAGGTAGAGAGAAGTCACTTCTGTCAAAGTATTCTCTTCTCTTCTGAGTCTCTGGCAGCATAAGCCAAGAGTTTTGAGCTTAGCAATACATAAAACCAGCTGCTGTAGAGACGAGCACAGGATAAATGTCTCAGTAGGCAGGAGGCCACTCTCTCTGTTGGCAGACCAGATACAGTTAGGAAAGCTTGAAATCAGCCCCTGAAGAAATATAAACTCTTCTAAATAAGAAAGTAGTTCCAAGTATGTTCACTCGTATATTTCAAATTCAAGGTAGCTTGAACAGAAAGAATCAAATCGCCAGGGGAAGAAAAGAAAATCTTACCATTACCTACAACCCAAAGACAACAGTATCCAGCAATGCAGAAAAGGATTCAGGAGTACTTTAGATAAGCGAATGAAAATAAGCCCCCTTGATGCCACGGCCAACTTAAATATAATCCCTAAAAGCATAAGCAGCATGTATTTGTTAAAATAAGAAAAGTATTAATTACAGCTGTCCAAGGCACTGGGGACTATTATTAGATTACTATATCCAGTTCTGGTGCCAGTAATTAAAAAATTATTATTAAAATGATTAAAAATTTGGAAAGAGTTCTGAAAAGCACTTCAGGAACAGTCTGAGGTCCAAGAACTGTTTATTGTAGTAACTGACTGAAGCTCAAAATATTTAATTAGGAGAATGTTACGCACTGACTTGATGATTTTCTACAAGTACCTACATGAGGAAAAGATTTCTGATAATAGAAAGCTCTTAAATCTAATAAAATAAAAATTAACTTCCCAAAAGGTAAATTGGGCAAACTCAGGCTATAAACATGATCCGTGTTTCTTTAGGTGCGGTGAAGTACTGATAGAAACATCTTATCTTACAGAGATGAACGTAGATCTTGAATTTCCCCCCCCTCTCTTAAAAGTATGCAATAGCTCAACAAAACATTGATACAGATACTCCTGAAAAGAATACTGGGGCTTGTCTTCTAGTCAGGCTGTATGAATCCTGTGATCCCTTTGGGCTTCAGTGCCTGTACATATGCGAAGAGTCTCTCATCCCTGCAGAGAGTGGCGGGGGACAAGGCGCGACACAGAAGATGGGGGTTGATCTAGGCAAGACGCTCTGGGAGCCGTCAGCAGTCACATCAAGGGATGTAAATTTTGCAAGCTCTTTCTGACATCCTTGCTGGAGCTCCCCAGCGCAGAAGACACGAAGTGTCACGAGGAGTCATGCAAACATTGCTGCTGCTGCAGACAGCCCAACTCACCCACGGCTCTGCTGCTGACTGTATCGGCACAGTCAAATTAGTGTTTCCATGGGGAGACAGGGTTTTGATGTGTTGAGGCACTGGTGTTTGTAAGGTTATACTACGGGGTTGCTCCAACTATGCTAAGAGCAAGGGCAGACCACACAAAAGTTTTAAGACTGTCAATATTACAAAGCTGCGCGCACAGACTCCTCAGGGCTTCCTCACGTTCTACCTTAGTGCCCTTCCACATGGTACGGCATCCCCCATATTTCTGCAGCTCTTCTTCCCTTTTCTTCTTACTTCAGTCAGGAAGGAAGGAAACAGAGTGGAGGCAATTACTGACTTAACACACAACTAACGCCTTGTCTGATGTGGTCCATTTCCACAGAGCAGCTCACCTTCACTGGAGGAGAGCCGCCCTCGGCCATATTTCTCTTCAACGTGCTTTTTACTTCACATCATATTTATGGGTAACTTCAAGCCATACTTCACGGGCAACTATAGCTATCCACTCCTGGGCATGCTTCTGCACCACTGTTTCCATAAAGCCAGCTGGCCCCTTCCCTCTCATCTTCTGCTTCACTCCCTTTTCAAATGACTGAGACAGACAGACATACTCCTACCTGCTAGCAACTCTGCCACCTGAAATAGCCAGGCTTTCAGAGCACGGGGACCAGCAGGAGATGGTTTTGAGGCAAGGAGGATGCCATAATTCTGCCCGTGCCCAGCCGCTCTGAACAGAAACCCCCACGAACTACATTTTTCCTTGGTGCTATATGTCCAAAGCAGCAGAATTTGTACAACACATGGATGCCACAGCGTCAGAGCACAGCCTGGGAAGCAGGAACCCGTGTGGCTACAGCACAGCCCCATCAATGGGAAGGAACGCATGGCTTGTCTTGAGTGGGTCATAGAAGGGATCTATCTCCCTTCTGGCAGAAGGAAACCAATTCCAGTGACCTTTCACTGCTCTCCTAGTCAACTAATTAACAGGGTAGCCATAACTGCACCCCCCAAGGGAGAGAAGCACATTTTTACCTCCCTGGCCTCTAAAGATATTTACACAAGTCAAGAGAAATTACAGAGACTGATGGAAGTAGTGGTGGCATAAAGCCAGACACGGAGATACATGAGGATGCACTAAAGAAGTTCCAAAAGAAATCCTTACGAGCTTGTCAAAAACGGCCTCCGGGCCGGAGACACCCCCTGCAAGGAGAAAGCGCGTCTCTGAATGCCTGGGACAGCTGGGTTTGCCTTGCCATTGACAGGTGAAATATTCATCAAGTATCACTTTCCAAGCATTAGCTGTTTTTCAGAAAAGGGCTTTCTGACTCCCATTCATAAGGTAAGACTGACATGCTGAAACACCACCCAGCACTTAACGAGAAAACTCTTTGAGCTCAAGGTATGACGAGCTAGCGGAAAAGACATTTTTCAGGGCCTGTCATACAAGCGCACGGGAAGCCTGACGTGCAGTCACTGCGGCAGATGGAAAACCCATTCAGACCAGCAAGGTCCTTATTTCACATCGACGGGAGTGGATGGCCACTCACAGCCCCTCACGGAGGAAGCCAACCTGACAACTGCTGCGAAACAGAGGTCCTCTCCACCCAGGCCCGGCCTGAAAAGCCTGTCAGGACGAGAAGCAGCCACCAGAGCTGAGGCACGGCAAGGCACAGCTGATGCCTCGGGCCGCAAGCGAAGCGCGCCCAATCCAGCTGTTTCTGATAAACCGTAACTTGCCTTCCTAATGCTGAAAACTCCTGCCACAGTGAGATGGATGAAGATCTCGGGTTACGTGTGGGGAAGCAAAAGGAGAGGAGCAATACCAAATGACGTTCCTTCAACGCCGATCCCTGCAGGAGAAACCTGGTGGCTCATGCCACTTCCCATTTTCCTGATCATGGACTCGTAACGTGTTTCAGATTAAACAGTCCCTGTTTCACATTTTAGTGATCAAATGCATAACCGGACTTACGGAAGACTAAGTGTCCCTGACTTAAAGCACTTTAATACCGATATAGCTTTACGGCTTTAAGGAAATAAAAAAAAACAAACAAACAACAAACCACACAAAACCCCATGAGCCACTGCTTTTGAGGCTCAGGTAATACCCTCCTTTGTAGTGATTTAAAACACAGCAGATAAAATATTTACAATTGTTGGGAGCCAAGAAAAAGGTGTCTCCAATAAAGTTTTTATATATAAATAATATGTTCTCTCCCTTAGCTCGATGGACATTATTCACAGAAAAGAAATTTATTCTGTTAAAAAAAATGTTTCCATGACAATCTTCCACAACAGGCAGAGAGCAAAGGAACTTTATTATATATAACTTATCTTTTTTTAGTTCTCTTTGTTGCAATGATTTTTCTCATAGCACTAGTAGCACTGCAACTGAGAAGAGCCCTGGTGGGCCTAGCATTAAAGGTGTTGGACCTAGAGCTCAGCAGCAGTGCAATAGCAGAGCAAAGCATTGACAGAAAAGGAAAATTCGGTCAGGGCAGCACCAGCTTTCTGTTCATTTTTTTTGCAACTGTTCTCCCTGGAGGACCACAGTAAATCCTCCCAGGCTCTTTCCATGAGGATGAGGTTTGATCCTGCTCCCTGCAAGCACCAATGCTAAGTGGAGGTCAACACACAGGTTTTGCAGGGATTCACCTTATCAGCTTCGAAACAGGTACCTCCGTCCTAGCGTGGGGAGGGCCCCAGAGCTGTGCTTGTGATGGTGGCTTCTCTCTTACTCCAGTAAAGCTTACTGGAAAGACCTAGCCTGTTCTCTTCATCAGCACGACCTCCGTCACGACATTGGCACTGCTAGATTCGCACCTTCCAGGAGATCAGCCACCAGACAACCCATCAGAGAATCACAGCAGAAGTAGTTTCACAGAGCCACAGAATCAAAAGGTTCAGGTTTTTGGTTCTTCAGCTTATCTGAAAATAACAGCTAAGCCAATCTGGGGCTGAAGTAATGCAAAGTGTGGCTACGTGGCAAGCAGAAGAGTACTCGAGATGGTCTGAATCTAGCCAGTACTGGCTTGCTTTGGTTTGGTTGTATCCCATGCTGCTAGGCGAGCACCAACACAGCAATCCACCTAATTCTTCTGGCTGGTATCTACCCAATCATCCCAACTTTAGACAGTTTTAGATGCTTCTCCATAACCTTGAAGAGTAGCGTAGTCAGCATGTAAACTCTCAGCTAATTTTATATTATTGTTCAGTTCAGTTTATATTATTGTTCATACAACACAACAGCTTAGACTGTTACAATTCATTTGCCAGAAGATTTGTCGCACCATCTCATGACTGCTTTCCTTCTGGGGTTATATCCTTGTGAAGAGTAAGTGCTGCCCATTAATAACCTCCATTTTCCTGACTGCAGGCAAACAAATAACTCATGAGGGCAAAGATGCCTAATGTGTCACATCCACTGAAATATATCAAGCTACGGTAGCATTCTCCAGCTCACTGGTATAAAAGGAGATATGGCAACTGCAAGATGTAGAAAGCAAGAGGTGTTTTAATTACCAAGACATTTAAGGTAACACATGCCTACAAAAACAGGCACACAGCTTTACGCATCATTAAGTATGTTAAAAATATAAAACTTTGAAGAACAAATACAAGGATCCAGATGTGAGCATCACATAAGAACTACACCTGGTGTCAATTCAACCTAAACAATCGGCTTCCCTCAATCCTGCATATGCCACTAAAAGTATAACAGTCTATACGAAAAGCAGCACATTGCTGACATGCACTGTTAGTGACGTCCTTAAAACTGCTGAATGTAAACTTGAAAGCAGATTATCTCAAGAGGATAAGCACCTGCCACATATGTGCATGAATTCAGCTCATTGCAGAACAAGTTGCAAGCTACAGCTGAAAAATATTAAAGCAATCTTCCTGGAAGACAGACTGCATTAATGAACAGGCTGTTAAAAGCCTATTCCCACTTATGCCAAGTATGCAACATAGAAAAGGGTTAGAGGGAACAGCGTGGCTTTATAACAAGTGCCTGATGCAACTGGTTGTTCTCCAGGTGAACAAACTGTTAGCAGGTAATCATATAGCAAACCGAGCAGGTAGGTGCACATCAGCAGTTTCTGATTAAGGCATTTATTCTGCCTTATGCTCAAATTCTTGCATGCTCCATAACACTTATCAGGGAATGCTATGCTGACACAGCAACTTATCTTCTGGTCCTACTTCCAGCCAAGTTCTCACTGATGCCACTGCAACCATGACACTGTCCTTCAAATAATTTTCTGAAGTATCATCTGTCAACAAAACCGTATGTTTAGTAGCTTCAATACAAATTATGCATCTGCACACATACACACAAGCCTCTGTAGAAAAATTAGTGTCAATGCTGTGAAAAAAAAAAACACTTAAAAGCAAGGAAATGTAAAAAATCAGGCTGCAGAAACACCCTCATTTCATTCCCTTGGTGCATATAATTAAGAACAGCATATCATCGAGATACAACAGGTGGCAGCTGTTAATAAGAGTGAACAGCATCCTAGGAGAAAGCCACTGTGCAGATTTGCAGTAAGCACTTTTGAAAATAACTTTTTTCTGGATAGAGAAAAAAATTAAAAATATGTAGAGAAACAGGTAAGAAGAGAACTACTAATTAAATACTTACAGTGAGAGAACAAACACATCTAGGAAACTGGTATACAAGTATCACTGGAGGACAAACATAAAATTTTCAAATATATATATTTCAAATATATATACTTTTCAAAAGTTTCAAATTAAGATCCTGTGGCTTTACCCTCTGAGCCACTGAAATAAATGAAAACATTCGAAGTTTCACAGTTTTACCCACAACCTCATGATATTTGGGGGACAAAAACGGAAAGGATTGTACTGAAAGACCAGTGACCACCTTAAAAACTCAACTTTTGTTTGCAATGAAGTAACTTGCTGGCCTATTTAGTGGGCAAGACGGTTTTGCAAGTGCAAGTGACCCACACAGACACAGTCATGATCCCCAAACCTCAGAAATTAGACAAAGGTAAAGATCCTAGAACTATATATGAGCATATACCAAATTTCCCAGGTTTTAAAAGCCAGTACTACTACTTGGATGACCCTGGATCTTGAGATGCAGACAAGATTGACAATGGCAAGTCCTGGCACAGAAGCCCTCAATAGGAAGCCTCCATCAGTGTTGGTTTCCCTGATGAAGAGCAGCGATGTCGCAGGGGGAGACACAGTTACCAAGGGCATTAACGGGGCAATATCTCACCTGCCAACACACCCAAAGGCCTCTGGCCACCAAGCCTCCAGTCCCTGGAGTCTATGGTGGAAGACACAGGGGAAAGGTGAATTTACTCAAGGCAAAATTAATACTGTGACATGTGAAAGTGTATATAGCATCATTAGCCCCTGCTGTTGTCTACGGGAACCACTTCTGTCCATATTTACCTGCATCCACCTGCCTATATTCTCTTAAACAGACAGAAATTGTGTGAAATGAGGCACTCCAGCCTTTGCTTCAGGTAAGAGGTCCTGACGGGCTCAGATGAGAGCTGTCTCCTCCGTCCTACCCAAGAAGAGGACAGAGGGGTCTGCAGTAGGAGGGGGCTTGCAACGGGAAAGGTGGGGCACAGGGCCAGGGACTGATGCCACCGCAATACGGACTTCTCCATACTCTCACGTAAACGCTGCTTAAACTGACAGCCGGTGCCTAGTCACAGGAAGCATTTTAGGAGACGGCTGCCTCAGCTGGTGTAGAGCAGGCACATAACTTGCACGACCTGCATCTCACACAGACTCCATGGCAGGCAGCCCCAGCCCCAAGTCGCTCCACACCTACCGAAAAGGCTGGGAGCTGCACCGTTCCCCCTGTGTTCATCGAAAAGCGCTTCAGAAGGCGAAGGCAGGGCATGGAGTTCGCAGAGAAACACTCCTGCTATGCCAGTGTATAATTTCGCATAATACACGCAGTGCAATGTGCCCCTAGCAGGCAACAGCCGTGCAGGTGCCCTTTGGAAACACTTCGCTCCTCCGAGGAGGGCCTGCCAGAGCAAAAGACGCATTTCCAGCTCTCTGCAGGGAGGCTGCTCTGCCCACCTACCCACCCCAGCACCTCCTGGGTGCCCAAATACATCTCTTCTCTTATTTTTTTTTACCTCTTTAATACAGAAATACATCCTGAACACGAACTCTTCTGTGAAAAGGCCACTTTTAATATTAATTGCTTTGCCTCCATAGAAGAAACTGGTAAATTATATTTTTAGCTGCTGCTTCCCACTGTTGCAGAAAGCCACTTGACTAACTGCAACTAAAAATGTACCTTTTCGAGCTTAACAATAGTGCTAAAGGAAATGATAAACAAATCTTTTGGTGGATGAGAAATCAAATGATTCAATTTGCCTCAATGACTTTTTTGTAGTGCTAAAGGTTATACCTAAAAGTAGGTAAATGTAATCCCAGTTCAAGTTTGTTTGTAAGAACTTTGGCTCAATATATTGTCAATACACTGTCACTCCGCAATGCTATATGGCGTTATTCAGACATTTCATCAGGGTCCACAGCAGATAACACAGTCTATTAGGTCTATTAACAGAGCCTCATACCACCCTCACCGCAGTGATGGCAACATAATCTCAGCTGTCTAAAAATGCAAAAAATCATTATCTTGCAATGTCTGCCTTTGCCCGATTCCCGTTGCCCAGCAATTGACCCTTCAGAGCCCCAAGCAGAAGGCTTGAAACAATCCAAGAGTATATTGTGCACAGGCTCGCAAAGTTAGCTGAATACAGCTAACTCAGCAGGGTTTCAGAGCCACAATTTAAAGCTAAATTGGCTTGCTCTTCATAGAGGAACTATGTTTCCTTAGGATTAGCAATAAAGACTGCCTGAGCTGATCTGACGAATCAGCCTTTTACCCAAAAATGTCAGATTATAGGCTGCGATAATTTTATTCAACAGCAATGGAAAGAATAATCTGTTCGACATTCTCCTGCGCTCAGCTAAAATACACTTAATTGCATCAGGCACTACCAAACATTTTTCAAGCCCAGAAAATAATAACATGCCTGACACTATGGCAACATAAACCGCAAGAAGTACCATAAAAGATTTGATTTAAAGTTCAATGCTAAAGACATTCACAGGGAAGGTTTAAAAAATCTCACCTTAGCTCACCCTCTCGTGCTTAGGCGCCAGTAGGGGCTGCTGATTCCTGTCCCACACAGGTCACTCAAAAGGCATTGTCTATCAAGCTGTCCTCGAAGCAGCTGGTAAAATAACTAGAGTTTGGCCCACAATATATAAGATCTCATGCTCTCTTGAAGACCTCTCTAGCTTCTAGCAATTTCAGGGTGAGGTAATGGCAGACTTTTGGCATCCATTCTGTATTGCCTTGATTCTGTACAACGCATTGTGTCAGTGCGATGGATCTGAGCCTAGCTGGGGACTCGTTAATCCACAGATTTCATTTCTAAACACACAATTTTCTGAAACAATAATGCGCATTAACTCCTCTGGAGTTGCTGAAGTCTGGTGCAAATCAAAACCTGTTTGGTCCCCCCTTACTGAAGTTAGATGTTTCAGTGACCATAAGGGCCCAGGCTCTGCCAAAACAGCTACCAGACATTAGTAGCAAGACTTCTACTTTACACTATCATGGCAATTTTATTGAAATTTAAGCAATGCCCTTGCTCAACAACAGCTTTACAAGACAAAAATCAGATGTATTTTGAAAGCAAAAAAAAAAATAAAATTGACATGCAGGCACTAATGCTGGAATAATAGGGTCATAAAACATCAGCTTAGAAAAATGCAGCAATTACACTGATCCAGTGAGCTGTCCACGGGAGACAGCTTTGTTTCCACATTTTGTTTCGCTGAACTCCGCTTGTGAGCGTATTAAGTGTACACTGCTGCAGATTAACTTTTCTTCTGCAAGCGTGCGGACTAGAAGACTATACACGTCCAATTCCTGGCTCACACCACGGACGGAGGGACAGCATCAGGCCCTTACGGAGCTATCTTCTCTTCCAGCCTCTGGAGAAGCATGGTGTTGCTCTTGGGGGGATTTTCTCCCCGAGACAAGGCAAGTTTAGGGATGGAGGTGGGTAGGGAGGGACAACAGGAGGTAACTGCCACATGCGGCTACTGATGCCATGTCTCAGACAGCTCCATTAACTCCAGCCTGACTTTGGCCGTCTGATGTCTGGAGAAGGAGGTCTGTGAGGTCTGAGCATCGGTGTCACCCAGGCCCAGATGTGGCACTGCTGTACCTAACTCTCCAGCACCTGGTCTGCTGTTCACTGAGATTTCTCAGAAGGCACAAATATAGCTTAATCAATGGATCTGGCCCTTCATGTATCAGAATGCTTTTGCAGAAGTACTTCGCCATGGGCATAAACCATTTCTTATGTAAAATGTCCTCTTCCCACAGAACCTCCTCCCATGACCTGCTGCCGCTGGTCCCCACTCTCACGTGGCCTCGCACTTTCACTCCCAGTCCCATTCCCACCCTTGCCAGCCTCAGCCTCCTCTCCGACACAGCCTTGCACTCCAAAAGAAAGGAGTCTGGGTAAGCAGATGTTTTTCTTCTCCTCCTCATATCACAGGCAGAGCTCAGTCACCCATGGTGGGCTCCATGTAGGCAGAGCTGCCAGCAGCTGTGAGGCAGAGCCAGTTTGGGCACGTTTCAGCTGCCTTTGGCTGGAGGCCATGCGAAAGCTTGGCAGAGGAATATGCCCAGAAGAGCTGAGTGTCCATCAGCTCTCTACTCGGGGTGAAATTCTCCCATGGGGTCACGCGTGGGACGGAAAGCATTCACCCCTCCGGTTAGAGGGAGGAACCTCAACTGAGATAGGACCTCACCTGAAGCAAATAATTAATTACTCCTATCTCCTATCCATTAACTCAAATGGCTTATCCATAAATACCTGGAATTAAATAGGTGGATTTTCTGGGAAGATGGACCTTTGATTAGTCAATTTGAAACTATGCAACTGATCTTTCACCAGCTGAAGTTGAAAGCAAGAGCTTCCTTTGATCCCATGGTACAAGATCAGGTAAGACAGAGCTCAGAGATCATCATGCCTGTCCACAAAGGCAGACACGGCAGCTCAGCAGGAAGGAAGCGTGATTCTCCTAGAGTTTCTGCTTGTCACTTTGTCACAGTGCAAGTTATTCAAAACATGGGGGGGGGGGGGGGGGGAAAGCAGCAGGCCTGGGAGCTGAGACAGAGGGGCGTGTGGTGTATCTTTTTATTTTTTCCCCTCTTAACAGACTGAGATAAATGTAGCAATCCAAAAAGGTGGAGGTGGGAAGGACGTGTGTGTGCATGTGCCTTTTTATCAACTGGAGGATCATTGGATGTATCTGTTACCAAGGAGAAGCACATGCTTGGTAACAGAAGAGAGCAAAATTATTTTTTTTTGCATTCCTATATGATAACAATCACTAACCTTATCATTTTTCTCATGACGAAATTCAGAGCCCTATATTAAATTTCACTCCGTGACAAATTTACTGGAATGAAAAAAAAAAAAGAAAAAAATTATATCCAAGAGTGCAGGAATGCAAGCTACCAAGATGCAATCTTAACAGCAGCACACTTCCAGTGCTGCTGGAGCTGGAGGAAATTACACTCTGCTTAGCCCCACTGGTCCAAGGAGCTCTCGGTAACAATGAGGCATCCTGCTTTGGGTAGCCCTCTGTTAAGCACCTGATAAAACAGAGGCAGAAGTCAGATAGCTCCAACAACTCTTCATCGGGGGGCCCTAGCAGGCTTCTCCTTGCTCTGTTTACCGCCCAGCCAAGCCCCTATTAGTCTTTATAAGGTTGTGACATACCCTGATTAATGGCTAAAAGCCTCCACTGAAGGGTTCTGGATAATAAACAAAAAGCAGAGAGACCCACCACGGACTTTTCTTCCCAGCACCCTAGGAAAAAAACCCCAAAACATCCAGGGTGCAGCTCGCATCTTTTGCCGCGCCGCGATATCAACAACTTCTAATCGCTGAACTGTACCCCCTCCTGCAGGCACACGCAGCATCTCCCATCGCTTTGATAAGCAAGAAGTACCTGCATGTACCTACACGTGAAATGTCACGGCACACAGTGGTGACTGCTCATCCGCAATACAAGTCTCACCATTGAAAACACATTGCTGACCAAAAAAATAAGCAAACAAATAGAAGAGAAAAAAAAAGAGACAGGTCGAGGCGACCGAAGTATTTCAAGAGGAAAGCAACATTACAGCCACGGAAATCTCAGTACGCGAGGGAGAAGCGCCGTTTCCACGCCCGCAGCGTGCGGCAGCGCGGCGGGGAAGTTGGGAGGGAGCCCCGCGCCCCCCGGCTCGGCACCCCCCCGCGGGGGGGGGTTCCCCCCCGGGGGGCTCATCCTCCCGGCCGGCCGAGACCCAGCACACTCATCTCACACACCGCCGCCCCCCACTCCCCCCCCCCCCCCCCGAGGGGCGCCCGGCGGCCCCGGCCCGGGCGCGGTACCTTCTCTCCGGTGAGCACATGCAGCCCCTCCCGGACCTTGGCGAAGGAGCCCTCTCCCAGCTTCCTGCCGATCAGGTAGTTGCCGACCCGCTTGGTGTGCTGGAAGTCGCGGAGCCGCTCCCGCGGCGCCGCCGCCGCCGCGCTCAGCCAGGCGGCCAGGAAACTGCCCTCCGCGCCCGCCGCCGCCTTCCGCGCCTCCCCGCCGCCGCCGCCGCTGCCCGCCACCGCCGGCGGCTCGCTCAGGAGCCCGTCGCCCGCCGCCGCCGGCATGCCCGGCCCTGCAACTGCCGCTGCCGCTGCCCCTGCCGCGCCGCCTGCCCCCGGCCCGCGGGGCGGTCACCGGGCGGGCAGGAAAGTTGCTCGGGGGAGAGCGCCGCCGGCCAGGCTGGGGCGGAGGGGCCGGGGGGCGGAGCGGGGCTGGCGGGGGGCCGGGGCTGGGGCGAGCCGGCGGCGCGGTGCCCCGGGCTGCCGCCCCTCATTGGATCCGGCGCCTCCCCTCCTCCTCCTCCTCCTCCTCCTCCTCCTCCTCCTCCTCCTCCCGCCCGCCGCTGCTCTCTCTGCCCCGCGCCGGCTGCGGCTGCAGGCGTGAGGCTGCCGCGCCGAGCGGGGAGGAGGGAACCGGGGGAGGGGAGGAGGGACCGGCGGAGGGAGGGGGAAAGGGCTCATTCAGTTTGAATTTGCGGTAATTTAATCCGCTCGCACGCGGCGGGAGCAGATGCGACCCAAGCCCGGCAGCCTGGGTGTTTGCAAATCCGGCTGGCCCCTTCTTCCCCTCCCCTCGCCCCGGCACCCCAAACCGGGGGTGGCAGCGCAACCCCTCTCTGGGCTTGCACCAGGGGACCCGGCTGCCGGGCAGCGCCGTGACTCTGTCTGCCTGTGGCTCTGCTTTATTGCTGCCCGAGAGTATCTTTTTGTGCCGCTTTTCCCCACCTTCCTTCCCGAGCGCGCCTGAGCCCTCCTCGCTCCCGCGGCGGGGAAACGCGCTACCGCGACGCGATCGCTGCTGCTCCGGCGGGCTCCGGTCCCGCTCCCCGCCTCGTTCACCACCCGCTTCTCCATCTTACGCCTCCCGGCCCTCTGCGCTCCTCTGCCTGCGGCGCCTCCTCCTCCTCTTTTGCAGCGCGGGGGTCCTGGCCGAGCACCCCCCCTCTCCCCGCAGCCTGCATCCCCCGAACGCTCTCCGGGGCTTGGTGGACCGGGAGAAAGGAGGCGACCCGGGCGGCCATCTGCCGCAGGCTGCTGCGTCCAGGGGACTGTCGTTTCCCTACCCATCTTCCCCGCCTCGCGGAGAGGGAGAAGAAGCGGGTTTATTGCCATTTTCACTGCCCAGCCCCCCTCCACCTAGCTGGAGGCTGCACTGGCAAACGGGAGGGAGAGGGAGAGCAGGGACGGGGGATGAGACAGAGCTGGCAGAGCTACCCTGCTGTGAGCTTCTGATGGTCAGTGATGCTAGCAACCTTCGGCTCGTGCTGTGGACGATCTAATAAAACAGTTAATTCATCAAAATGCTTCACGGCATGGAGGATTTTTAACTTAAGACCTGTCTTTAGCATGGTATCAGCAAGGAAGTCATCAAGGACCCCTGTTTACACTTAGGCTTAATCTACGTTTTCAAGTTTTGCCCGCGTGGTTGTGTTAGTTAATGCTTTGAAAAAAAGAAATC
The DNA here is from genome assembly GCF_929443795.1 of Astur gentilis. Classification (NCBI taxonomy): domain Eukaryota; kingdom Metazoa; phylum Chordata; class Aves; order Accipitriformes; family Accipitridae; genus Astur; species Astur gentilis. Next base: position 3,741,717 of record NC_064911.1, on the reverse strand, counting down.
ACGCACACCCTAACAGATGCGAGCTATGTCAGCAAAACCTCCCATTAAGATGCAGCTGTACCTGGTAAAAACCAGTTTCGAGCTTTGCTGCAATCACACTCCCGCCCCATGTGAAGCTGTTTTTCCCACCAGAGGGCTGGCGAGCACAGCTCTCCCCGCGCACACGCTGCCACCTCTTTTTAAACTCTTCTTTTACTCCTTAAAAATGTCAAGCCAATTTTACACCACGCTGCTGTCCATTGGCCTTTGCTTCTGTCTCGACTCCGCTTCTATCACTTTGCTGGGAGAACTGTACCCCTCTGGCCCCTTCCTCTGGAGCAGTCCAGCTGAATCACTAACCGGATTTGGGCTGGCATGGGTGTTGATTAGCCACGTCCTCCTTCCACACCACCTTGCTTTGGTAAAACTTCCTAATTTAAGCCAGAGCTGAGCAATGTCATGATTTTACCGTGCCGACCATAACGGATAACAATTTGTAGTCTCCCCTGTGTCGGTCCAGGCTTCCCAAGCCATAGTTAATCAGATTAAAACATACCCAGGTCTGGCTTTAGGCAAAAGGTGGGCAGCTGCCCAGGGAGGCCTGGAGGCAAGGAGCTCTGGGCTGGCTGTGCGGGACGAGGCACCGCTGCCGGAGGTGCTGAGCCCTGCCACCTCCTGATGACCCCACGGCTGGGGCTCATGAGGGTGCAGCTGGGGTACGAGCCTTCTCCACGCACCATGCAAGCAGCAAGCTAAGCACTCTTTGTCAGCCCTCTTGGCCCAGTCATGTCGGGAGTCGTGCCAGTCTCTTCCCCCACTTAGGAGCAGTCCTTATCCAGACCCCTTCTCTTTCCTTGCAGGGGTAAGAAAGCATCTAGTCTGCTGGGAAAAGAAGAAGAGAAGATGGAGGGAGCAGGTGCCCCTGCTGCGTGGAGCTGGTGGCTGATAGCTGTGTGGGATGAAGGCCCTTACTGCAAGGCAGAATATGGGGAAAGAGAACTGGGGAAGCAGACTCGCACTCCCGATTTTTGGAGCTCAGCTGGCCACCTTCCACTATCTGACTTTGGGTTCCCTGAAACTTTTACTGACCCCTCCAAAATGTATTCCCAATGGCTAAATACAGCACGGTTCTAGTGCTGAGAACCCTGGAGCTGGCTCCACACCACCACACTCAATGAAATATATGTTTTCAGATGAAAATTCAAACAAAACAGAAATCCAGCACTGTCACTGTAGGCAGAAACTGGAGAAGGCAAAGCTCCAAAGCCAATAAATAACATTTTGGGTTTAAAATATACACTCATCCCATGCTCTGGATACATTTGCAAATATTACAGCACACAGGCACCTAAAACAAAAGTCTGCACATTCTCTGACCTACCACTGTCCTGGGAGCAGTTTGGTCCCCTGTGGGAAGGTGTAGGGACACAGGACCACGACACGCTGTTTGAACTGATGGCTGCTGTGCTGAAGGTGTGCTCCTCGTGGCTGGGGTGCACTTTGACATGACACAACCCTAACAGCAGAACTGGTTCTGCCCTCGTTCTCCCCCCCCCCCCCCCCCAGTGCAATGCTCTGGCAGCATGTTTTTGCTGCTGTGCTATAAACAGGGTTGGTGAGGTGATCCAGGCTTTTTAAAAGTGCCCAGAAGTTTAAGACAAAACTCCTCTACTGACCTGACCACCAGAGAAATAGAAGTGAAAGTGCACAGTGAGGCAGTGCAGGTAACCTTGTACCACACTCTGCCATGCCAATGTCATCCTCAGACAAAAAGAAGGTCTGTTATCAGACCTTCGTCACCCTTCTGAATCAACAGGGATTGATAAATCTGGTTCCCAACAAAGCTGAATTGTCCAGGAGAGAACTTCATTGGTGCTTCCTAAATCAAAGCCGGAAGTGGGAAGGTGCCAGGAGCATCCCTCTGTTTGCGGGGAAGGTGACCCAATCCTTGCGCGGGTCAGGACAGCGGCAAGGCGAGATTGTTCAGTGGTGAGTCTGGGTCTACATCACAGACCTCTCTGGTCGGCATGATATATGTGAGGTTTATAACAACATTGTTGTATGGGGAAAAAAAAAGGAAAAAGCTGTACTGAAGACAGTTACATTGGAGGAATAAAAAGTACCAATTGCTTGCTAGTTGTGGAGAGGCTATATTCTATACTATTTAAAGATATTACTATGCTAAGAGGGTTTGCAACTATATTTGCTATATAGCTGTTCTTGTAATGGACCGATACATGTTTCAGACAGACAATGCAAGAATTCCCAAGTGTCTCCTATGCAGAGAATTTGAACAAGGAAATAGGAAACATGGCTGCCCAAGAAAATGCTGGAAGACACGCCTGGATGCAGCTTCTGGCTAATCCGTATATACGCAGCGATGGAGCACAGAGGAAAGGCGTAGCCCTGTTTGAACAGTGACAGCATGCCCTTGGGCAGGAAGAGCTGTAAGGTAAAGAATGCATTAGCTAGCAGCAGGAGACCAGCTCATAGTTTAAACGGCAGTAAGCGCTACGCAGCAAGAGATGCTTAACGTGCACAGGCCTGCATCCTCCGCTCCCTGGCTTTAGAGCTCGGCTCAGCCACCCCATGCCGGCCTCAGCATCTGTAAGAATGGATTCCCGAAAAGGGATGCACATCAGGGTTAGTAAACCCTTACTGGCATCGGAGAGGTGAGCTGAGACCACGTGCCTTCATCCTCTGCTTCCCTGCTGGTGTCACCTGGGGAAGGGGGAACCACACACACTGCAAAACAAACCGGACCCTTCCCTTGCCCAAAGGAATATGCTTTCGGACAGACAGACAGAGGTATGTGCTTTTGTTTAGGCTCACGGCTCCCACTCAGCTAACAGAAACATGGTTTTGGCCACTGTGATGATTAAACAGATGTTGACAGTATGTTTTTCAGTCAAACACCTGAAAATCAACTTCTTTTAAAAATAAAAGTGGCAAGAAATGGCCATTGCAGCAAACATTAGGAGAGCTCTGAAAGAACCCAGTGAATATTTTTTTTTTAATTGACTCAACTTGAGGACTTAATGAGTTAACAGTATCCTTTTAAAGAGGCAAGACTGCTGCCTTCTCACGATTTCTATCCTGTCCAGCTGTGCCCATCAGGGTGCAGTCTGGATGGAAAGGGGATCAAAGGCTGCATTCATTTCTGTCCATGCTTTAATTTAAATTTAACTCCAGTGTGCTTTATTTTGAACTGCAGTCTTTCTAGGTAATGACATTTTCTGATTAACTGTTGAAATTACTGATGAATTAAAGGCAGTGTCTGTTTTCAGGTTGCAAAAGCTGTAATAACAAGCTACTAAAAATAACTTAGAGCTTGATTTAAACCCATGAAAGCAAAGAAATTCAGAGTTACCCTGACGGTATTGTCCTTTGCCATCTTCAACATTTTAAAATATCGTAGTAAAATGTATTATTGGCTTGCAGACTGGGAGTTTTGCAGCCACGAGAAAGACTTGAGGCACCTGGGACCAGTCCCCAGTGTCAAGGTCTACCTGGGCTGAATCCTTCAAGGGGTCAAACACTACAGCCGAATTCCCAGGCTGCAGTACCATGTCCAAGGAGGATGTGGCTGAGGACAGAACTGGAAAACTCTGGTCCAGAACCAGAACATGGCACTGCAAAGGATACATTTGTGAGCCTGAGAGCCTGTCAGCAAGATGTTTTGCCTTACCGTGCTGTTGCCTCTTCTGGTGCAGCTGGTGGTGGCAGCTTTCCAAGCACTTCTCGTGGAAGCACGGGGCTGTCGCCTGGGATGCTCGAATTTTCCTTACACCTCACCTGCGTATGTGATTCACGCTAATTGCTCTCACTTGTCCTTCTGAAGAGATCTGAGGTCCTTGAGTGAAGGAATGATGAAATCTCAGCTCTTTTCAATAGTATGATGGTAAATGAGGAAGCAGGTAAACTCATAATTATGCTGCACAAGAGCAACGAGTAAATTCTGTTCTGGTCAAATTAAAAGTGGGTAATTTACCATTTACCTGCCACATCACCAGGCCTTTTGATGTCAGTGGTTAACTGCTGACTTCAGTCAGGTTGTAGGAGAAACCCTGACTTAGTACTGATGTCTGAGGTTAAAAAAAAAGTCAAGTCATCTTGTTATTGCTTACTCTCCCTTTGGTATTTTGTTCTGCTTTAAAATAACTTGGGGTTTTTGTGGTTTGTTTTTCTTTTTTTTTTTTTTTTTTTTTTGACAGCTGTCTAGTTTTATAATATTTGGGCTTCAGATATTACAGGGATATTAATTTAAACCAGTTGCCTTTATTACACTTTTTGAAGTAAGAATGTATTCTTATTTGTTCTTAAAGAATTTATAAGACGTGTTTTTTTAGTGTTTAAATCCCTGTCTGAGTTCAGACTGACAAGAACCTAAGTTTACTGGCACTTCCACAATAACAGATGATGTACCCTGTACAACAAGGGTGCCCTTTCTCCCCTATCGTGCAACATGGATAGCAGTGAAGAAGACAACTCTTTCAGTATGACAGTGATGACCAGCTGATAATGTTATGACTTAATGTGCCTGCATATGGGTATGCAGATACCATTCAGCTGACAGTGACAGTGGTATTTCTAAACGCATGTAGTCTTGTAATCATAGGGAATGAATATACTTCACCTTTCAATGGCTGCAGGAAGAGGACTTCATGAGCTTAAAAATCGTATTTGAAAAATATTGAACAAATTTTGTCCTAAAAAATATTCAGAATATATATATGCAAAAGTACCTAAGTAAGCATTGAAACTATTTGATGAGTTGTATAGAAATATGTTGGCAATGGGGCTATCTGTCACAGTCTCTTCGAGCACCAAAAGCTCTACTTTTCCTGTGCTCCCACCAAAATCTCCAGTATGCTCTCTGCCCTGCCGTTTCTGTAATATAGTTCTCTGCAGCCAACATAAAAATTGAGAGCGTCCAATGACTTGGAGATATCATAAACCAAATTGAATTTAATATCAAAGTAAACAGCAGGGGTGTGCTGTATTGATGTTGTTACTCTTTTTCACATTTCATTAATTAAGAAGTTCAATTTTTGAATTTAAACCACTGTGAAACCCTCCTTGTAGTGAGTGCATGGTGTCATAAAATTTAGGACCTTGAATTTAAGTTTCATTTACATATGGGAGAACACAAGAGTATTGTATAATTATGCCCATGTGAAATACTTCATATTTGCAAAAACCTTTAGATATCAGTAATGGATGACACATAAAGAAAAAGGAAATCAAGACTTTTTTGAATATCTGGGATTAGTGTTTCATGCAGAAAGTATAAGTATTACAAATTCTGACAAAGCCCCTTCAGTGGACTTCTTGGGTCACTCCATGGTGTCATGCTGGCACACTGTCATTGTACTCTAAGAGTGATTTAAATGCATAACAAGAATGAAGATGAGTGTGTATTTGAAACACAGCTTTACATTCCAGCAGGGACTGATGCTAGTCCAAACAATCATGCCAATGTCATGCCAGACAACATTCAAGCAGGTAACCTGCCACAATGGAAATTCAGAATAAAGATGCCCTCAAGTAGTGTTCCTTCCAGCTGCTACCTGACAACCTGGGGGCCTTCCTTTAAGGTACGTGAAGACTGCTGCACAGAGGTGTACAGCAGGAGCGGACATGCAGCGTGCAGTGAGCAGCACTGTGTCAAATACCTGCTTACAGTTCAGCTCAGGCCGGCTTCAGCTTGAGTTACCTGGATGTTACGTAGAGGAGCTCTGCACATCTCAGCTCTGCCCCAGGCTTCCATGGTTCTTAACAAATGCAGAGTAACAGCTCCTCTCCATACTGTCAATAAACAGCTTTCCATAGGCTCATAAAATACTAGATATGTAGCCTGTTAACTTGGGTAACACTTCACCCATGAAAAATATAAAAGGAATGTTACCTCTTCTTGATTGTATAGTGTGTCAAGGAAAAACAATAAAAAAGTTCAGCCAGCCATCATTCTGACCGTTGCACACAAATCCCATCATAAAACTGCTACAAATACAAATTGTGTTAGTATATTTAGTGTTAATTAGAATTTGGGAATCCTTATACATTTAATCAGATCTTGAATTGAATGCAGTCCTCTGTACTAAGCTACAAAAATTCAACTTGGTGCTTTGCAACTGAAAGCATTAGTTTTCCAAGTGTCTTCCTTTGCATACGGATAGACTTGCTGCATGATTATTGCAAATCTCATTTGCAAATCATGGTTAACTTGCTGCAGTCATGTCTCTGTATGCAATTTCCCTAACTATTGAAACCACATCAAAAATTCAGAGCTGGGAAATCCAATTATCAGGTGCACAATTTTTTACAGGTGAATACTTTGGCATACATTCAGGACCTGGCATAGCCCTGAAACATTTCCAAAGTTATATTAGCTTAATCATAAATGAATTAAATAATAAATTATGAACCCTGTTTGTGTGATTTTACCTAATGGGACTTCGTATCCGAAATATCTAACAATTCACAATTAGCATAAAAATCTATACAGGAGTATTCTTAACTCACAAAAAGAAAGGGGTGCACAGTGTTCTGCAAACATGAAAATAAGTATGGGACCAATTCCCAGTTTCTTTATTCATAAGATTCATGTTTTAATAGGACAGGTCATGCAAGTAAAAAGGCAGAGATCTGGCTCTTGATCCTTGCTTCTAGAGCTTTGCAAACACTGAAAGACTGAAGCAGGTGTAGAGGATGAGCGGTGGAAGCAGAAACAACCTACGGAAGGATGTGATGCTGCTGCAGAGGAAGCAGGCGGCCATGCTGAGCATAGGTGAACGGAGGGGTGACTTGGAGAAACGCATCCGATTTCAAGTGGAAACAGATGATTATGCAGAGTCAGAGCTTTTCAGCTGGAACATAGTACGATCCCTTTGTGATCTAGGGTACTTTCTAACAGGTTTTTGACATCTGCTTCCCACCAGGCTTTATACCTATGGCAAAAGCCTCTGTGAGTTAATTAGTACCTGTTTACTCTACCACCCTCCATTTAGTCCATAGATATTTCAACCAACAGGTATCTCAGCTTGATGCCAGACTTACAATTTTTTCCTTTGCATGCTTAAAAGGAGGACTGACTGGACTGAATTCAAAAAAGAAGAGAAATGTGTTTCTTTGTTACCTTGAAATTCTTTTGGTGTTAATAAGGGCTTCCTCTTACATGGGCTTCTTCTATTTAATGATTCAGTGTTGGTTTAATCCTGAGCATATAATATGTGCCAGGCTATTGTCATGGAGGTAGTTGGGATATACTTTCTTTGCAGGATGAAGAATGGACAGCCTGGGAGAGATCACCTTCTCGCCTAAGCGTGAAGAACCCTCATAGCACAGTTACCAAAATCTGAGGTGTTTATTTATTTCAATAAATTTATTTATTGTAAAATGCCTGTAAGGTAAAATGATTTTGTTTAATGTCCCTATAAAAGTCTGGACACATATACATTGTTTAAAAAACCAGATACATACCAGGCTGGCCACTGTTCATCTCCTGCACACTCCCCCAGGACAAGTTAACTGTGAGCCTCCCAGCCAGACCCTCAGGCAAAAATTTGAGAAAACAGATGGGCCTTACATTGTGCCCTGAAGGTCAATGGATGCTGGCTCTGCTAGGCCACTGGGAGAAGTAAATTCCTGAGCTGAGGATGTTTCACAAAGAAAGCAGAGCTTACACTCTCCAGATGTTCAAATTCAGGGTGTGTCAGCAAAAACTCTCTGGCTGGTCTCAGCTGTCAAGATAGCACTTAGAGGAGGACAAGAGGAAATTCTTGGGCAGCCGCAGTCCAAGCTACACCGTTTCACTGGTCCAAACTGGTGGTGTTGGATTCACATCATCGGAATCGACACAGGAACCGATGCCTGGAAACAAACACAGTATGCAGGGACTGTGTATTTTGTAAGGAACCTCTCTCTCGATAGCGTAGCTCATACGTGATATTCTTGTGTAATTATTTTGTAAATTACCTGAAAATTTCCTGCGGTATGAATTTTTTTTTTTCTGGACAACTATATTGTTTTGGCTTTCGTTCCAAAAGCTTGGGGACACACTGTGCCAAGCCTTCCTTCCAAGGCTGATTTGCCTCCCACCTGTGTTTTAGTCCACAACCAAATCTCTCAATGTTGCACGGTTCCCTTTCCACACAGCTACACATCGCCCTCAAATCCTGGTTTCTGGCTTGGGCATCTGCGACTGCGATGCCGTGGCAGCAAGCAGCAGCTCCTCTGGAAGCCGCTCCCAACTCCCTCACAAGGAACTTGGCCAAAACCAGCCTATCTGAATGATGCTTCCTGCATGCTCAAAGGAATGTTTGCTCTCATTTATTTTCTGGTTCTCCCCAGGTTATTTCTTCTTTCTTGCTTATTTTTCAGTCTCAGAAGTATTAGCAACAAGCCCAAGTCTGCTATCATGTTGATTCAAAGAACACAAACCAGTAGGAGCTCTGGGACAACTGATGGTTTAGACCATTTGCTCATGTCTCTAATTTTCCCCTCAACAGAAAAACAAAACAAAACAAAACAGAGATGTTGGTGAATTAGTCTTTCCCACGAGATTTTCTTGCCCTTTCTCTCACTGGTGTCCTCAGTAGAGAGGCAGGTTACTTGCCCCCAGCTCCCAGTTTGGCTGCTGCTGCGGCCACTCAGGCTCTGGTCCTGCTGATGCCAGGGGAGGATTTGCTTCAAACGCTTAGGGAGAGAGGATAGGAGCTGGCCAGTGTCAGCAGAAGTTGCACAGACTGTTAAAGTGGCTGGCAAACTACCAAGAAACAGCAGTTTCTTCAAGAGCGGCCTGCCTGGCAGCCGGTTCAGCAGGACATGGTGCTCAGCAGCGGGCACTGCACAATGCTCCCCTGCTACAGCTATGGTGTCTGGATAAAGCGTCCAAAATGCCCTAGATCTGGCACCACCACCAGATGCGTCTTTTCAAACCCCTCAACAGCGGGCAGCTGGCTCCACCACCAGACGGGGGCTGCCCAAAACATCTTCATAGTCCTGGGCACCCCTGCCGCAGGCCTGAACTCCTGAACTTCGAGTGTACTGAGATGAAACTCCCGAACCTCAAGGGTACTGAGATAACAGTTTTGGAGAGGGTTTTGCTTGGCTCCAGCCTTGTCTCCACATGAAGATCCTGAAGCTGCAGAGGGCTGGCTTTTGCATTCCTACCCCATTCCTCAGCCAGCTCACCTGCAGAGCCGACGCTGAAGCAGCCCTCACTCTGATGCTAATCTGAGCATCTAAAAATCATTACTCACGCCTCAAAAAAATCATGAAGCTGGCTTGAAAATAAGTCTTAGCTTTTTTTGTCTTTCTGTTCTGGTTTATGTTTTTTTTAGGTTAGTATCATTTAGACTAGCTCTGAGCATATGTGATCTCTCAAACATTTCTTTTCATAGGTAATCCGTGCCCAAATGAGCACTCTTGTTTAACAAAATCAGACTAGTCCTAGTGAGGAAGTTTTACAAATTAAGCCCTAAATATGTGTGGAATGACCAAACCCATTTTGGGTACAGAAAGTGCTACTTACAAATTTTCTGCAGAGAGCTTCCAGTCAACACATCGTTGTAAATCCTTCAGTGGAAAACTGGAAGCTAGTTCCCGCTGGGTCCAAATAAAGATTTTACATTTTTTACTGGTAGACTTTCTAGAGAAATAGAGGAAAAAAACCACAGAGAAAAAAAAAATAGTTCTGGGCTTTTATATTTACATGATTACAGAATCACTCAAAGATGTGTTTGAATATGTCAGGATATCAGGTTGATTATTACAAAACCCAGTAGGTTATTCATTTCTGCACCTGTTTCATTAGCAAACACATACTTTCTCCCTTCAATCAGCACTGATTTATCCACCTGGCTGATGAACACTAAGTATCATGAAATATTTGGCAGGGAAGAGGAATTACTCATGAAAACTTTGGCTTTGATATCACTTTCAGACCCTGCTACTCCCTGTCTGCTCTTAACTTAAACGGACGAAAGAGATAATGTGACTCAGGCACTAGGTGGGTATTTCTGCCTATCAAAAATAACATCTTAGTCCATTTAAAACAAGGCCCATAAATGCATACACAAAGGAAAAATAAGAAGGAGTAAAGAAAAAAGCTGCTAAATGATCAGAGTATTTTGCACTCCTGTAACTCCATCTGAAAAACTGCATCTGGTTCTGTTCATAATTCAAGGAGTAAGTTGGTAAACTGAAGAAAGTTCAGAAAAGAGCTATGAGAGTGAAGAAAGACCTAAGTAATACACTTTACAGTGGAACAACTTGGTCCTTTTAAGCCCAGCAAAGGGAGAGGTGATTGCTCATAGTCTGTAGGTCTAAGTATGAACACAGGCTCACAGACAAAGCTATAATGAGATCCAGTGTTTGGGAGCTGAATCTAGACAAATTCAAGCTATAAAATAAGACACATATTTTTAACAGTGAGGGTAATTAACCACCACAGCAACCCAGTGAGGCATTATGGCAAAGTCTCCTGCTTTGGAATTCTTTAAATCAAAATCAGATGTTTTTCTAAAAGACATCATATTTCAAACAGGAAGAAGCCTGATGCTGTGTGTCAAACAGGAAGGCGGGCTAGAGCATCGCAGTAGCCCATCTGGCATTACAAACCATAAACTAGAATTATTGTTTTGTAATGAACCAGATTCTCCGTGGAGAATCGAAAGTTTCTCCATTGGAGTTGGAAGTTACATTGCTGCAACAGGGAGAGTGGAAAGGTGAAGCAAAGCATCATTTATAAAGAGAGACACTATCTTTCATTCAATCAACTGATATAGTTTGATCAGCTTTCACTAGCTTATCTGGAGTTTTTTCCAGCTATATCCATTAATCTAATAAAATATTTTATCTCCTGACAAACCCAGCTTCATTTATTGTGGAAGGTGATTGAAGGACTAGTCACAAGCTTGTCATTAGGAAAAGCGAAGGGAGAGAGAAGCAGACTTACAATGAAAATGAGAAGAAGCTGCAAAACATGGAAAGGTGAAGGACAAATGGAACAAAGTTGTGTTTATGTGATGAATCCAGGGATATATTTAAATACCTAGTGATTATGTACACAGACAAAATGCAGAAATTCTTGGTTTACTCATTACAAAAGTGCTGAGCTCTAGAGTGAGTGTGTAATTTGGCACAAAATATTAGAAAAGTGACAATGGCTCAATTGCTTCACCTACCTTTCAATTAGCGGTATCTATCTCATTTATGGAAAAGAAGAGATCGAACCTCTGATGACCTTGTGCCCTTCTTCTCTTTACTTATATATATTTTGTATGGCACTGGGAGGGTCCTGGCAAATTGGCTACTCACCCTCTTGGTCATGGAATTGAAATTTCACAAATCCTTCAATGTAGTGACTTCTGCAAAACAAACCATCAGAGCATGGAAAAGTGTTAGCTGAGTGGGCAGCAAAGAGATAAATGATTTACAAAGACAGAACTATGGATGGCTCTGTTCAACATAAGACAGATCCTATTTTTCCAAGGCAGACCATTCCCATACTTGCGTTACACTGTGTAAAATTCCTAACCCTTCAGAATGGAGACTACCACTGCTTAAAACTGCTGCTCTGGTACAAGCCATCAGTAACAAGCTTGATTTTGCAGGAATGTTCAGTTGCAGGACTTGGGGCACTTCCAGCTGCTTCCTGGCCCCTGAAGGAGCGGAGTTGGGGCAAGAAAAGCGAGTGTGATGAGTGTCCAGTCATACTTCTCATCCTCAGCTTGCTTCTGATGCCAATAATGCTGCAAGCCCCTCACATAAATAGCAGTGTTTTACTGTCCCAGACAGTCCAAGTGGGTATGAAAAACCAATCAACTGACTGACAGACAGTGAAGATTATGTAGCAAGAAGATTGTAATGAAATACCTAGTTAAGTGCACTGCGGCATTCTGAATCACTTACAGTTATAAGTACTCCTTTAGTCTGTCCCCTAAAATACAATAATACAGGATAAGAAATGACAGATGAAAACCCCAGATCTTTATCTTGAAACAAATAGAATAAGCAGTTTTAAGTGGATCAAAGCCATACATAAATATATTTAAAGCATAATATTAAAAATGAGTCCATTCTTACAAAAGTTTATTTTTAGAAGTAAGCCTATTGATATAACAGGATGGTTTTTATATATAAGGATTACTACTTGAGGGATTTAAAGGTTTTGACTCTCAATAGCCAAGGTTTTACCCTATCGGTTAAGCAATAACAAGAAATACAAATACGTCATCCCATGACAGATTAAAGCCAGGTTTCTCAAAAACCCCAAAATGTGTACTAAAAGCACAATTACATGAGCTTCATTTTCTTAGTACTCTAAATAAAGTGTTAACAAACTTCACGGTCTAAGCATAATGCACATATCTTCATTGTACATGCCAAACATATTTAATTTCCAGTTGGTTGATTTCCAAATAGTGTAATATCAAAAATACAGAACAGTTCAAACAATCTTTCCAAAGTGTCAGAAATAATTACTTCTGAAGTAGTCTCAGTCACTACATTCGAGTAAAATATTTCCAACTATACCTGTATGCTTATGACAAGATATTTTTTCAGAATCCACTATAAACTTACTTATATTTTTACAACATATCTTGTATTTGTGGATATAGATTAATTACAGGAGAACAGAATAAAGTAATGAATGTATCAGAAAATACCTTCACAATGTATGTTTCTCATCACACATAAATCTCCAGGCATGTAAACATTAGTAAAATTAAACACATGCATAGATAGGCGCAGGACAAGGATCACGCTAATGAAGGCACTGAGGCTGCAGCTAACTTATCAGTAGAGACCTTGCAAATGTATTAAAATTAAAAGACAGAATTATCAATTTATTCTGGTTTAACTTTAGGATAACATGTTTAACGTATTATGCTTCTATTTATATACCCACTTACATGGTACATCGATGGAAAACAATGCACTGATCTCAAATAAATAATTCACTTCAGCTAATACATTAAGAACACATTCTCCTCACAGAAACCCCTTAGTGGTACAAATGGAACCTCTAGAAGTACAAAGGGTATTGAGAATGGTCTGAAAAAAGATGCCACAAGCCAGAGCCCACTTGGAAGTGCCAGGCAAAACACTTTGCTCATGGAGGTGTGCGGCAGTGCCGGGGAGGGAAGGTAGCTGGCCCACAGGGCACTCAGTGGTGCCCGTCCCTACAATGCCAACCAGTGCTTTCCAACAACACTGTTCTGGTTTGGAAAAAAAATACCAACACAAAAACAAACAAAAAATCCCCCTGCTATGAAAGAGACTTTTCAGAGGCAGGTACAGCCATCAGGTGCTAAATTGTCATTGACAGTAAATAGGAATCAACTGCCTAAGTGCTACTTCTACCTCTGAAAATCCACCCTGAGGATTGTGCTACCACTCAAAGGATGGCCAGAGAGTTTAACCTTTCCCAGGAAAGGTTTCCTTATATGCCACAAAAATACACTTAGTTTTCACAAGCGTTTGAATTGTCCACCTACTGTCTCAAAGATAATTTTTTTTTATGAGGCCTTCTAACTTTCAGTTGTGTATAAGGGCTTGTTGCACAAACCTTTGGCCACATTCTTATTTTCTATCCTTGAGTGTTTTTATGTTTTCAGTAAGTGAGGATGACCTCACGGCATTCATGTCCCGTTTCTGTCAATATTCAATTCTTACATGCTACCCAATACCAAACAACATAGAGTAATTCACTTCCAGCAATACCAGAGGCAAGAGGTAGGCAAAGAGGAGAAGGCTGGTTGCAAATGGTCTCATCACCAACTACAGCTGGCACTAATTCCTGCATATTAATATCATCCGAAGAAAGGGTCAGGCAAATTGCTGTTGGTGGTTGGTCGCATAGCAACAGCAGAGCAAGTGCAGAAACCCAAATATTGTCAGACTATAGAGCCATGGCAGCTCTCAGAAGGCAAGATAGTACAAATATATATTGAGTCTGCAGAGCAACAGGACAAAATAGAGGAACACTGCTCTGCTTAACAGGAAATTAAAAAAGAAAATACTGAAAAACCCAAATGACTTCTCTCCTTCCATGAGATGCAGGAAGGTTTGGGGCTAAACACCATGTGCACCCAAAACCATGGGATGAATCGGGCTGCACCCAGCCAGGAGAGTGATGGAGGGACTCTGCAGCTGCTCTCCCACTTCCACACTGCACATGGAGCTGCTGGTGGTATTAGCAGGTGGGTGGCATTGGGACCTCTGACAAGGGTCCCTCCTCTGGATGCCCATCTCGCTTTCCCATGCACAAACCTGGGCACAGATGCTTGGACATCTAGTTCCTGTGGACTTCTGTGGGGGACAGTCTTCTGAGTGCTTTCGCAGCTTTGGGAAATGCTTTTGCATTTCTAAGTCTCTGTTGCTTTCTGACGAGAGCTTTGAGACTGCCCTCGAAAGTGAAGTTTGCCAACCCCGTGAATAGCAAGCACAGCGGAAGGACATCCTCCAATGTTTCTAGCACCCTGCAGGAATTATCATGTTTGAGAGCTTAATGTGCTACCACTCAGGCCCGGGATGGCTGCCTGTAGTACCTCCACAAAGTAACCAAGGATCACTCTACATTCACAGTAGGATTTCAAGAGTGTTCTTCAACTATTTTAGGAGCTTCAGCAACCAGAAAACCACCTCCCTAACTAGAACCTTCTGGTTGTCCCAGTGAAGTACATAGGCTGAATTTCCCCCTCAGACATGGTGACAGGACACCTAGGTGTGCTATGTGACAGACTGGAAGGAATTTATGCTGACGCCAAACAGTCTACTGCTTTTCTGCAGAAAAATACAGGTCTTCCATCTGCAGACCTGATTGATGAGCACCCAGCAGGAGCAAGCGCTAACTTCACATGCACACCACAGGATTTTTTTTTTGTGCGTGTAAGTTAAAACAACCTACATCTGCTTTGTAGGAGGCTATACAATTAGCTGAAAATTTCACCTCAATAGTATATTGCTATTTTGATAGACTTAATTTGAGTTAATGGGTTCAGAAGCTGGTTTTCTCTACCCAATTAAATGTAAACATATCTCATGACATATTAAGCAGAGTCAAATACAAACTGATACATGTTGATGTTTCATGTCCTCTTGTTTTGCAATGGACTGTGTAAAATCCTTTACTTGCTTCATAATTGCTAAGCCACCTGGGACCTCGAAGCGAGCAATGACTTCTCCTGAGGGGCACCATCGCCCACGTCCGACAGAAGGGGTGCCACAGCCAAGTGGCTGAGCAGCAGCACAAGGATGCTGTAGGATGACTACAAAAAGATACCAGGTCTCACAACTCTCAGCAGCAACACAAGGATGCTGTAAGACAGCTACAAAAAGAAGCCGGGTCTCCCAACTCTCACAGTATATTATATCCAGATCTCACTTAACATGCAACTCAGGCTCTTAAAACACCGCTCTCTTGGTATTTCTGGGTTTTTTTTAGAGTAGCATGTGAAACAACATAACCATCACATAACTTGTTTTCTCTCTTTACGCAGGGGAAGATTCACACACATAGAGTAATGTTATCTTGGCGGGGTCTGTTTTGCTAATTATTTATATTTGAAATGACTGTATTTCTTCTTTCCTGACCCCCCCCCAGTGAATTTTGCAAATGAAGCATGTAACAGCTTGGCTAACAGTTCATGGTTAAAGAAGGCATGGTGTTACCCGTGCATTTAGTAGCGGGTACGCTTACACTGCCAAGAGCTGCTTGAAGCCTGACGCGTGCAGTCAGACAGTGCAAAACAGCAGCAGCAGGCTTACATCTCACTGCCAAGCACCTACAGCCACCCAGTAAAAGACGTACTCAGACCTGGTTTACACACACACACAAAAAAAAAAAAAAAAAAAAAAAAAAAAAAAAGAGAGAGAGAGGAAAAAAATAGAAAGCATGCAGTCTGGATAACGACTGTGCCTCATTCTAGCTAAGACCCTGTTCTGGACCATCGGCAAGCCAGGACTCCAGCACTTCGACCACAGCCTCCTCACGGCCGGTTCGGATGCAGCCAGCCAGCCCACCCCTAGTGCTCCTTGCAGCCCTTCCTGCTTTCACAGCTCATAGTCTTTTATCTCCTGCCAGTGGTCAAGTATTTGATGTTGGCATACAATTAGACACCAGAGATATTTTCTAACTGCTTTCCCTTCCCAGACTGTTGATTGCAGTCTTCAGACTTCACAAGGCCCAGGAGCCCTTTGGATTGTTTAGGGGCTTAGCACTTGGATGTGGATCTTCAAAGACTGGGCTGGGGTTTGATATGGCTTAATTTGGTCTTGAATCACAAAAACTACCACCAGAGCCAGGGGAGGAACTGTTTGTTAGTGGCCATGGTGCAGCATGCATGTGTGGGGGTATATATATATATATATATTTATATATTTGATTTTCTTACCAAAAGACATTTGATGAGAACATGAAACAGGTTTTCAGGTTGTTCTCACACTTAGTTTTCTGACTGAAACAGGACTCACAGGCTGGGGAAGTTTGGATGCCAGCCAGCACTCTCCACTAAAATGCTTACTGCTTTTATGGAGAGCAAAGCAAAAGGTCTGGAAGTGGATCCTGAAAATAAATCAGTGGTAAAAAATGGTAATGGGAAGAAGGCTGCAGGTAATGGCAGGTGAAAGGGACAGAAGGTCATGAGGGGTTAGCGACTGTGTCTCTTGGTGTAATGAACCAACAACATCATCAAGCCCCTGGCAAACCCTGGTAAAAGGTTTATTCAAAGAGCAGGACTAGAGGGAGGCTGGATCCTGACCCTGTGAGAGTGCCACATGCACAAGGCCAGGGATTTTAGGCAGCACTACCCCATGCACAGCAGGCCAGACAAACCACTCCAGTTTCTGCTCCAATTTAGATGGGCCCTGTGATCTGCACAAAAATATGCTGACAGCCTTGGGAAACTGCCTAGATGAATTGCAGCCACTTTATATCCTTCCCCCACAATCTCTTACCTACAAGTTCAGAGCTCCATCCCTTCAAACTTGGCTACACAGAAGAGCTGTATTGTTTTAACAAGACTAGTTAAGAGCAATGTCCCTGACGTTTGACAAAGTTATACTGGGTTAAAAAGGTTCATGTTGGGATGGCTTATGACAAATGGGTATGGGAAGTTAGTTACGCTGAAGAACAGCACAACTCAGTTTCCATGGATATAAATACCATAATCTGGGGAGGAAGGGCAAGTAGAAGTACAAAAACCATAGGTGATAAAGCTATTTCAGTAGAAAATCATCTTTAGACCAGGCCTTAGTGTGTAGCACAAAATCTCAGCTGGAATAAAAAAAAAAAAAAAAAAGAGCTAGAAATTGCTTTTAGATTATTCTCCTTAAAAAAACGCAAACCAAACCAAAAAAAACCCAACCACAACACACAGGATTTTTGTTTGATGGTTGCCTTCTGAATTCAGGGGCATATGAGATCCTTATTACTGATTAAGGAAATAAAGAGCTTCTATGTGGAGTAACAAGTTCCTGGACTTTGTTCTTGAATCTGTGCCCCTCATGTGCTATGAGATCAAAGTGATCTTTTATCCCGTGAGTTATCATTTGCCCAAGATATTTACTGCCATTCCACAAACACAATTTCAGCAAAGATAAACTGTATTAGCCTCATTTACCCTTTCTTAGTGCGTACATAAGTGCCATCTTCTGGCCATAACAGGGACTGTAAGAGAAGTGGTACACCACCCCCCCCCCCCCCCCCCCCCCCCAAAAAAAAACAAACCCACAAACCAAAACCAGCTTTAAATCTAAGGAGTAAAGTCTGTGAAGAATTATTTGCTCTAGACATAGTAGTGGACAAAGAACAAGTGCCTACAGATTTAGTGTGAAGAAATTTAATCTGGAAGGCGATAGCTTCTTCCTAAAGTTCAGAGCCATCACATTTGCAAACATCCTTCTAATGTTGGTAGAGTGGGGAAGGACAGACATAGAGCTCTGCTTTTAGGTGCATCTTAATCAGATAATGTCATTCGCCTCAGTTGGAAGCAGCTGCAGCCAGTGGCCCAGAAAGCCCTTCTTAACCTGTGCTCCCAAGATCAACATGCTGAAACCTGAAAAGCTAAACTATCGCCACAAATGAGGATTGTGCCACTGGTACTTCAAAAGTACCAAGGGAAAGTGTTCAAATCCCTCTTAGGGCACTTTAGCAGAATTCCAGAGAACCTGATATTCATCACCCCTGTACTGTGGTGTTGGGCTGCAGCAGCAGTACAGAACTCTGCTGAAAATATGCACTGGAATCACGTAATCTCAGCAATCTGTCCGCGTATCTCCCATGAAGACTGAGACAACTACTTATTGCCACATTTTATAAACTTAGGCCTAAGAATTGCTGTCTCTTGCACAGGTTTTCTTTCTCTTCCCACAAGTATAATCTGACTAGAAATTTCTACCAGTATATTGCAAAACCAAAAATGCTTAAAAATTAATTAGTTACATATTCCTTCTTAGTCTTAAATACTTCATGGTTACATCCCATAGTAAATCAAGTATCACTGATAGTACCCAGAATTTTATTGCACCCCATGACACTTAGCTGCCTTAAAAATCCCACTTTCTGAAGTAGTGACTACACAATGACTACATGAACATCTTGATGTTAAAGAAAAAAAAATAAATCTAACTTTCTCATCAACATGAGGAAGAAACACCAAAAAAGACAACTTCCAAAAGCTAGAAAGCAAATAATTACAAAACATGTCTACTGTTCTTGGTGACTTTTAAGTCTCACTCATTATGGGGGAGGAAAAAAGGACTGAACGTGTTTTTTGAATGCCTAACCTAGACAATATAAAACAAGGCACTTTAAGGCGGGTTGAACAGAATGGGTTACTGTAAACACAGATTATACAATATACTGCAAACAGATAATACACAAATAGAAATCACTTCAAAATCCAGAAGCCCCTTTGCCCTAGATAATATGGGGAGGGAAGGAGAGAGGCTAAAAGGAACAGTAGGGAGTTTGTTATTGTTCCTGCACAAGATGTTTGGCACAAACTCTTTTGAGATCTGAAGTAAGCTTGATGGGTTTTATGATAATCACGAAGGACAAAGCCCCCAGTGCTTCCAACCTACTGATGCCAGTAGGAGGTCAAGTAGAGAGTAGAGGAGCCAACCAAGTACAAAGTACAGAGCAAAGGAACTGAGGCCTGCAATAACGTATCATCCGAACCCACTGAAACCTGTGGGAGCTTTATGTCAGTGAAATTCGGAAGCACAGAACTTAAACAAGGACATCAGGGTTTAGGACTATTATTTAGAACTGATTTTGCAAAATAGATACCAGTGCTGGAAAAGGTGAATGTTCCCAGGCTTTACTCACAAGAAACACAGTAAGCTGAAAGCTGGTTTCACACAGACAGCATTTTCTGCTTCTGTTGACTGTGTAAGCTGTTTTGTTTTCTCCTAAATAAACAAACACAGAAAAGAAGAAATAAAATTTCTATCCAGTTGGACACAGTGTTTTTGCTTCTTCTCACCTCACTTATGGAAGGGGTGGGAAAAATCCCTTTGAAGTCAAATTTCATGGAATCAAAAATTAAATACATTGTTTTAAAATACCTAACAAGAAAGGGGGCAAAGAACTAGGACCACAGAGTTACCAGAAGGAGACAGAGGTTGTACAAGTGATGAACAGTTTCACATTTCTAAACTTTTTATTGCTATTGGCTTACACACATGCCCAGAAATTGACTCAAACTCAGAAAGGTGGCTGCCTTAGAATTGTGGGATTTTTTCTCAAATAAATGATTTACTAAAAATGTCATTTGTGATTCTTAATTAAAAAGACACCTTGCTTCCTATTGTGCAGGTTTTCTAAAGCACTGAATAATTAATTTTAATGTGACTACCTGAATACATTTGTTACAGTTGTTCTTATAAACCCCATAATGTGCTAGAAAATTAACCATTACATATAACGTACATTTCTGTATGTGTTTCCTTGCTCTGTGTCCTAAATTCCATATGTTCATATCATCTCTTCAGCCACAGTTAAACACTGAGTTTTTCAAAAGAATTAATTACTCTTTATTTAATGACTGTTAGCTCTCAGCAGTCTCTGTGCCTCTGATGGACAGCAGGAACCGCAGCACCAGAGTATTACCAGAGAAGGAAGTAATTTCTGACATACTTTGATCTTCTGTCTTGCACATACAATAAAAACTTGTCTAGTCTCATAATCTTGCCAGCCTCCACATCAGACCAGAAGTTGTTGGTGAGATAACGATGGAGGAGCAAAGTGGGAAGTCTGTTCTCACGTGTCCACCCGCAAAAGCAAGTCTCGATTGCACAGAAAACCTACCTGGCAGTTTGTCTTCCACCAAGTTAATACTCTATCCCATAAGCTTTCAAGTGCAAAACCTCCGTTTACTTAATAAGGAGTTGCACAGAGATCTTGCAAAGTGAGCTCATTATTATCTTGTTGTATGATTTGGAATCTCTGTAAATACTGGGGTAATATTCAAGATCCTCTGGAGGCAGGGGATTAGTGGGCAGTCCCATTTCCATACTGTTATCCAAGATATTTTGTTAAAAGGCAGAGGCTTCCTCCTGTCTGGAAAATATTAAAATAAATGGTTATACTAAGCATCAGATATAGACAAGCCACACCCTCAGTGGTTAGATATCCATCAAGAGCAGTTTTAGATATTGTCTCATCAGCAGCAACACTAAGGCCAAGTCTACAGTAGTAACATTATGGCGGAGCATTAAAATCTAAATGCTCACAACAGACAAAATCCATAAATTCCCCCTGCTCCAACTTGCCAAAATAAGCTCAAAAGTAACCCCCTGGCCAGAAAGAATTATTTTACACCACGCTCAAATATTGGTATTCATTTGAGAATACAAGAGAAAGCTCCACATGTAGAATATCTTAAGTGCAAACATCAGATGCAGCTGCCTGCATCAGAAGGCTGCCTGCAGAATCACCTTGTTTCACTTTGGTCACTTGTATCACTCCAACAGTGCAAAGGCAGAGAGACAACCTCTAAGGTGACCAGCTGTTAAACTTTACAAGGTCTTCTAGGTTAGAACCCAGGACCTTAAACTATACCTGTGTACTCATGGTGGAACTTAAATTGAAAGCTAGCTCTGTACAAAGCTTCTGCACACTGCTTCACTCCATTAAGCAGGCAGGCAAAAACACTCCCTGTCCTACAAAGTTTCCAAAAGCACAGGTCCACTACAGTCTACCTTGTCAGTAATACATGAGTTTACAAACAGTAGAAGAACAGCTCCGCATCCATTTAACTCTGCAAGTACAGAGTCACAGTGCCACGCCTACGAGTTTAATCTTTCCACAGTACAAACAGCGAGGGAAAGACAAACTCTTCCCTCAAAGACCTATTGATTTCAGGGATCTGATTTTAGCATGGCCTGTATTTGATGCCAACATTTAGAGAATGGTAAGTAAATACCTCCCTGTGATGTGAGATAGAGCTACCCACAGTGCTAATCACATTGCAAATACTTATAAATCATGGTAAACATATACAGTATTATTTTAATAAAGAATATAAAGCCACAGCAATATATTGAACATTGCAGGAAAAACAGTTTTGCTTTCTGCAGAACATGGGATTCCAGGAAATTCTAGTTTAAAAAAAAAAAAAAAAAAAAGGTGGCTCCATAGGTTAAATTACAGCAGTAAATAAAGAAAGTGATAATGTGCAAGTGATAACTAATCCTTATCGAATGAATTAGAGAAGCACTAGTAGGCCAACACAGATAATCAAAGGACAGGGAATATGACATTTTTATGGATGATTGTTGTCAGCCATTTTCTTTGTCAATAATGATGCACAATGCCAATAATAATTTAGGAGACTGAGCAAAATTTAGGATTCTTAACATCTTCAAAGATCAAGACTTAATGTTACTGCAAGAAAAAAAAAAAGAGACATATGATTATGTAAAACTTAAGTGCTTAAGCTAATGAAATACAAGTTTAACTGAATTTGTTATGTATAAAATGACAAGGACTATACTTAATTCAAAAACATTTCAGATTTCAACAAGCTTGAATAAGACTTGCACATGTATTTCATCAGTTTGTACAAAGACAAAAAGAATCATTACATCACGTAACCATAATTTGTTCTCAACAGCAATTTCCATACATTGGTGTGGACATTTAATGCCCATCTGTCAGAAACCAAAGTAAGCAAGCTGAACAAACTAAACTTGTGCACCAACACAAGTCAAAACTGTTGAACATAAGACATATGGAATAATATGGATCAATATTTTAAAATATGTGTTATATGAACAATAAAGAATGATACTAAATGCTGTAGGAGCCACACTGGATTACATGGTCTTTGAGGCAAGGACCATCCTTTATATTGTACAGATATGTAACACAATGCTAGGCATCATACACCATATATTCATACAATGCCTAATGTTGTTATAAATGCAACTTTAAATAATAAACCCACTGCGAGCTCAAGTACCTGCAAACGTAAAATTGACAAAAGTATAATGTAAAGAACATGCTTTTCATTAAGAATTTATACGATTGTCTCCTCTCTCTACAGGTAGTCACAATACAATACAAGCAATGGCAAATTTTACTTTAAAATTACTGAGCATATTATCTTGATGAAGCAGATCTGCTTTGAATAGACAAGTCAGTTTAGTAAAACCCAGACTTAAGTCTAAAGCTGCAGTAATTAACCTACTTCACCCTTTCCCACCCCAAAATCCTAACATTCAGCCCCTGAGGAATCAGAATTTAATTTTCAATGAACAAAAGTAGCCAGGGATAATTCTGCAAACCCTAAGGATTTGTCTATACTGCAGGCGAAACCAGAACCACATTATAGCACAGACACAACCACACCAGACTTTAGCTTGGTAGGGGAACGGGCACAGAGCTTAGCACAGCAAGGTAAGCACTAACACAACTAGCCCATCAAGCACAAAAGCACTGCAGCTACCAGTGCTTGTATTAGACAATTCTGAAACACACTGGGGTACACTTACATTATCTTTCCCCCCTGCAGGTTACATAAAATCCAATTATGCATAAGTCTGATTACAAACATGCTACAGAGGCAGATTTTTTAAAAAATAAGATTAATAATAAAACAATACCCAATACATAAACAGCAATGAGTATTTAACACTCAGTTTTCAGAGGAGTCACCTCTAAAACCTGTAGTGACACCCTACTGAAAGGCAAATATATAATATAAAAAACTTAAAAGTTTTAATAGGCAAAAGAACTCCCAAATTTACTGTGAATTTCCAGAATCACTGGCAGCCTTTCCTGCCCTGGGAAGGTTTTGTTTTTCTGTACTCTGTATAAACTGTTAACAGTGTATTGAAAGCACTGTATTTGTATTATCAAGTACGTACTGAAAGGAACTCAACATTATAGAAACAGCTGTCACCATTTAACAACTAGGTTTCAAACCTGAAAATTAGTCACTAATACAGGAAGTCCATTCTCACTCATTCTCTCTCCCTAAGGCAAGAAGCCCTCAAAGAAGTCATTCTTACTTCTCAGAAAGCTTCTTAGCTGATGCAAGAACTGTACAGAGGTAATTTGCATTTTTTTAACCTCTCGCCGCATACTCCAGTTCTACCTTTGCTGTTCATATTTTTCAGGTGGCAGAACAAGCTACCTTTTCTGAATTTTTGAACAGTGACATGAACAAGAACAGTAGTAAAAGCTACATGTGAAGTAATTTACAATGTCGAAACTGACAAAAATCACAAAAAAGCAGAGACACTGACACTAAATGGGCAATATTATCCCCCCCCCCCCCCCCCCCTTCTGTAGCTTGGCTGCTTTCTTTAAAAAAGAACTAGGAAAGCTAGAATTTTTTTCTGATAAAAGATCAACCTATAGAAATTCATGACATCTGGAAGAGCTTTCCATTTGCCACTAGAACCTATTTATTTTAAAAAATCCTCTCAATATCAGCCATATAACTGTACACAAACTCCTCCTTATGCATTTCATAATCCGAGTAGAACAAGGGTTCTCGTTACTCTGTCAACTTTCCTTGCATTTCAAAATATTTGCTTTTAAAGAAGGCTAATTGCTGGACAGCCATATATTGATGAGAGGGAGAAGAGAGTCCCGAGAGTAATTTGCACTTAACAACTCAAGCGCTAGGCACAGTCTAACAGCAGAACACAAAGCCAAATACACTTTCTGTGAGATTCCTGTAACATTCTGAGTCTCCTCTTTCCAGTTTACTACCTTGCTGATGTACCGGACTGGAGTTAACCAATGAAACTCGAAGTTAAACAATAACATTTTGAACATACCGTATCACACAACACTCCGCAAACCTCAAATCGCTATGATTTAACACCGATACCAACCCATTACTACAGCATTTAACAGTGCTCTTGACAAATGGGCTCTTTAATTGATGGCAGTAGCCAGCCAATGTCCTTGAAATTACACTTTGCAGCGTACGTGCAGTTTTCTCACGAACATTAGCTCCCATTGTTAGCGTGAACGTAGTCATTAACCATCTTCTTCACCGGTGCAAAACACTTGACTTGGTTTTGCCTGCTTGTATGTAAGCAAGCAGCAGTTTCTTCCGCCGTGACGGTATCGATCACGCTAGGTATCACACTCCAGCGCCGGTCCATTGCTCCACTCAGAGCGGGGTTTAGCGTGTGCTCTGTGCCACCTGCAGGACACGATTACAGGGGATTAAAAACCCACCAATTTTTAAGTGTGAACATGGAAGCGGGTGCCGCTCCCTCGCCAGCGCCCCGCAGCTGCCCGCCCCAGACGCGTGCCCTGCCCCGCCCCGCACCCTCCTCACGGAGCCGAGCCGAGCCGAGCCGAGCCAGGCTGTGCCGGCGCATGCGGCCCCGGCGACCCCAACAACGCCACAGGAGCTGCGGCCTCCCTCGAGGGGAGGAGCCGCAGAGCCCCTGGGCTCTGTCCAGACCCTACTGCCCACCCAGCGGCTGAGGGACGCGACCGCCGACCCCAAGACGCGGCCGAGGCCGGCTGGTGACTGACGGGCGGGCGGTGTTAGCCCCGCCATTTCCCCTCCCCGGGGGTGGGGCCGGCGCTGACATGGCGGGGCTCGGGGAGTAACCCGGCCCCGGGTCACGTGGTGCCCTCGCCGCGCCGCGCGCGCACTCCCTCCCTCCCTCCCTCTTCTTCTCCCCCCCCCCCCCCCCCTTCTCTCTCCTGTGGGTGGCGCGGGGCCGGGAGGCCTGCACGATCCCAGGGTGCTGTGCGCGGCGTGGGCTCCGCCATCCCGCTGGGAGAGACGGTCTGTGCCGGGGCCCTGCCAGCGAGACGCCGCACCGAAGGAGCGAGCGAGGGACAGGGGAGAGCGCGAGCCCCGCCGCCGCCAAACGGCCATGTCCGCGCGCAGCCCCTGAGCGGGACCGAGCCGCCCCTCCTCCCCCTCCCCTCATTCCCTCCCCCGCGCGGGCGCCCGCCCGCATCAGCCGCCGCCGCCGCCAACATGGAGGCCGTGAACGCCTTCAACCAGGAGGTGGGAGCCGGGGAGGGGGGAGGGGGGGGGGAGGGGAGCGCGGGCCGGGGGGCCGCGCCGGGCGGGAGGGGGGGGAGGTCACGGCGGCCGCCATCGCTCCCCCCCCCCACCCCCAACCCGCGCTCGGCTTCCGGCTCTGGGCCGCGCGGGCCCGGTGCGGCGCCGCCAGAGGCCTGCGCTGGGGAGGGCCCGGGCAGCGCTCGGCCTGACTCGGCCCGGGGCCTCCCGCCGGCCCGAGGGGCGGGGGGTGGGGGACACCGGGTCTCCTCAGTAAAATGGAGGCGAGCGGGGTCAGGCCCGCCGCGGCAGTTGCAACGGCCTGGAGCGCTCCCTGAGCGACGCCGCAGCCCGGGATCCCGCCCGGGCCGGGGGTGGGGGGGGGTGGGGGGCGCGGAGGGGATCTGGGGGCCCCTCTCTCTGCCACCCCTCCACCCCCCCCTCCCTGTTTCCTCCTCACCCCGCTGGAGAGCGTCCGAGCCGGGATCCCTGCTACGAGGCGTTCCCACTGCGTGCGTGTTGTTAAGGAGGGGGAAGCCGCGTTTCAGGACGCGAGGCACTTTTATTTCCTCGCAGCGGTTTGGCGAGAGACCTGCCATGTGAACAGGCGGCAAATAGGATAGGCTGGAGGTTGAATAGAGAGAGAGGGAAAGCTGCGAGGGGGCTTATGGCTGTATAGAAACGATGCCTGGGGATGGGACTAAGGGATCGACCCCAGCACTAGGGACACGGGAGGTAGGTTGGAAGGCGTAAGGCGTTCAGTCTCCTTCCGTGGTACACAGAAGGTCCCCGTCTTCTTCAGATGACTTTCTTTTAATTTTATTCCTTAGTCAGCCAATCGGAATTGGGAACAGAATGGACCGGGATTGTTTTTTGCATAATATATAACAAAATGCTTTAGTCTCTACTTTATAAAGTTTTTGATACATGATGTAAAATGAACGTTAGATTCGGTGATGCTCCCGCCCCAGTTTGACGATTTGACTTTTGCAGATCCTATATGGGCTATGCATAGTCTCGTTGCAGATAATCAGTTAAAGCTAAGCCGGAACCTATACTAGAATGTTTTAATACGTTTTGAAGGTTAGGTTGCTGTGCATGTTTGCTGAACAGAAACAGGAAAAATGGCAGACTACTCTCATGTGATGAAGTCATGCTGTGTAAAGTTCACTCTCTGCAACTGCTTGTCATATGCACACACACACAAATGAAAATCTCATTCTTAACAACATCATAGAAGTACAAAGTGAAAAGTAGATAGTATACACCTCCTGTTAACAGTTTTATTTTTATTTATTTGCCCATGTTGTGGGTGTATCGTGCTGTTTTGAACCAGTGGTATGCAAGGGTACAAAGCAAGTTTCCCAAATACATTAAAATAGAATGGCCTGTGTGCAGCATTTTCAATTTTCATGTAAACAGAACAGAAATATTCTTACCTGCCTAAATATAAACAGAAATTCTAGCAGATGATTGCTTTCATTTCATTCATTTCAACATGTTGCTGCTACCTGATAAAACTTAATTGTACAGGCAGTGCTTAGTTTTTCTCAAACAATAAAAGACAATTCTTTTGCTGATCTGGTGGCAAAAGGATGTGTGACTTTAGAATGAAAGCAGTGTTTCTTGGTATTCTGTGACTAATCGTTTTAGAAATGGTCATGTTATATTTCATACATAGTCCTCTCAGATGTAGTAAAAGCGTGGTGCTTTTATTTAATACAATCAGAAATATTGAGTGAAATTCTGAAGGCTGGCTGCTGAAAGGTAGTAAAACACTGGATTTCATTTGAAGATCAGTTATGGGGAAGAAAACTATACTTGCTAAAATCCCTGTTCTGCAATCATTTGTATGTATGACTAGGAGTGAGTGAGCGGCTTCGTGGTGCTTAGTTGCTGGCTGGGGTTAAACCACGATAGACTAGTTCCCTAGGATTACTTATGTGTGAAGCTAGCATGTTAATAAATTCAGGGTTTGTGTAATTAATGCCCTGTTCTCAGAAGGTGTGTTTATGATATTAGCTAAGGACATAAAGCATGGTTCTCAAACTGTTCTCTTAACTTTCCAACATGTGTTGCCTGAAGCTGTGCATGCAAAACAATACATACTAAAATAAAGTGTGAAACATCTCAGACTTTTTGAGGAGGGTAAGATTTGCAGTCAGATATTGTTCCATTTCTGGCCTTACTCAGTGAAAGCGGAGAAAGTGAAAGAGCTGTTTTACAAAAGGTCTCTACGTTATTCACAGAATGGTGGGAACAGCACAGGCTAGTGAGTGTATGAGAACTCATTTTGTCTGTAGGACTGTCTTATAATGCATGGGCGTTGTGAGGACAACAGAGGTACCAGTCTCTGTTCACTGAATAGTTAATTATTTTATTGAGAGTGGAATAGCTTCAGCAGCAAAGATCGGGGTATCTACAGAATGCCCTGTAGGTCAAGAACTCCTGAACTTGCTGGCTATACAGTACCATTGTAGGCAAAGAATTGCAGTTTTATAATGGCAACTTTAACTGCAGCAGCCATGAGTTTTGTGCTGGACTTGCCATGTGTGCTTCCGGCTTTACTGTCTCTTCTTCTGTGGAGGTGGCAGCTGTCAGCTCTTTGCCAGTCTACATGAAGGAAGAGATGCCACTTATTGCTTCAGGTGATATGATAATTTGGGATTTTTTGGAGTGGGTTTGGTGATTACAGCAATTTCTTGAATGGTGGAAGGTCCAAGTTCAAATCATGGCTGTAAACTAGGCATCCTCTAAGCTATTAGGTTGCTATCCTCTTCTCAGACAAAAGAGCTTTGGGAGGAAGAGAAAAGCACCAGCAGCACCTTTATTTATGGAATTTGAACCATTTTGTTTTGGCTGAAGCTGTTCACCCCGTCCAGTAGAAACCATTAGTAGTTTTGGCTGACTTAGGCTCCAGTTCTACTCGGAAGTTCAGTTTCTGCCCTTTGGGTTATAGGCTTCTGACGGTACATGTGATTACATTGCAGTGAAGTAACAAGTTTCTGCCTGTCAGCTAATTGTGATAAGTATGTGATCTTAACTGCCCATCTGAATTGTGAGGTAAAACTTAAATATAGAGGTTTGAGCTAGCATGTTGCACTTAGCAATTGTGGCAACCTAGGAAAGAACACTTAGAGTCAATTAGTTTGGCTCTGGCAATGGGTGGTAACTTGCACGGGTTGCGTAATTTGATCGTATTTGACTGTGTTGTCCATTCCTTTAGTCCTGTTATTTGTACCTATATTTTGAATGCAAGTTTACCAGTATATGTGCCTCTTAAAAATTCTCATTTTTCTACAGGAGCAAGCACGTTTTTTGTATTGACCAAACACATTTGCTGCTTTATTTTTATCCAGCTGTACTCTGAGCAGATATTACTGACTCTATAGGTGGGATTTGACAGTTATGTAGTATAGTATATTTTCCCTGAGGAAATTAGTTCAAACTGTATCCTGAAAGAATGAGTTAGAATTCATGTACTGTTAGGTGTATATGTTGTGTTAAATTAATAGTACAGTGTAAGTAAATCACGAAAGGTAACTTGATAATGGTGCAAAACTTTGTTATGTTTTTAAGAAAATAACATTTTTCTAAAAAAACCCTCAAATCACACATCGGCTGTGGTTTATAAAGGTTTTAATACTTGTCAAGTTTTAATTTAGGGGATATGCATTTCCTTTTTTTTTTAATCTGAAAAATTTGAGGCATATTTTACTGGTTATAAAAGTTAGAAATAGAGATTTCTTCACAGTCTTGCTGCTGGAAGTAGAATAAAGCCAAGTTTCCTATTTTGTAATCTTATATTTGTATTGAGTAATGCAGTATACTCACTTAATCGCATCTCAGGTTGATAACAGTTAATCTGTACCACTGAAACAATTGATATCCCACTTAAGTGTGCCTAGATCACAAACAGGATAGATATTTTGTGGGCTGTTTCTTTAGGGCTGCAGCTTTCTTCTTTACTATTTATTCATATTCAGTGTACTGGACAGTTGTATTTTTGATCTAGTATAGCTATCTTATGCTAATGGTAAGACTCCATTTTGCGTGTTCTATTAGAATCTGTTGCTCCCTGTTTTTCCCCTCCCCAGGTCCTATAAATAGAGGTTAGCAGGATATCCTTCACAGTGTTTCTTCAGCAGTTACTGGAACTCATGAACCCCAGTTAGATTCCCACTGTTGTACAGCAAAGCAGCAAGGACACGACTACTAATATCTGTGGTTGGAGGAAAGATTAATGTAGTTTTTTGTGTATTTTGGTATCCTTCATCTCTTTAAGAAAACTGTGAAAGCTGCTACCTGTTGTAGCTGCCTAAAATGATTCCCATATTCCAGTAGGTGCAATAGGCTGTATTTTTCAGTCAGTGCTGCCTCCCATATGTCCTGGGAGAGTGGTTAAGCAGCAGTTCAAATCCTGGGGTAGAGGGAGAGAAAGATAGGATGAGTGCTACTAGAGTTTTAGAGTGAATTTAGTCCCTTTTTTAAACTGTGAGACCCAGACTGAAATTATTGCAGAAGTAGCGTGCAGCTCTTCTGGGATGGAAGTTGCTTTGTTGCTTTTATGACTGTATCACAGTAATTGAAGGGCCATCATCACTGTGATCCTGAAAGAACTGTGTTTCTTCTGGACTGAACTGTTTCCAGGAAGCTGTGGCATTCTAGTAGAGATTC
Source organism: Astur gentilis (assembly GCF_929443795.1). NCBI lineage: Eukaryota > Metazoa > Chordata > Aves > Accipitriformes > Accipitridae > Astur > Astur gentilis. The sequence continues at coordinate 3,711,559 of NC_064911.1, read as the reverse complement.
TCGGCAAGAGAAGAAATGAGATAAACAGCTTTTCAGGAGACATGCTGGACTTCTGAGCAAAGCTCTGATTCTAAGAGGCCGATAAGTTTCAAAATAAAATTCTATTCTGTGTACTTTTATGATGCCATTTTCATATCAGTGTCTTTTATAAAGGTGTTTCTCCCCAGTGATTCGGGAGTTGTGAATGGTCTTTCTAGGCCACAGAAATAGCTTAAGTTGATGAAGTGATTTAGCTTCATTGCCTGGGGTTCATATCTGGTCAAATTTAAATCTCACTTTATTTTCCAAAGAATGTAGCCTGACAACCATGAATTTTATGGTGATCTCTTACCTTCAGCAGCACCTAATACTTGGTATGCTTCACAGCTGATGGTCAAGAATTTAAAACTTAACATTAATCCTCTTGAGACACCACTTAGCGACAGAAATTTAGTAGACATCAATATCTTCTCCTTTTCTTAGCAGCTCAAGGAAGAATGGGGACCTGAAGAGGACAGGAAGCAATTGGTTCTGCAGGGGAAGGAAAACATATGTGGCTAACAGTTTTTCTTTGGACCTGTGTGTATTTTTTTTAAAACGTCTGACCTTTTAAAGATCTGATCATGCATTAATAGTAATGGTGTTTTGTTAACAAAATAATATGGTATCTGTGCTTGTTAGTCACGTCTTCTATCATCCTTTTTTTTCTGTAGGCACGTGAACAAATAACTACAATTACATGTCTATAAGTGACTTGTAGTTCAGCTGTATTGGGTGGTTTCTAAATGCATAAATAAAACACATTCCAAAAAATAATGAATGAATGTACGGAGTACTGACTGTGTCATACGTGTGTATGGAGCCTGCTTAGAGAAATGTTCTTGGACACGTAAGACTTGATGAAACTGTTGAGGGTGTGTTAGACTGCTCTGTGAAAACTGGAGAAGGGAAGATTGAACCAGAGTATTGTAACAATGACCTGAGTGCTCGATACCCACTAATCACTAAACACTCTGTTTCTTTCAGTAGATCATGCTTCTATCTGTGCTGCTGCTTTTCTGTGGGTTTTGTTTAGTAAGTACATAAAATGGAGCCGTACCTCTTTATTTGTAAATAGAGACCTTTTTATAGCAAAGAAACTTCAGCGGGAGACCAAAGCCAGGGAAGTCAGTTCAAGTCTTAAAAGGTATTTTTATCTTCCTACTATGTTATCTCATGCTTAAACCAGATAAATAGACTTTAAGATCATACATCAAGCTCAAGACACCCCAAAGGGTATAAGCCTGATCTTTTTCCTTTTGTGCCAATGGGATAAGTCTGGATGACACTGCCTCACTTCTTCCCTAGTAGTTTCAGGTTTGGAAAGTGTATGAGCTGCCTTTTTTATCTGACCATGTGTCTTATGTTTTTCCCTTGGCACCCCTGTTCCTTCTTAACTGGCATGCACATATCACTATCTGGTTTTGCTTTTCTTGTAATGAATTCAGTAACGAAGTGAAGCTGGTAGTATTCCTACATTTCAGCTTGCTCTTGTTCTGAAGACATGCTGTGCCTAGACATGCTGTCTTTTTAGGATTCCAAGGTAGGGCTGTGGATAAATTTGAAAATAGTGATTCTCCCCTTTGCTTCAAAACCCCATAGTTCTCAAGTTTCTCTGTAAAAAAAAGACTCTCAAAGGGCTTTAATTGTAGAATGGCAGAAATTAATAATTTGCTGCTTGAAAGACTGAAAGCTAAAGGCCGTCATCCTATTTCTTCTCCCATTACCCCACCCCTCCTAGTACACCTCACCCAGTGCTTACGAACTGGAGCAGATTCTACAGTTTGAGTTGAAAGGCCTTCTTAGTTCATTCCTGCCATGTGTTTTCTATAGTACTTCTGTACTTTACATTGAATTTTAATTTGGGGGTGGTTACTGGCTTGCTCTTTAAATAGCAGGCAATATGGTTAGTCTCCCTTTTGCTATCTGTTATGGGTTAATGAGAGGCTCATCTTTGTTATTTAATTGCATTTATTAGCCTGAAAATGAGCAGGTGATTTTTCTGCCTTGAGGTTCTTGGCTTTATAGGTATTTTATCCTGTACTTCTGTACTGTTGTGAAAAGTATGCAGAAATACTCTTGAATCAATATTTTGTATTGTGGCTTGAGTTTAGTAGGCTCTTTTAATATCTCCACCCTTTTGTATACATGGGTTGATACGGAGCAACAAAGAAATGATTCCTTTTAAAAACATTGCGCTTTTAAAAACACGTGCAGCTACAGTGCACAGACTTATAGATTTAGGGAGGGAGGTTCCAGAAAAGTTTGGAAATTCCTAAATTGAAATTGCATCCTAAGGTAGAGCTTGTGTAAAACAAAAGTGTGGGGTTTTTTCATACTACTTTCAAGAGGTGAGACTCCTATAACTGAAATAGGAAAAGTTTTCTTACAATTTCTGCCTTAATGATTTTGATAATGTTTTGTGGCTAAGCCTTTCTACTAGTTTTTCTACATTAGTTTTTCCTTGGGTATGAGAGAATCCACACAGACAGCAGGAGACAATTCTTAAACTATTGAAATTACCAAAGCTAAATAAAGATACAAGTCTTGAATAGTCCTTGGATTAATTATTTGTTATGTAAAAATAGTTTCACTTAATTTCTTTTCCCCTGCCGTCTCTCGCCCTGTGGTACTCCCCGGTCCTAGTGAATGGGATACCCTGGGTGGTTTTCATTGCCAAATGAGTGGATTGGGGCAGTGGGGAGTAGAAATAAAGGCAGAGCTAAACTGCATTTTTCTTTAGCCAGTGGTGTCACTATATGGGGAAAGAAGGTAGGGAACAACCAGGAGCTCTTTTTCCTCCAAACATCCAGTTATGGTTGGTAAAAGCAGCAAGTTTTTTCTAGCAGGTCAAGCTTTACAGGGCAGAGTATTCCAGGGACAGGCTCCTGTTGTGAGGCAGTACATTGGAAGTACTCTCAAGCTGCAAATTATTGTTGCTTTTGTTACATCCATCACATTTCTTTTATTTCTTAAACAAAGTGTAAGTTTTTGTGTCTAGGTTGTTTCTTGAGCTGATCATGGTGCCCTTTGAGGAATTAGATGTATTATTGAAAGGACAGTCCTCTGAAAATAGGGGGTTTGGGTTTTTTTTTTCATATATTGGTTTGGGAAATGTATGAAAGAAGATCCAAGTCTAATTGAATGTATGCAAATGTGAAGTACATGGGCGTCTTACTGAACAGTTTCCACTTCTAACAGTGAAAATCCATAAGGAACTAGTAAGGTTGTTAAAATTTAGATTTACCCGTCTTTAAAACATGGTTTTGACACATGTAACTATGATACTGAAAATTAAATAAAAATCAGCTTTAAAATAGTCATTTGGTATTCTAAAATCTTACGAAAATTTAAAAAGGCAACAAAGTTTTGATGTGCTATTCCAAGAGGTAGTGGTGGGGAAGTGTGTGAAGAGAGCAGAATACATATATATATGCACACACACACATATATATATATGTATACATATATGTGTGTGTGCATATATATTTCTAATACAAATACTTGCATCTCAGTTTGATGCATGTTTCAGCTGTAGTTCATCCTAAACTGGAAATAGCTGTGTATACTGACCTCATTGCTGTCTGTAACAGCAAAAGAACAATTTACAGTGATCTGCTCAATCCTGTTCTTCTAAAGCTCTTGCGTATTCCTGCCTTATTAGCCTAAGTTTCAGTCTCTCGTGTTCTTTATTTAATGACTTCTCCAAGCTACTATTATTCTTTCTTTACTGCATCCTCCCTGGCTACTTCAGTGCATCTAGCCGATTTCCCTTTTTCCTGCCCTCTGGCAGTTTCTTTCTCGGATTCCGTTCCCCCCCCTCCTTGCAACGTCATTCTTGGGATACCTTTTAAGACACTTTTTATTTTTTGCTGCCACTTGTTTATTGTCATCCTCTGCCCTGCCATGAGCTCGCTCAGTTTCTTGGTTCTCTCTGGTTGTGTTCCTGAAATACGAATGCTGAAGTGCTACATTCACACTGGCTTCTTTGTTCTCGTTATATGGGACTGGCTGCTTTTTCTGGAGGACCAGTTGCTTGTTGGTGTGTAAAGGAAAGGATATGGAGTGCCTGTCTTATTGTTGGCTCTGTTTTTCTTCCCCCATCTCATTTTTTTGAGCCTTCTGTTTGGTTGTTTGTGGGTGTTGGGATTTGGAAATTTTTGTTGTTGTTGTCTTTCATTACCTCTTAAAACAGATTTTCCCAAGTTTTAATAATAGCACTGACTTTGTTCATCAGTAGTCTTTGCACTTATTCTAAAGGAATATAATTCAAAGTTGCAATTAAGCTTTTTTTAAAAAACAAGGCTTAACTCACAGACACCTCTCTTTTTGTCTTTTAACTGACAGTTTTTATTTGTCTGTACTGTGATTTCTCAGCAAGCATGGATGTTAGCTGAAGTATGTCTTACAACTTGAATGGCTTTAAAAATTAAACATTCTGGCAGTAGAACTTGTGTTTTATGGAGATTAGTAATGAAAAGTCATGGTCTTGACTTGGTGTTGGAAAAGGTATCTGGCTACCACTGTCCTGAAGGACAATTTTTCTTCTTTAGTATCTCCTGGAATAGGAGTCAAATTAAGGAAGTAAATACCTTCTTGTGTATTCTTTGTATTTTATTGAAGTAGGGCTTTCATTTTGTATTGCTGAAAGTCTTGTTATCACTTTACTTGCATTTTAATATTTGGCCAATTTTTTTTATCTTCTGCATTGTTTTTTTCCTTAACTGAGACAATGGATAAATCTGTGTAAGTTGGTTGTTTCACAAGTGTTTTGGAACTTTAAATTCATAGAAAAATAAAAGGTACATTTTTAAATGACATCTTACTTTCCATTACACTGTCAAATGAAGATACTTTTATTCTCTTATTTTGCTTTGTGGCAAACAACTGATTACATTTTTTACTAGTATTCAAGGGCTCTTTTTTCTTTATTGTGAGAGTAAAATCAAATTATGTAATGCAAAACCTTTTTTTCTATGATTTGTGGGGAATATTTCAAGGTAAAAATGATTATGTGTGTGTAGGAAATGTTGAAGATCTCCATGGTTTTTTGCACTATACAAATCATGACAATATAATGATTCTGCCTTTAGTAAGCCATAGCTTAAATAGGAAGTTAAGTTTATGGGAAGAATGGAAAATAATACTTAATGAAGCAGAACACCTAACCATGAGCTGTGATGTAGAAGGAGGAATTAAAAAGTAGTACTGGGATGTCCTGGCTTCTCTTTCTGCTTGGAAGATGGGAAGCAAGATTGGAGTAGAGAGAATGGTCCTGACAAGCCAATGTGGATTATGCTTCCAGGTCTAATGACTAGTAGAAGTGTGCACAGTTTGCCATGAAAACATTGTGTAGCATATGGTGTAGTTTTTGCAACTGGTTGTTTTACGATGTGAAATTACAACAGCAGCTTATGGAGTATATAGAATTCACTGTAGATCCAGAGTAGGCAGAGTGGTCTGGAAAGTGGTGAAATGTGCATTGGATTTTGGTGTCTTCTGGTTATGTGTGCATGCCTGCCTATGAGTGCCCCACTGTAGGACTGTTATGTAAAAACAAACCTCCCCCAATCCCTTATTTCCCTCTTCTCTTAAAATGCTCTACAGGAAGCAAAGTACAGTAAGAATGTCACGCTGTTCAGGTGGTGCTGGGGCCCTGAGGAAAATGTATCCCTCTTCCTCAGCTTTCTGTGTTCAGCCTTTCATGGATATTTCATCAGCTCTGACAGTTCTGTGTGCAAGTTTTAGTTTCTCTCAGTTTCTGAAATGTGAAGCTAATACTTGTTTTCAGAGTTATTGATACTGGAAGACAGAGCAGTGTCTTCTGAATGCCTAGGTTCAAGACTTTGGAAGTGTTTTGCAATAAATTTCCTCACACATGAGTTGCAAGTCATGGTGATGCTTTTTGTGAAAACTAAGTTTGGGGTTTCTTTGCTTAGAGTCACACTTTCAAATTTTGAAGAGCTGAACATCCTATCTGTATCCTACATGTTTTGAATATAGAATATGCTTTCTGTGAATTCAGACTTTAAAAAAAAAAAAGAGTATTTAAATCTGGCACTGCAGAATCCCTTTTTGTGCTTAATGGTCTTAACAGAATAGCACTCTTAACTTCTGATATGATTAAAACTCTTTGAAATAGTGTGCCTGGGCTATGTTTATAGAAATGAGATAAGAGTTATTCCGTAAGTCGCATTCACAGAATGCCTTAAACTGCCATCTATAAAAACTAGTAACTTCTGAAAACTTAGTTCTTGAGGAATTAAGTTTTCCACTGGGTGACATTAGTATGGAGAATAGTGCAGAGGATTCTCCAAAACAGTTGGTGCAGTTAATTTTAATAATAATACAGTGTTGTCATAGCAAGCAAAATGGTAAACATCTCCATTAAAGACATTTGCAATGCCTGTATATAGTGGGATAATTTGAAAACTTACTATGGATTTGATCACCTTGATGGATGAAAGTTGTCATACGTTTATGCACATTATTTTAAGATTATAGGATTATGTTAGTCTAGTTATCTATAGGGCCATGCTAATATTTCTATTTGTTAAGCAGATACTCAGGCTAATTTAAATCAAGCTGCCCTTATTTCTGTTTTATATTGTTTTTGTAAATTGCAAGTTCCCATACCATAAGTTAGCAGTGCTGGTACCGTAAGCAGATACTAATTTTTAGACACAAATGGGACTTCGACAGCAGCCTTATCAAAATCTGGTAAGTCAGTGAATATGGGTTAGTTCACAAGGAATATCGCTTTGAACATTGCCTACAAAGATCTGCCTGTTAGTATCTTTGTTTCAAGGGCCAGCCAGCATTGTGGCGATACATAGTGTGGAATGTCAGTAGTCAATCAGTTGTCTGAAATGTTTTCTTTTTGGTTAACTGCTTAAACTTCAGAATACATTTTTAATATTTGTTTTCTCTGTTTAGCTCTTTTCACTGATGGAGATGAAACCTCCTATTTCGCGAGCAAAAATGATTCTCATCACAAAAGCTGCCATTAAAGCTATTAAGGTAAAGTACAGTAGAATAAACATGAAACTGTAACATGAGCAATGTTTTATTATTTTACTTCTAAGTAAATGCATCTCTGGATTTCCCAGTCAGCTTCATGGATGTTTTACTCTCGTTGGCGTTAAGAATGTTATAGAAACAAGGGGGTGGTGAATATAATCTCTTGATTTTAGAGTAGTAGCATAATGCCAGCTTGATTTTTTTGAATCATTGCTTTTTAATGCTACACCCACTAAGGTGTTGTGATTTCTATGCAATAAAATTTTAAATGTTGCAGGATGCAACTGCACCGTAGCATATTAAAACACAGTGGACTTGCTTAGAAAGTAAGTCCAGAAAGCTCTCCCTAATGCTCTGGAAGCCCTATGTCTTTTGTGTACACACTGGCACACTTCTGACAGAAAGGATGGCTTGTTTCTGTGTGTTACCCCATGAAATAATTTTCTCTGTGCTAGATTAACTTAGCTTGATAACATACTACTTCTTAGAATGTGACTACAATATTTTGTAGTCTTTCCTAAATGGTAGTAAGCACAAAGAGTCAAATACTTCTAAAATGATGTGCCACAGTTGAGTAGATGATAAATTAATTTATGTATTTATTTTCCAGCTCTACAAGCATGTTGTCCAGATTGTAGAGAAGTTTATCAAAAAGGTAAAAAATAATCTACTGATACAGATATTGTCTGCATCTGTTACTAGGTATTATTTGTAATGCTAGTAAAAAACCAAAAAGGCTTCTGCTATTTAGGGATCGAGGGAAGAAATTCTGTTTTATTAGGATTTTATACATTTTGGTATCTCTTTGTCTATATAATCTCCTCATTTTAGTTTTCCTTACTATATTAAGAAGGGGGGGGGAAAGAAAAACCTGTGAAATTTCCCCTTCCTCCTCTACCCAGCAACTGGGGAGGAAACTGGAGGTATTGAACTTCAAATTAATTTTCACTGGGTAAGATAATGCATATTTTCAGAAAATACAGTTTTAATGCTTGGCTAGGCATATAGAACAACAGGCTAGAATGTAACACTAAAACCAAACTATCATGCTGCCTAAAGTAAGTTCCTCTGAGTAAACAGGAAAAATACTCTTTTTCATTCAGAGTTCTTCAGAGACCTCCAAAGAGAAGGACTTTGCGTTAAAGTCTGGAGAATAGAGTTGGTGGAAGTAGTTCAGTGCATTGAGTGGAAGGTAGCTTGATAGCAGAGTTGTGACACTCTGAACTGTATTGTAGTAGACCTGTTGTTGTGGTCACATGTTGTCAAGCTAAATGTACTTTAAAAGCAGTGATTGAGAAGGCAAAGGCTGCTTCAAGCTATCCGGGTATATTTACCCTGTCCCAAATGTGAAAGCATGTTTTTCTCCTTTTTTTTTTCCCATTTCTATAAACAAAACAAAAGTAAAGCACTAAGAGAATTCTTCATAAACCAAATTAAAACAAATTAATATTTTTTTTTTTCTACCCAAGTATACTAAGTATATATTTTGTGTAAGGATGTAAGGTGAGTGCATGTTACCTTGTTAGTATCACTGCATAATGGAAAATAATTTTCATGTTTTCAGTGCAAACCGGAATATAAAGTCCCTGGATTGTATGTCATTGACTCTATTGTTCGTCAGTCTCGTCACCAGTTTGGAACAGACAAAGATGTTTTTGGGCCAAGATTCTCTAAAAATATTACTGCCACATTCCAGTATTTGTATCTCTGTCCATCTGAAGACAAGGTACAACTATAATTTCTCAAGTGTTGTTGTGAATTGATAACAGTGCTACCTTGGTGTTTCCACTTCTGTGACAGCTAATTCGGTCATTCTCTATGTTCATGGTAGTGAATGTTGTTATATGAAATGGTAAATCATGATGAGAAAGATTATCAAAGGTGGTAGTGAAATGAAAGTTCTAGTTAAAATACTTATTTTACTTAACTTCATCAATTTAGTTTTGCCTGTGTAGACATTCCAATGGTGTGTGTGACTATGCCAAAATTTTTCTTCTTGAGGCTTCTTCAGGAAAACTTACTATGGAAGGTGGTGTCTCCCACAAAAAGAAAGTGTTATAGGAGAAGCTCTGGTGTTGTAGGCAGTGAAGGTTCTGCTCCCAAATATTTTCTAAAAAATCATCATGTTGATTTCTTCAGTCTTTACAAATCCTATGCTTGAGAATTTCATTGCTGCTCTCCATTGTCAAGACTAGTTTAAGGCACTGGTTTCCTTAGTTTTGTACTTGCTGATAGAACAGAGGCTCAGAAAGTTTCCTGAATTCATGATGGTCTGGGTTGCTACCAACAGGAGATGACTTTTATGCCCTCTGTCAGAACAATTTCAAAAGACTCCCAAGATAAGTGTGTTTTAGAAGTTGCCAGTTGGTTTCCAGAAAATCGCCTGCTCTCTCTTTTTCTTAATTGTAGTACTGCAAGAGAAAAATACTCTTTTTCTAACTGACTTTTTCACTAACTTTCTGACTAAGATTTTGAAAAAGGCTTTGATGCTCTGTAGTTTTCTAATGTGGAACTTTTAGGCTCCTTGAATCTGATATTCCGGAGCTTCTGGGTTAATACCTTGGTGAAATAGAGCAGTCCTTTCTGTCTTTGTGGTTACCATTTTGTTCATCTAAATGAATTAGACTATCTGTGTCCTTTATGTAACTACCTGATATCTCACTGCTAAAATAATTAAGATGCTTTTCACCAGGGGAATAATACTATTTATAACATGCTTGCTTTAATGAATGTCCAGTACCTAAACAAAAAACCTGATCTGCAGATACACTGCAACTATGGTTGATTTCCAAAGAGAATGATACTACGATACAACTTTTTTTTTTTTAAACAGCCTTTCTGTAAGATTAATATGTGACTGAAAACAAGAGTATTAAATTTATTCATTTTTTGGCCTTCATATTATTTTCAAGTCTTGTGGAGAGATAGAATACCTGAAGCCAAAAAATGCTGTTGTTTTAAAGTTAGCTGTTTTTCAGACCAAAATCTTATTTTCAAATAGCCATTTCAGGTTTCCCTCTAATTGATCTTATTGTGGAAAACATTTTGTGAAATTCTTTAATCGCTTATCTTATATCAGTATAGGTCAATTTGCATGGGTGTATATAACTGAGTCACAGTAAGACATTTTATTGTTGCAACAAGAAGGAACAGAATTGATTCATTCTTAACAGCTACAGTAGAAGTAAAAAGTACTTAAAATGTATGTGTGTGCAGGTCAGATGACAATACAAAAAAGACAGGTATGTCAATATAGCATGTATTCTGACTCTTACCTGCATGCGTTCCAATTGAAGCAGCACATCTAGTTAGATATTATTGTTTAATACTGGGATAAAGAAGGAAACACTAATTTCCAGCTTGTTCCTGAAAGCTTCATTGTTCTTAATGTTAAAAAAAGAAACAAGCTTAAAATAACAGCTGACAATCAGAGGTTCTAATTTGATCTTTCTGCAGTGATCAGAATATTTTCCACTTGCTTTCCTGATGTTTTGAATAGTGATGGAGATGGGTTTTCTGGTGTCAACATAGGATTGGTTGGGTTAGTAGAAAAAAATTCAAGCGAACAATCATTTATCTAACTTTAAAGCTTTGTTCTAGCGTTTTGGAATAGCACCCTAATTGCCCCTCTCTTCGTTAGGGTTTTCCAGCTCATCTTCATTTTCTCTGTCTTTCTAGTCACATTTGTTGTTTGTTTTACCCCTTTATGACTATCTGTGAGGAAATGGTAGGGCTGATGTGACTTCCTCTATTGTATATCAAACCTGGATTTTCTGACTGGCCAGAACAGTTTTAGAAAAATGGTACAAGTCACGGATAGTAAAATAAGTTGGCAGTTTTTATCTTTGCAATGTAAAAGGTCTTGCTGACCTATGTGACAACATGGGGGGGTTGTTAAATAGGTATGCCTGATTATGTTGAACTCGTATGCTGTTCAAACCTTTCTTCTCAATGTATGGAAGATAAATTTGGAGTTTGTGAATTAGGAAAGCTGTGTTTAGCACTGACGCTTGCTTTTGTTTCAACAGAGTAAAATAGTACGTGTCCTGAACCTTTGGCAGAAAAATGGAGTATTTAAAATTGAAATAATTCAACCTCTTCTGGATATGGCAGCAGGAACTAGTGCCACTGCACCAATGACAGAAAATGCTACTAATAATGAAGGTATGAATGACTTTATAACTTCTTTTACAAGGATGAATGGTAATAGCTTGTTTGCTTTCACATTAAAGCGCCTACTAGTAGTTTCAACAGTAGCATATTAATAAGTTCAATTTTGTTGTCACAATTATGTGGAACATCTGAACTAGTTCTAAATAAATGCTGATACTGTACATCAGAAATTATCAGCAAGTGAACACATATTTGGAAAATATATAAAATTTGTATCATGTATGCACACGTACATACATATGTGCACATTTCACTTACGGATGACTTCAATGTCCCCTCTTAAAAAAAAAAATCTTTTTTTTTTTTCTTTTGGTCTGAAATATTTTTCTTTTGTTTCTCAGTTTTAGAATTCTGATGTAATTTTTTTAATGTTAGAACCTGGGTAAGTAAAGCATGATCTTACATGTTAAGAGCTTCATCTTTCTTTGAATCAACTTGATACCTGAAAGCAACAGCTGTCAGTCTTTTTCAATATGCAGCCCTGAAACATTTAAACTGGTGTTTCAAATCCAAATTCTTGAACAGTAAATGTGTGCCCAGCAGTAGGCTTTTACACAGGCTACTGGTTGAAAACCACTGACCTAAAGAGTAAAGTAATGACAGCCTACCCACAGTATTTTCACTGACCTATTTTTATGCCACATAAAAAGCTGGTAGTGAGGTTACTGAATCGTGGATGAGAATATGCATGCCACAATTCTCTTTCTCTGGAGGGCCTTCTTTTTGAGTTTGCACTTTATATTTCAGACTTAGCTTTGGTAACCTCATTATTTATTGCACTCATGTATGCTGGAGTAGGACTGGCAAAAAATGTAATGGAGTGAGTGAGGTGTGGTGACAGACAACAAAATAATGATGCACAATAGCATAAGTGAAATCATCTCCAGTGGTGTTTAGGAAAGTGTATCCTATTGAAAAGTTTTACAGACATGGCAAGGCAGGGGAAGGGAATGTCTTAGCACCTGAGCTTGGGTGCAGACTGGTGGCTATACAGTTTTATTCTGATATGACAGGTGAGTGGCACTATTTTTCCATATTTGTCTCATCACTAGTACCTACTGGGTTGGGTACCTTCTGCATAAATTTTCATGTACAGAATCACTGATTTCAGTGAGATATTCAGATGCACCAGAGGGGATAATTTGGCCCTGAAATAAATATGCTAATGAATAATAATAAATATACTAATGCATTATGTGAAATACAATCTGTTTAGTGCATAATGCTACAAAGTCTGTTTAGCTAAAAAAAGAGAGAGAGAGAAATGCAAATTTTCTCCCTTGAGCAAGCAAATATCCTTCTGAATATATACAGGAAATAATTGGGGAGTTAATTTATATTTAAAAACAATCACGTATCTTTTTGCAGTATTTTTTTGTAGCATCTGACTTCTGGGAAAACATTATTCAACATGTTTGTCTGCTTGTTGCATGTCAACACTGCAGTTATTTAAACTGCAAACAGATGAGTGGCCTTAAAGAAGTTGGTATTGTGAGGCAAACATACTTGCTTAGTGTCTCAAACTAAAAAATATTTCTATTTGTGGTGGTTTTTAACTTGTCTCTTGTTGTACAGTTTTATAATAGTCTATTAAAGTATGTTTGCTAAAGAATAGTTACTTGCTCACAGCATGTAGGAATTGATGGTATTACTGCTAATTTGCTTTGTACTGGCAAAATGTTTATTAAAAAAACCCACATTGTAATCTGAAGCAAAGAGAATGGGAAAGCTGCATGTGTAGACAAAGCTAATAGCATGTCTTAAAATGTGATTTGAGTTTTAGTAAAGCTCAGTGGAAATGGGAGTCTTTTCCTGGAAGAATTAGTAAAAATTCTTTTTATGGTAGGATTTATCTATCAGATGCAGGTTTGGCTTGTGCCTATGCAAAAGTGGCATGTGAACAAACCTTATCAAAGAACAAGAGTTGCTTGTGAAATAATTTTTAAAAACCTTTACTTTTTACCAGACATTTCAGCAAAAGTTCAGTTACTGCTACAAAATAGAAAATATTAAGAGAAGCTCAGTTGTTCTTAAAATGAACCATTAGGTGATTGATTTGCAATATTCATCCAAAAGAATGAGTCCAGAACTTTGTAACCAGAACTAACATTCTAAGTGTTTTGATACGCATTGCTTAAAACGGAGTAACAGTTTTTCTCTTAACTTTTTTAAAATTTTACAATTATAAACATTGAGTTGTGCTCTAAAATACCATGCTGGACTAGCTTTCAGATAGGCCATTTTTCTTTGTTTTCTTTATTAATGTATATAATGCACAGATGTGAGCAGTGAATGGAGTAGTTAAAGGCAAAATGAATAGAATTGGAGTAGTTTAGGTATGACTTTTTGGGTTAAATAGAGTATTGTAGATAGACACCTGTTTTGAAGAGGTAGATGTACGCACTGAAGAGCAAGATGAATGTTTTGGAGTAATGTAGCGCTTTCTCAATTCCTACGAAACTCTCAGGTTCGCCGCCCCCTCCAGTAAAGGTTCCTTCGGAGCCCCCTCAAGTTACTGCTAACTCGGTGCCGACTGTGCCACAGTTGCCCAGTTCTGATGCCTTTGCAGCTGTAGCTCAGTTGTTTCAAACAACACAAGGACAACAGGTAACCTGCTTATATCTGGTTCCCTTCTAACTTCTGTTTTTATGTTAAATGAGGGGGAAAAAATGATAGAAGTAATATCCTTGATTTGAAACAAACCAAAAAGCCTCCCTAAGGTCTTCAGCAGAAAACTTCTAAAAGTTAAAGTCTGTATTTGAATGATCTGTGACCTTTCTATCCAGTAGTTATGATATTTGAGGAAGATTGTTATATATTCCTAAATAACTCGTTCTGGATTGATGCAGTTACAAAGTTTCAAGAACAGGCAGAATAAATCAAACAAAATGTTGAGTCTTATTGTTCAGTCCACTTAAATGTTTGCCGTGTTGAAAGGCCTGAATACTGAAATCTGGGGATCTGTTGAGTTGTGCCACTTAAGTGTTTAAAAAGTGACCTTTGGTCTTGCTGAAAGTTCTCCATAGTTTAGTCAGGTTGTTGTTATAGTTCATCCTGTGCCATAGTCTAGTGTGACGTAAAATTTATACCCAACAACTCTTTCAGTACCATGAGTTTATATAAGAATATATAATTAATACTATATCTGTTTTTGTAGCTTCAGCAAATTCTTCAGACTTTTCAACAGCCTCAAAAACCCCAGTCACCAGTCATAGATAACACTGTGATGGCTCAGGTTCAAGCTATTACTGCTCAGTTGAAAACTACAGCAGCACAACCACCAGAACAAAAAACTGCTTTCCCACCACCTGAGCAAAAAACATCATTTGACAAAGTAAGTCTTTATTTGTTCTTTGTGTTTAACTTTTTCAGTTCAGCAGAAGACTGTTTGATGGATGCCTCAATGTCCTTCATTTGTTAGGAGAAAAATGATGTAAATTTTGTTTTTTCTCTTTCCGTTTGGAGGTCAGCTTCCTGTTTTTATACCCTTTCATTTTCTGAAGCTGAATAAAACTGGTTTTGGACAGTTTCTGATTCTGTATTAGAATATAGGTTTGTCTCTTTTTTTTTTCCTGATTCTAACCTTGTCTTTAATTCCAGAGCTGTTAGATATCTAGTAAGACTTCGATAATAAGGGTGTTTTGGCTGCCAATTATATAAGATACGGAAAAAATAGTTGGCTCAATGTCATTTCTTTCAGAAGCTGCTGGATCGGTTTGACTATGATGATGAACCAGAAGCAGTGGAAGATGCAAAGAAAGAAGATTCAGCTCCTTCTCCTTCAGTTTCTCAGCCAGCTTTGTAAGTTCTGTGTCATAATAGAATTAGCAAATCTTTGTTCTAAAAAATCTGTAGGTTAGAAATTCCAAGTTACTTCAGTGCTTAAATAGTACAAAGTTAAAATGTTGTTAACAACTTCTGGTGTGGTTTTTTTGGTTTTTGTTCTTTTTTGTCTTTTTACTTTGGTGATCCAGTGTAGGTTTGGCATGTTGCATCATTGATTGAGGAATGTGTTCTGTAGAAAAAAGCTCAGTTTTGTTTTCAAGATGAGTTCTGTGTTTTTATTGCACAACTGAGTGTGTCAGGGCATTATTAGTAATCAGCTGGATTGCTTTGCTGACTGGGGTAAAGGTGCTATTCCAAACATTGTGGTAGCTTTAACTATTTAAAAAACTAAAATTGGCTTTGCAGCTTTACGTTCTCAAACATTAAATACTCACGCAAACTAACTTAGGATCCTGTTTCCCTTTTGATATGCATTATGATAAAGTCTTAAATTACATGATCACATACTAGTTTTTTCCACAGGACCTCTCTCTCATTCAGTGCACAGGCTGGATGGTGCTCAATACCTGGGTTAGTCAATATTTCTTTTTTCCCTGCTTCAGTATGTGGCCCCATGTCTTACTTTCTGTATATGCCATCCAAACCCTGCTCTCAAAAACAGAATCACTAACTTTGTCATTAGCTTTCTCACTGTGTTTATCACTTTGAGCACTTTAATGTTCCCCAAGTATTAGTTAATTAAAATGCCTTTTAAGTAAGTTGGTAGCATTTTCCCTATAATACAGATGGAACTCTGGAGTACAGAAAAATGAGGTAGGTCAAACATAAGCACTGCTTGAGTATGCCCAACTAGAGATCATTGGACTAGGCTTTTCAGCATGTTTATGTTCTGTTTGTAGCACTTCAAAGCCTCTGTCCTTACTGCCTTATAGTTGTGTAACATGCCTCTGAAGATTGGATTCCAGTAGTCTTATTGTGGGCACACAAAATCAGTAATACTCTGTATGAAAAACTGATCTGTGCGGAATCATCTAAGAATTATATAGCACCTGTGTCTTAAAATACTACAAAGTTTCATTTCACATCACCATGAAAGTCCTTTATCTTCCTGAAATCCTGTTCAGTTTTTTACACAAACTGCATCCTGTAAACAGGTCCTATTAACTGCACAGACCTCATTAAGTCCCTGAGCACTGTCCATTCTGTGTGTTGAATCAGGAAGTGAATGGCATTACTGTAATCCTTGTGTGATATACATACCCCTTTCTCCTCTGCCCTAAATTCCTCCCAAATTGAAGGTTTTTTCCCAGCAAAAGTATGCCCAATTTATTTTCCTTGAGGAAAAGGCTTACTACTTTTGTTCCAAAAAGAGGAACTGGAAATGAAGAAAGTTAGCCTAAGGCAGACAACCTTCATGAAGAATTTCCATAGACTGAGATCTTTAGCAAGATCATAAAAGTACAGGGGGAAGAGAGGCTTAAACCTTTATGTAGCATTTCTTTAAATGTTAAAGGACTACTCTTAGAGTGGAGAAAAGATAAAGAGGCCACTCTATCTCTTCTTTTTGTTTCCACTTTTTAGAGAGGAAATGGGATTATAATAAAGATAATTTTTCTGTCTAAATTTGAAGAAAGAATGTGTAAATGTACATAGAAATATGTAAAATAAAGGCAAAAAAATGTGTGTATCTATTGACTTGTCTAACCTAAATATTACCGGTTTTAGTGGATTTCCAGGAGAAGGTATACAACAGCCAGTGTTTCCTCAGCTCCCAAATATGGATCCTTTTCAGCAGCGAATGATGGGAATACAGCAAGATCCAATGCGTCACCAGGTAACTTCAGGGTTTTCCCTTGTCCCTCTTATGTTTTCTATCTTTTGTTGTTTTCTTTGGTGCAGAAGTAAGGAAGTGGTGTTCTTAGGAAAAGTTGGAGGGCTAAGCCATATTCACACTTCACCATAAGAAACGTATTTTTGTTCTCTGTTCCAGTCAAGCTTTGAAGAACAAGATTTTTATTTTATACACCTGAATGCTTGACCTACTTCATCTTTCTCAGGCTTCTGGTCTTTTACTGTGACTTCAGAGCAGAGATACAATTTTACTTTAACAAACTGGGAAAGCTGATGTAATTTTTTTTTCATAACTGGAAGTTTTTCTGTTTTTTCTTCTCAAAAGGTTCCACTTCCTCCTAATGGGCAAATGCCAGGTTTTGGTCTCCTGCCTACGCCACAGTTTCCACCCATGGCTCAGCCTGTGATTCCGCCAACAGCACCTGTGCAGCAAACTTTTCAGTCTCCTTTTCCAGTACAGAGTGAATCACACATGCAAAAAACACATCAGCAGGTGAAGACCCCTTGCAGTAAACAAACTAACTTAAATGCTCTAATACATGTCTTTCTCAAATGCATGTAATTTCTTCAGGAGAGGAAATTTCATTATAGCCATGGACAGAGATGGCTGTGATGTTAGCTCATCTGAGAGAAAGTTGGATAGCTGCAGTGCTACATGACAAGTCTGGTATTTCAGAAGTCTAGCAAAACCAGCATATGTATGCTTCGTGCCTCCTTTTGTGAAAGTCTTTGGATTGCAATTTGTCCTTCCACTTCTCACTTTCCCTCATCCTCCCTTTCCTGTACCCATCATGCTTCAGGAATATTTTGTTCCATGGAATTCTAACAATGCAATCTCATTTTGGAGAAAAACTATCTGGAAGGGTTAATTTTTAAGGCCCTGGTAGATCACTAATGTAGTGGGAATGGACTCAGAAGTCTGTAGAAGTTTTAAAAAATCCAAGTGTATGTGAACAGCTCGCTCTTGTTCCTAAGATGTTGGAGGATATTGTTGGTTCGGTAACTGGCTGCTATTAAGAAGAAATCAAAGAGCAAGTCTATGAGCCTGTATTTAAAAAAAAAAAAAAAAAGTGGAATATATTTGCCTTTTGTTCCAAGCAAAGGAAATCCTAAATGAGAAATAGAGATGGCACCAGGCTGTCTTTGTGGTGACCTGTGATGTCACAGATTCTAGAAAATTCTTGCTTTCCACTTGGAATAAAGGGACAATTCTTAAGAGTATCTTTGTAATTGTTTTTTTAGTCTTGAATTCTGTTGAATCAGTACATTCTGAGAGGTTGCTTGGTGGGAAGCTGTAGAGGATTTGGGCTAGGAAGGAAGAGCTGTGTTGAACTTGGTGGGTTTTTTTAAGCAGGTTCTTGCATTTTATGTATTGTTTTGATGACTTACTGCTTCATTCTTCAAATTTATTGTATTGTAATTTGCTTATATATATGGCTTAAAGTTGTTTCCTATAACATCGTAGAGAAGAGTTTTCTAGTAGACCTTCCTTTGCCTGTGATTTTGATGACAGAGCAAGATCCACTGACTTGACTTTAAGGAATATAACCATATTCTGTGGAGATATATGTGGTGCTGAAATGGACTAAAATGTGGAAAAACAATAATTTGCAAATTGAAAATAAGAATTTTGTGTAAATTATTTTTATTATGTTCTTGCAGTGGTTGTATTAAGTTCATTTAATACTGGACTGTCTCCCTGTTAGTGACTACAAAGTCGTGGTGAATCTTCTGAGGAGAGTTGCATTACATTTTAATTTCACATATGTGAATATTCAATATAATTTTAGTGCTGTTACATAATTTAGTGTAGGCATAAAATGAAATAAAACACTTGTGCTAATCACCTGTAACACCAGTCAACTTAATATTTTAGGATATGGAGGTGGAACAGCCACCGATTCAAGAGGGAAAACGACATGTTTCTGACAACAGAAAGTCAAGATCTAGATCTGCATCAAGGTAAATTAGTGAAAGTTCTTTTAGTGAGCGTATATATATCAGGTATTGGATTTTAGCATAAGGAACTTAAGTGTGTCATGTCCAAAGACTTGAAAATGCTTTACTAATTCTGTACGAGTACTGAGGAGAGTTATGCTGATAATCTGGAGCTTGGAGAATTTGGTGCTGTGCTGCCAAATCTGCTGTGGGGTGGTAACTTCTAATTGAGATGGCGGTAAGTAGCTGAGAGGTGAGCTAACTCCTTGAACTATTGGTGGAGCTCTTTTTCAGTTCCTTAGGACATAGTCCTCTTACTTGTGTTTCAAGTTGGCTTCTTGGGTGCCTGGCTCAGCTTACTTCCTCTGTGGTCGTTTCTTGTAAGTGCCCAGTTGTGCTGTACAAGTTGGATTCTATGACTAAATGCCAAAAGACGCATTTAGCAAAAGAGTCCATTTCAATTTAATCTAAGGATTAATTACAAGAAATTACTGTCTGTGTATTATTCGCTGCATGGACAACACTAGTGAAATGTCTTGGTAGAGTCAAAACTGTCAAGGGCTTTATTTGAGTTGTCCTTCTGGAAGAGAGGGAAAAAAAGAGACCCTTTCAATCTCTTGCCTCTGAGGGAGCTGTGTATAAATACAGCTAAATGTTGTATGTGCTTCAATGCAGTGGTAATGAGAAACAGATTAGTGACTTAAGACTTGTGAACCTCTGAAAGTCGTCTACTTTCTAAGGAAAAGTGGGTATCTATGGAATTCTCTTATTGGTAGAGAGTAACTTCTATGCCTGTCAATACTGACTAAATTTTAGAGAAGCAGAATGTGATAGCTTAATTTTGTCTGTGCTCTAAAGACACACAAAGAAATCCAGCGTACTATGGGACTTTGCCTGTCACAGACGCAGTATTTCACGTGTCTCAGCTGACCTAACAAATCTGGCTCCAGTATTAAAGCAAAGCTATCTACTTTTGTTATGAGTCTTCTCCTTTGCCAAGTTTCATATGATTTCTTTGAAGTTTTACTCTGTCTTCCAGACCTTGAGTGGTTTAGAACTTTAATATGATGTAAAATACAATTTCACTGGCAGAATTTATTTTTAATCTCTTTTTTAGCCATTCTTTTGTAAAAGCAATAAACATTTTCCTCATTTAAGCAGATGTCATTTTTTCTATGTTAACATGGACATAGTTTTGATAGTCAACTTCAATACAAAAATAATAGAAGATAAGAAATTGAAAAATAATCAACTGTTTAGCTGGAGTGCATTAATGAGCTACTATAATAATTTATTCTTGTTCTAAATGCATGTGAATGAGCTTGGATATTTATTTTTTTTTGAGTGAACTCTTGCCCGATTATTTAAATAGATATCTGAAATAGTTATCTGTGTGTCAATGTCTGGGTCAGAAAGATTGAACATAAATGGTTGTTGGATTAAACTAGGTCACCTAAAAGGAGACGTTCAAGATCTGGCTCCCGATCTCGAAGGTCACGTCATCGTCGATCTCGATCTCGGTCCAGGGATAGACGCCGACACTCTCCTAAGTCTCGGTCACAAGAAAGACGTGAACGTGAGAGGGAGAGAGAACGCAGATCAAAAGGCCTTCCTCAGATCAAGTCAGAAACTGTTAGTGGTAAGTTTATTCTTCCTCTTTACTGTTGATGTAACTTTGTACATTCTTGTAGTACCATTTTTCAGATGCTCAACATCTTCCTTGTTCATATATGGAATTGTTTTGTCTGTGCCCAGTATTTTCTTTAATGAATATTAGAGCTCTGTGAAGTTGAATATATTACAGCAGATAATATGCCTACATAAAATGGAATACTAAGAAGACAAACAGATGTTTTAGAAAAACTGTAAATGTTGAAGAAATATGCTTTTTGTATCTATTAGACTTTAAAAAAAAATTTAACATTGACAAGTCCACTTACCTTCAGTATATGATATCTGCTCAGAATACCCCAGAAGACCACTCTTAATCTGATGTGTGTTATTTTTTAAATTTTTTTGTTCCTTCTTCTTGGGTTTAATGCTCTTTGTGGGTTCCAAGACTCATCCAAACAGAATAAAAGTAAACTACTTATTTTCTGAACTGTTGTAAAGCTGGTAAGAATTAAATTCACCACACATCCATGTACGTACTTTACTCATAGTAGACTATTTGGCAATTTTGGAATATCTCTAAGTCAGAAATATTTTGGCTGTAAAAAGCTGAAACACCATGATTTTCTTTTCCTTCCTTCAAGACATATAAGGTAAAGCAGATTGAGCAACAAGAAGTTGAGCACATTATTACGATTTTTCTAGTGATTCAATGTTGTGTGTCTTTCAAACCAGGAGTGGAGCTTTGACCTGGAAAATGCACAGGCTAGTGTTCAGATTTCTGAAATAATCCTGACTTTGCCTGTGTTAATAGACAAAATGTAGTAGTTGTCTTCTGAATATACCTGGGGAGCGTGGAATCTTTTCTGGAGTTATCATGTAAAATGAGAACATTCTTTTTTATATACATGTATATTTCCGAGTGCTCTTACAATCTGTGTTAACTCTTTAATTGTAGTTTGTAGTACTACGCTTTGGGTAGGACAACTTGACAAAAGGACAACTCAACAGGATGTTGGAAGTCTTTTGGAGGAGTTTGGCCCAATTGAATCAATAAATGTAAGTATAAATGATGCAGTGTAAGCTACTTTGATGTGCCTTGGTTACAAAAAGTCTTTTCAGACTGTTTTAAGACAACTTTATTTTTGATACATTGAAAAGAGTCAAGAGCTCTCATTTTCTATATGGTTGTGTTTTCTAAGGTGTGAACTCAATTCATTTGGCTGCTGTGTAGAAAACCAAGAAGGCAGTAGCTTTAGTTTCTTGAAATTTAAAAATGTGCTTGGGGTAGTACAGAAGATTATCCCATTTTCATTAAAAACATGCTTTCTCTGGAGAGAATTGAATGAGAAAGGGCTATTGAGGAGATGGGTACAGAATTACATACTGTGCTACTAATTCCTTGACTGCTCCATTTTGTTTGATTATAGAAATGTGGACTCTCAGCTGGTGTTCTTGTGTCTTTTGCTCGTTTCTTTTCTGTCATTTTAGTCATAATCATGGAGAACTATTGTTAGGCTTTGCTGTATTTAAGGATGTTTTTATATAGAAATGGTAGCTGTTCCTGTAGCTATAAAATTTCACTTAAACAAACAAACAAAAAGAAGTACTGTAATTTTCTTCCTATTACCAAATATTGTAAAACAACACAGAAATTTTTTCTCAAATGCATTACAAATAATAAAAATTATTACAAAACTGTAGATAAAACTGAGTGTGGAGGTGCAGCTGGCAGCTTGTAGTATATGGAATGAAGTGGGGTATTAGTGCCTTGTTTCCTCCAACAAAGTAACTAATTGTCAGACCACAGCATTTACATAAATACTGCTATTTAACAATTTAAAGGATTAAATATACAACAGTCATCGATATCCTCACATGGAATAGAGCTTAAAACTTTCCACATAAGAAGTTGCTTTTAATTTACTAGAAATGTGTATCAGAAGATGCTGGCTATCTAAGCCTCGTAAAATAACAGTCTCTTTCGTACTTCCATAGTCCTTTTTGAAACACCTGCTGATGTTCCAGCTTACTGCAATTGGACACTTGTATGTTGTTCATTACTTTGTTAATGTGCTAGCAAAACCAATTTTTTTTTCTGAAAATACAAACAGATGATACCACCTAGAGGATGTGCCTATATTGTAATGGTTCACAGACAAGATGCTTACCGTGCCCTACAAAAACTGAGCCGAGGAAACTTCAAAGTCAATCAGAAATCTATAAAGGTACTTCTTGGAAAATGTCAAGCTGTTCTAAAGTTACTGTAATTACTGTAATCCTTTTTAATCTATTCTAGACTTTTGGCTATTTTAGACTTTTGTGTATTCTGCATATGGTATTCTGTAAATTTATGTGAATGGACCAGGTTTTTTCTTGATAAGTATTCTTCCTGTTCTGTAATGTGACTAGTGGGACTTGTATCAGCTTCCTTGAAAGATTGCCAATAATTGTCTATTTAACCAACAAAAATGGTGTCCTTTTAGACATTACAGTGGACTGTAGCTATGTTTTTCTTATTGGTGGTTATTTGTCTTACAACTGAGTTTAATCATATATGATAATCCTATAAAGAGTACTAATAAATAAGGAATAATGCATTCATTAGTGAAATTTTTCCTTTTGTAGAACATCATGTTAGAGTGTGACACTGTCCTCTGAAGGGAAATAGAATTAATTTTAGTGACTAGGGAACATTTGAAGAAACTACCTTTATACATTTTTACAAATTGAGTGCAGGAGTCAAGCCAAGAAATAAGAGCTGAGGCTGCTTTAAAAAAGTCTTATTTCAGAGATTCGTAACTAACCTATTTTTCCTGCTGTTTCAATTACAGTATTCTTTTTGTGTTTTAGCCTCAAATGGTAGTGCTGTTTTGTGAGAACTAAATATTAAATCCATTAAAATGGAAGCATTTTACTAACTATGTATGTTTTCCACCCCCAAGATTGCATGGGCTTTGAATAAAGGAATAAAGCCAGATTACAAGCAGTATTGGGATGTAGAATTAGGTGTTACTTACATACCATGGGACAAAGTGAAACCTGAAGATCTTGAAAGTTTCTGCGAAGGAGGAATGTTGGACAACGAAACCCTTAGTCCAGGTAAAGTGTTGGTATATCTTTAAATGGTTTTAAAAAAATTGTCCTTTGCTCTGGTGTATTGAAGTTGGTGTGGCTGACTTTCATGACGCTGTGGTGCACATAAAATCCTTGAAATAGCTAAGAAGTGCAGCATGCATAACCTGTAAATTGGAGAGAGTTTGTAAGCAGTTAATGACAGTCCCTCATCAGGAGTTGTGCAGCTGTGTTTCAAGGGGCTGGGCTAAAAATGCATGTGGATACCAGGTGACCTGTCAGCTGTGCTGGTATTTGCCCTTGATGGTAAGGCATGATGCAAGTGAGTTGTACTTGTTAGTCCCAGAGCCAGCTTGCCCACCGCCCTGGTTTATGCGAGGAACCCCCTAGGAAAGGAGCCTGCCTTTGGAGTACTTGTGTGGCAACTGAGCTGATGGCAACTTCATAATTTCTAAAAAAAAGTGCCTATGGTTTTCACGCTTGTGACATTTTCAGTTCCTTTAGCAAGTCTTGTATTTATAGGGACCTAATAGTTTTCTTGTTATTTTGCATGTAAGCAGTGGAAAATATCAGGCTTCTATGGTTGTATTAAGAAAATGACACCTGCTATAATCAGCAGCTTCAAATCAATTACAGGCTTCAGACCAATATAGAGTTGCTAATGTGTTGGCTGTTGTGATTTTAAAATTAATATTAAATTAATGCAATACTTAAAAACTGGAATTGCCTTAAGTTCTTTGGATTGCTACTCTAGACTACTGTGTTGCTTTTAACCACTGTGTGAAGTGCTATCTAGTTACTGAAACATTATTTCAGGGTTTTGTCATTCTGTCCAATTTGCCCTAATTAGGTGGCGGTTATTATAAATAGTAGCATCTCTTCATGATAAATACACAAAAATAAGTTGAGTGTGTATTTTAAATGAAAGTAACGAATTATAAACATAACCTCAATGTGTTCCAGTCTTCTCAATGCTTTTCTCTTTCCCATAATGCCTCTTCACTGATCTATTTTTTTCTGCTTAGTTGTCTTTTCCCAGGAAGTTCTGACAAATAATAGGAGCCATATTTCTTCTATAAAATGAGCTTAAAGCTATTTTTGATGTTTTTCTTATTTTGCTGCGATTCTTTATTGTTGTATTCTCCTTTTCCTTGTTGAAGACTTGGAAATGTTGTTTTCTCAGAAATTACTTCTCGAATTAGTGAAAAAGCTGCTACCTTCTTGCTCAAGAGCAATGGAATGAATTTGTTGAAAGCTTGTCCCAAAACAGCCTTACTGTTTTTGTTACAGATAGTGTGTTTCAGAGTCCTGGGCATGTATAAATGTTGTCAGTGCGAAGAATTGTTAAATAACTAATGAAAGGAATAAATTTACTTGCTATGTTTCAGTAATTTGCTGTAGTGTGTTTGAAGTAATTTGGAATTTTTATTGGCAGAAATATGTTTAAATGCTTCTTAGCTCTGTTCTTCGACTACTTGCCCACTTCTACTGAGCTGATACATGTATGTTTGGGTTGGTTTTTTTTTTGTATAGAATGGAAGGGGATTCCCAAGAAGTCTGAAAATGAAGTGGCTCAAAATGGAGGCGCAGAAGCTACACATAATGAACCAGTGTCACCTATTCCTAAAGCTTTACCTGTTCCAATTCCTGTTCCTATGCCTGCACCAATAACAGTACCTCCTCCACAGGTAAGAGTTGCCTTCTCATTTGCTCCTGATGTCTAAACAAAGACTTACTTTAAATAGCAATTCAGTATGGCAATGCATAAGTTAAGGAGAGGGAGGAAATACGATGAATGATAACTAGTTGATTTTGTGTGTGTCATGTTGTTGTCCCTGGTTAAAAATGCTCTTGTTAGCAGACTTGCTATGCTGTCAGTTTATGAAGATACCTCTCCTGTGCCATAAATCGAGTATGCACCTGAAGTCCATCATTTGAGCGTCTTCATGTAAAAAAGCAATACAGTCTCTTAGAAGAATATTCATTTTCTGCTAAGTCACAGTGGCAATGGAGGACTTGAAAAAAACCAAACCCTTTAGGGTTTGAAGCATGTTTTGTGCCCAGCAGGAGCAGAGCATCTGGTTTGATTTCCCTGAAAAGGGATGTAGTTTGCATGTACCAGAACAGCCCTGGAAACTGAGTCAGCATGTGGTTAGTGGGAATGATAGAGGATTTGCTCCAAAACCTTGTTGCTGCTTTAATGCTAATGTAGACAGAGTGTATGTGTGTCTGCCAGATTTTTATTTGATGTATTTTAGGACTGTACTTTAATATCTCTTCTCTCAGTTCCAAATAAATTATTGCAGTAGATTCTTCTTATTAATGGGCTGAATTGCATCCTCTCAGTTTTATGTTTGCATTTTTTGTTTGTTTTCCTAATTAATTTTCCTCACTGTTGGCTTAAATAAGCTATTGACCTTTTAAAATATGCACATTGCTTTTATGTTTGTTCATACTGTGTATACTCTCTTTGAAAAGCCTTTGGGAATGTAATATAAAAATTTTCATACTCTTCCTCTGTTATAATGGCTCTTCAGTCAAAGCTGATGTTGCAAGTTCATTCGCTAAAAGAACACTGAAATTTTACTGTTAGTTTAAGTAGTGTGTAATACTCCCTCCAGGGTTTTATAATCGTTATTTCTTTTAGCTTTACTTATTGACAGACATGTTACTACTTTTATAGTAATAGTTTCTTTCTTGTCACTGTTAAAATAGTAGTATACCTTCTCCTAAATGGGAGGAAGTCTAAATTAAACTATTTTACATCTTGAGAAAATGTGTTTATGAACTACAATATGGCAGACACTCAGAAAAGATCAAGAACTCAAATTATTTGAAGACATATATAATTTAGCCAATTATGTGATTTGAGAACGTTTGAGAACATTTGAGAATTTTGTGTTGTTTTGACACAGAATTCCTGAAATACTGTAAGGTATTATTAGTGAATGAACACCTAAGTCAAATTTCTAATTTCAGAGGGTTTTAATAGCCATTAACTGTAATAAATAGTAGTGATGTTGTTTATTTTGCAAATCCATTCTGAAAAAGAAAATGTAAAGAAAAAACCAACTAGTTTCAGAATATATTGAGTGTGCTGATTGCTTGTCTCAGCCTCATCAGCTTCAGTTTTTTACTATGGCAAAGAAACTTGTGTCTTCACAAATTCAGGCCAGGATCAGAGAACTGTATTTAGTCTTCGTGTTTGGTTTCACTATGAAGTTTTTTTATGCTGTTTAATACCGACCAATTCAGTTTTCTTCTCTGGCCATAAAATTACAATAGTTCAATAATTTGTAAATAGTTCTTAAAACTTAAAAATTAAGTTCAGCTGTGATGATGTTAGTCTTACTAAAAGTAACATGTTTTGTAATATGCAAATGTGACCTAATACCTAAAACGAAAAAGCTCATGATGTTCCACTTCTTTTGTTTAAATAACTTTGTAGAGTACCATAGCATTTTAATTAACTGAGGTATTTTTGTCCTCAGATACAAGCAGAACTTCTTTGTATTTGGCTTCAGTGTTCGGAACTGTAAGAGGTGGGGAGGTAGTTATGAATGCTGGGTAGCTGCTCGTGCTGCCCAGCCTGGAATGGGCATCAGTACACTGGTACCAGGTTGCTCGATCCATCTGTCCAGCTGCTCCTCTGTTAGCCATGGAAAGCACCCTGCCAACCCTGGTCCCTCTGACTGGAGAAGCAGGTTTGATGCGTGTGATATGTCAGAACAGGCTTTATGCATTGTCCTGATTCAGGCTGCAGTGATCAGGCATAGGGCTGCCTGGCAGATAACCCCAAACAGCTTTGACTACATGATTCCCATAACTTACTCCCTTTTTTTTTTTCACTTCCTGACCTTCCTTTTTGTTGTGCTTTCGCTTCCCTTTCTCTACTCCAGTCTCCTCCCAAGTAAACAACTCTCCCATAATTATTTTTTTCCATGGTGGTCCCAGTTTTGCTGCATCCCTACCCAGATTTGCTATTTATGATACAATTACCTAAGTAATATTGTCATAGTATGGTATTCCTGGATATGATTACTTATGCACTGTTGGCCTCACAAGGAAGGTCCTTTTTCCTGTAAGATCCCCAGTGCTCCTTTCTGGTTATCTGTGAAGTTTGGCTATTGTTCACAAAGCACCTTGTTAACCAGCTGCAAAATCCAGCTATCCTCTATGCCCCTGTCTGTAACTTGTCAGCTTCTCACATTATCTGTCATGTCTGGCAGTTTCTCGAATAGTGTCCATAGCTTCTCATGCCCGTAATGCCCTCAATGCCCTTTCTCATGAAGCTTGACTTCAGGCCAGGGCCTAGTCAGCAGCTTTGTGGTCTGCCCACAGCGCTGACAATCCCATATTAAAGGCAGGATGGGAAGGAGCTGCATTACTCCTTTCTCTGGTAGAGTCTGAATGGGCCTTCTGTGCTAGCCCCCTGCATGGGCTGCACACATAGGGATGGAGCCCTGGTCCACTGGACGTTACCTGTGAGCAGTGTAACTAGCTGCAGACTGACCTCCTGTTACTGCCACTATCACCTTGACCCATGAATGCAATCTCTATGTAGTAAGGCACTTAAAATCGGTAATGTCCTTTTAAGAGTGACAGCATGCATAGGTAAGTCTGATTCTTTGGCCTCAATAGCACACACAGCCTTTTCTCAGCCACAGGGTCCTGGGTTGTTGACAAGATAGGTGGAATACTTCTGTTGTGTTGTGCTGCTGGAGTGAGCCCTTTTCTTGCCTATAGATTCAGGTGTCTGAGCTGTTGCTGAATCTGGTCCCACTCCTGCAGGTCTGAGTAATCCACCTCAGTGGCCCGCTCTGAGGGTAGGTCTGTGTTTATTCTTAAGTCATATTGCAGTGTCCAAGATCAACTTAAGTCTGTTTCTTGGTTACTGAGAGTCAGTTTCAGTTAATAGCACTTGTGATATCACTTGCTTTGCACATTCATTGACGAGGTTTTGGGCAGTTGGTATTCCATTCTCCGGGCAAAGCTTGGTGTTACCCTACCCAAACTGTCAGGCTTTGCCAGGGTTATACATTGCAGTCCGGGGGGATTGCTGTGGCCACCCTTTCCATAAGTTTCCCAATCCAACCCAAAGTCCCTTTTCTTCATTTAATGCATTTTCAGCCAGAAACTGGAGTCCAAGTTGAGCGTGTACCTCCCAAATTTCCTGATGTATTCATCAATCCCACGTGCTCCTTCTCCCTATAACTAGATGTGGGAGTTGTGCATTGGTCCAATATCCATCCTGTACCCCTCATACTGAAACTGGCAGACTCCTCCTTTGCCGTCTTCCTGCTGGAGACTCCAGGTGTGCTTAAATGTATATTTAATTGTTTTGGAGCACTGTAGGTAGACTGTGCTCCTTTAGTTCACAGGGCCAACGATTCTCCTTCAGGTCTAAATCTGAGAGGTGTGCAGTAAGAAGTAGTTGTACTTGAACACAGGCTAAACACCAAGACATGTTTATTGAGATGCACCTGGCAGTATGCATTACAGTTATTGAGAGGTTAGTTATTCCAGTTTCCAATGTTGCTAGTAAAATACCAGGTTTTCCCAATATTTGTCTCCCTAGTAGCACTTTTGTTGCTTTGTTTTATCCAATTCATTAGCTATTATTCTGAAACTATTCACCAGTCCTCTGTGTTTGTTATCTGTCAATGTTTATTAGCCATTGGTTCCATCTCTTTAATGAACAGAAACTTTATACTTCAAACTGTATTTTAAATGAGATGTTGTGACATTTATGCACAGATTTTTACCACCTTCCTTTTTTCTTTCTGCTTAAAGGAAAAGTTTTAACGTGTTACTTATAATTACGTATTAGAGGGTTAACTTAGGAAAAAAAATTAAGTACAGCAGTTAAGCTTGAATAATTAGGTATGAATATCCTCTAATACACATCTAAATCATCTTCCTTTGATGTTACTTTTGTTCTGGTTCCATCATAAGATTTTACTATTCACTGTACCATCTCAAGCCATTGCGTATACATGCTTCATCCACGGTTTTCTCAGCTTTTAACTACTTAAGGACTGACAGCACTTAGCAAGTTTCCCCTCTTTTTTAAACCTTTTTGCCTTCTTGATACCCTTCCTCAATTCCTTCTGCTATGTACGCACTCTGTACGTGAATGCTTGTTTCATAGAACATTACTGCAATCAACAGATCTGTTGCTATGTCTAGCTAATTTTGTAAGTTGTTCTTTGAAGGAGTGCCCTGTAAAACAAACAGAAAGACCTACCGAGACTATTAGGTTACTGTGGTTTTGGAGCACTTTTTTCTAAAGAATGGACAGCTTCATTAATGTGATTAATGGACACACTTCTAGGGTTACTTAGTGTTCATCTAGGTAGTTTTGGCCTCATATGGTACTCCTAGGTGTGCTTACCTGTGTGTGCGCTGTTGGCCTTGCAAGGTCCTAGTCCCCAGAAGGTCCTCATTGCTCCTTTCAACTTCTGTCTGAAGTTTGGCTGTTGTTCACATAACACCCCCTAACCACCTGCAGGATCCAGCCATCCTTCATGGTGCCATGTGTAACTTTTGTCAGCTTCTCACATAGTTATCTGTCATGTCTGGCAATTTCTCGTGCCCCATCGAATAGTTTCTAACATCCTGCTCAGTTAGCTTAACTTCAGGTAGGGCCTAATCAGCAGGTTATTATAAACCAGTAAATAACCAATTTAAAACTAAAAATAAAAAGTGGTGGTCTACACTAAAGCCTAATGAATTAAAGCCTATTGTAATTAATTGATTTTAAAATTCTACTAGCACAAGTTTTAATGTGCCTCAGCTCACTAACCTACACATTGGTAAAGATCTTGCAACAGAAGTTTGAAGTGGTATCAGCTGCTTGGCAGCTTTAGCATCTCCTCCAGTTTTAAGAATATTTTGCTTACTTTGGTTTAATGCCACTTCTTTCAGTTCTGAGAATAAAACAGTAAAGGCTTTTCCTTCTTTACTCTAGAAATAAAAAATGAGTTATGAAGGGTCTTGGTGTAGTAGTTCTGAGATTTTGATGGTTGTGGAGGTGAGTCAGTTATGATCACTTGACTACATACCTCTCCTTTGCTTTAGTAAATCAATTTTAAATGCAGAGCATATTTTGATTAAATTTTTTTCTTTTGATTCCCACACATTTAATATAGTTTTTATAGTAAGCTCATATTTATGAGTCTAAGGATCAAGTTAGTTTAAACCAGTTTTCATTCAGATCTTGATATAAATCAGAATTTAAAAAAATAAAAGGAAGCGATAGTCACTCTAATTATAATATACAAACTCAGGCAGCGAAAAAGTTTTTAATTGCTCCAAAGATGTGTGCATTATAGTGTATCATGTTGGATGGTAAAATTAATTCCAGCTACTGTGTAAAGGGTATATTTAGATGAGTTACCAGCATGCATTAATATCAATTTGCGACAGAATAATTTTTTCTTTAAGAACAAAAGCAAACAAGATCAATGTTGATATGTGAAGTTGTAGGAATTCTTTGACTGCTAATTAGATCAGTTATGTGAGTCACTTTGTTGTAGAGTAACTTAAGGTAGCTCAATTTTTCTTGTTTTGATGGACAAAGCACAGAAGACAGCAGTCCACAGCTGAGCAACAAATAATCCCTTCAGTCTTGAGGTAAACATTTTTCCCATTCTTTTTTTCTTAGGTTCCACCACATCCATCAGGTCCTCCTGTGGTTGGTGCACTCCAACCACCTGCTTTCACAGCACCTTTAGGAATCCCACCTCCTGGATTTGCTCCTGGAGTGCCACCACCACCACCGCCTCCGTTTTTACGACCTGGTTTCAACCCAATGCATTTACCCCCAGGTATATTTATATATTCTTAGGAATAGCAAGTCCTTTTTTTAACCATATAGCAAATAAAAGCATCTGCCATATAAACTGCACAAGTACGTTTTGGTAAAGTGATACACAGTGGTAATACATACTTTTTTTATAGGCTTCCTTCCTCCTGGACCACCACCACCTATAACTCCTCCAGTATCTGTTCCTCACACTCCAGCAGTAAACATCCCAAATTGTAAGTGTTTAAATCTTGGACAAGTGGCAGTAGGAGGAAGGTATCATATCATGCAAGCAGAAAAGCTGACTTTTTTTTTAATATGTCAATGCATTGTTTCTTAGCTACAGCAACTGGTGTGAATGAAGACACTACAAAAGATTCATCTGTAGGAAATCCCATCCCAACAGTGGTTTCTGGATCCAGAGGGAATGCCGAAACTACTGATAGTTCCAAAATATATGGGACTGTTCCACCTCCTGTAGCACCTACTAATGTACCTGCTCCTGTGACCCAAGCTATTCCACTTCTTGGTAAGTTCATTTTTGTATATGATTTTCAGTTTATTGTTCTCTGAATTTAAATATGATTTTGATTTTGCTAGTGATGTACAGTTCATGGGAAAGTAAAGCAGATTTTCCTAAACTTATTGAAATTCGTGCCCTTCTGTTGGCTTTTAAATCATTTTTAGAGGCTTGATTTTGCACAGAAGGAGCAGTAACTTTTTATTATTGAAGATCTGTTTTCTGAAGAAATAAAAAGCTGTAACATTTAAGTTAGAAATTCGGAACAGAATGAAATGCTGTCCACTTTTAACAAACTGAGGCTTATACCATATAGAAAATTCACTTGCAACAAAACATCTTTATGACATATGAACAATGTTTCAACTGAACTATTGCATGTATGAAATTAGCTTACAGAGAAGCAGTATTTTTTTATAGTGTATTTCTTAAATCTGAAAATATGGTATACTTTTTATGTATGGAATAAATTATTTTAATAAAATGATAAAACAAAAGCTTTTATTTAGCCCTTCAGTATTACAGGTTTTGAAACCTTTTTAACAATATGTTGCCTTATTTCAATGTTACCTAATGGTATTTTGCCTAGCAAAACCAAGCTAACTTTGGATATCTTACATAAATTACTTTTCACGATATGATACAAACTTGGTCAAACTTTTACAGTGTGTATACTGTTTAATGTTGCAGATGTTCTGCTAAATATTTATTTTAGGATGGCCTCTTAGGGGTCAGTGTCAAGAATATACTCGGGAGACTTATTTCCTACAAATTTTAATAAGATTTTTACATTTATGGGATTTTAGACCTCTAAATGAGAGCCTAACAAATGAATGAAAAAGATAATTTTGTTTTAGTGTGTTTCTGCCCAGAACTTTACAGTGTATGCTGAAAAGATCCAAAGATTTGTCTCCCTGAGAGCTTACTGCTCTATTGGATTTGATGGCTAAATTTTCCAGCTGTGACTAGTGATTTTTGGATCCTCATGTTGGAAACTTGAAATGAGACCCTTTTAAAAGGCATTTTTCAAAAAGCAAAGAGCTGTTTCTCTCTGAAAATCAGTCTGCTGATAAAAAGTATCAAAGCAGATATGCAAAATCAGAAGCTAATCGTTTTAGAGTATCTTGGACACTTGGCAAACAGAGAAAAGCTTAAAAAAATTGTGCAGTGACACCATGGATTGAGAGAAGTCTGTAGTGATACAGATTATCGGACTATACATTTAAGACATTCACATCTTAATGATGAAATTATGCTTTTTGTAATTGTAAAACAGTATTACCAGGTTTTTGAAGTTTCATGGTACTATGTCTTGTATGGCATAACTTGAACTTTTTATTCCAAGCCTTTAGAATGTATTAAGTTACTCTGGAGTTAGAAGAAAAAGGTTTTAGAAAATTAAGATTGAAGTGAAGTAAATTACATATCCACATTAGTTACTTGGACAGTAGCTTTTTTTAATTCTTACAAATTCAAGGAAGTTGAATTTGAGAAATCGGAAGATCAAGAACTTGCCTTTGTTTTTACTAACTTGTTTACTGAATAGTTGAGGCAGATAAAATAGTCCATGTGGTCAGAATGACTTGTGTCAACATTCAGTCTCATCAACAAGGGGATAGGAGAGTTTCTTTTTATAAGATTGCATGTGTGAGCTTACAGAGTAGTCCTGAAGAAACAGCTTAGAGATCTGTGTATTTACTTAAGTAATAGCATTTTATGTTGATAAGTGTCTTATTTCAAGAAGTTATTTATAATCAAGGAGTTATGTAAAATCATTCCATCCTGACATTTTGGAGTTAAGTGGGACTGTCCACAGTCTGATACAAGATACAAGAAAACTAGAAGAAAAAGTTTATAATATTTTACATGATTAAAGATAAAAAATTAGTATCAGTTGTCGTTGCTTTTAAAACTTTTCAGTAGGTTTACACAAATGAGACTATCTTCTTAAATCCACTTTGATTCACTTATCAATTGAGCTTAGCTCTGCATGTGAGAGTCCAGATCTGGTCTTCCCTTAGGTTGGAAGAAAAATATGAAAGAGGTCCTGTTTTCTACCACTCCTGCTGATCTAGATAGCAAAGAAGTGTCCCTTGAAGTCTTGCCCTCCCCATCCTATGAGTTCAAGCGCTGGCCAGGCTGCATCGTCATTCCTTCCTTTTCATTCTGTGTGTCAGGTTTCACTCCTAGGGAAATCAAAGAATGCGAAATGGAGTGTGCCAGGGTTTCACCATGTGTGCGAACATGAGATGCAATCTACATATGCATCCTGGTCCCGGAGCCCTGAAGTACTTGCAGGCTTGACAGTTGAAATGTAGCCTTAGTGTCTGACCTACAGTCTTACACAGGTCAGAGGCAAATGAACTGGACAAAATAAATGAGTAGGTACAGCATCACCCTTGGTTAGCCATGGGAAAGTGCAGGCAAGGGAAATCAAATGCTTCAGACTGAAGGACCACATGTTCACAAGTACATGGCTTAGTAATTTGAATAGGTGACTGATCATGTGACTGGTTTCTCACCAAGTCCTCAAACCGCTTGTTAAACATTCCCATGATGAGGCTCTCCAAGCTGAGATAAGAAGGTGGAAAAAAGATTTGTTTGACAGCATCATGAAGTATGTCATGAGGACTCTGCTTGGGGAAATAGGCATGAAGGGGCTCGAATAGTGTAACATGAAGAATGAAGAAATGTCCTTCGGATATTTGGGCAGTATAGAAGAACTTACTTCAGCAGGCTGAATTCAAGGAATGAAGATTTCTCTGAAGAGACTGTCATAGAAATCTAAACTTAACCTTGCTTGAGAACACCTTTTGTAATCTGTACAAATGCAGGAGCTCTTTCCTAATTTTTGTAACTTCAAAATGAAGCTTATCTATCTGTTCAGTTTTTATATGGAAGATATGTTACAAAGTAATTCCAAATTGATTATTGTAAGATTTCGTATGCTTTCTTAGTAATGTAAGTTACATTCTGTTTCATCTCACTAATTTCATTCGTTCCTCTAATGTAATTCTTTCATCACTTCCAACAAAGACATGTTTGTGCTTCAGAGGAGTGATCCCTTGTGGACATTTGTCTGAATTTTTTTGTGCTTATTTCTGAAAACCACCCTCAGATTGTTCTGATTTAGTTGTATCCTTGATCATATTCACTGCTGTTATAGTTTCTTGTTCTTAATCTGAACAAGATTATCCAGACTGTAACTGGTTTTGTGAGTGTGTGCTCATGTCATTTTTTTAAATGATCTGCAAAGCAGATATTTTTAGACTCCTTTTACATGTGCATATTGCAGAAAGTGACAGGCTTTTAAATAATTTTTGATTTGCCAACTTGTTCTTAGTGTTGAGCAAATGCTGTAATTTGGACCAGTAATAAACTGCTGTTGTAGATGCTATGTTTTAAATATTCAAATTCTGTGATCTATTATCTTGATTAAATACACCATATTGCAGTTTGTAGGTTCTGGTCTAGTGCTCTTTTTGCCAAAATTCCTACAATGATAATTACATATTATCAAAGATTAATTATACTGTAGTTCTCATCGAACTTCGTATTCATTTCCTGTTAATGCATGCTGAACTCTTATTCTTTTTTTTCCCTTGCTGGTTTGTTCTTAAGTAACTACATGGTCTTTTTGTAATCTGCATTAAATTATAAAAGACAGAATACATTAGTCTCTGAGCTCATCAGAGTATTACTGTATTATAAAGTGGATACTTCCTTCACAGAAGGATGAACTTTTTATTAATACGGGATATGAAAAGTGATAAACCTAATACATTTCTGCATTTCTTGTGATAGCCCATTTTAAAAACATAACAACCACTGCATGTTTGTTAATGATACATATGACTATTGGTTTCATAATACTACCAAAAGAGAATTCAGAGGTAAGGAAACATGAACTCTCAAGCACCATTCATGGTATTCAGTTTTGCCTTGATGATTCCCTTGACCTGGATCAGTTTAGTGTTTATGTTTGATAAAGCAGGAATTTTAGAAGTCTTAATACCAGTAACCAACACTGTACACATAATGCAGTTTGACTCTTACATCCTTGTTTAAGCATCTTAACATGAATAGCAGCCAGCTTCTGCTGGCTTCAGTGGTGGACACTGACTACCCTGAAAAATGTTGGTATTTATGGCAAGTTATTTAAGCTCTGAATTGATATTTAGGCTCTTAAGTTTAGGCTTCTTTCTTTACAGTCTTGGCCTGGTCTAAAGGATTCTGTATCAAATACCAGAAAAAGACACAAGACTTACAACATTGTCCCTCTTTCAAGAATTTCGTGGTAGTATTTAATGTTCTAGTTTTAAGATGCAACATTCCCCACTGGAGAGTGATTGGAAAATTTATGTATCATGCTACATGTTGCAGAACATCACCATCAAAGTGTAAAATTTTAGCCCATTTTGCTGGAATGCTGGAATTGTAAGCTTTTGACTTTTTGTTCTCATACATGTTTCCATTAGATGTGCAAAGGAGATGTATTTGAAGCAGGATTGCTGTGTCAGATACAGAAAACACTATTCCTCCACTTGCTTTCTTGTAACAGGACAGCTGAGAAGTAATTTAACAGATTACAAGAAACACTGTAATCACTTCTTGAGCAGAGTTTAGTTAAAAAAAAAAATCAGATGCTACACTTGGTTGTGTTAGCATTTGTAACACTGATAATTATCACAAGGGAACATGGGCTTTGTCCAGCCAGAAGAAAAGATAATCAGAAATGGAATTACAGTGACACAGAAATCTGGCTTTTTACCTAATTTATGAAATCTTCTATGATGTCCCTGGATAGAAGATACTTCTTCAGGACAGCTATAGCATTTTGGCTATGTCTTACAAGTAAAGTGAAATTATGAAACTTGGCACTGTGTGATTGTTCTTGCACCTCTGAAACAACACTCATGGTTGGCAATGGGTTTTCCTAGTACACTTGCATCTGCGTTCTTCATAGTAAACACTTCGCAAGTTCTGAAGACCTTTCACTGTGCATCACTGCTAAAAGTTACAAATAAAAATAAGTTGTGAAAGCAATCTATATTTTTACACATTTGAACAGAATAACATATTAGGTGTAAGGTCTGAGGATTTTATCTCCAGTATTAAAAGCCAGGTCTTGGCCAAGTTACGTAGAATAAGCAATTGGTGAAAGGGATGGCTGTATTTCCTACCCATAAGCGAGAAGACGAGGTTCGCTCCTCCAAAAAGGCTTACAGTTGTGAACAAATGAATAAATACAGGCTGGGGCAGATAAATTCTGTCACTTGTCTGACCAGGTACGAGATGGTCATTAAAGTCACTTCATTGTTTCTCTAGGAGCTCTGGTACTTCTTTTCAAGTTTGACAGACTATTTAAATTTTACATACTGTCTCTCCCTATATAAGATAACAAAAGGCTTTAAATTTTCCTAGATATTGCATGTGCAATCTATACCACTGATTTTACTGAGCATTCTTAGTAAACTTGGATGTGTTTCTGGACACCTTCGAGAGTAAATTTTTAATTGGTGCCTGATTTGTTAGCACAGCAAGGAAGCTCTAATAGTTCTTTCTAGTGTACTTCAGCCTCAACATTTGAGTGGGCTGATTTAAAATAGTGTTCAGCTACCCTGCTGATGTAGTCCATATTGAAAGAGTGAGTTTCAGCTACCATTATGCTGCTTCTATGCATGAAGTATGGTTGAGAAATTAAATTAGTCGTACTTGTTAAATTTAAAAAAGCTTTTTACACTTGCCTCATGTTCATGCTGTTGTAACCCTCATCTACTCTGCTGATGTAGAGCAGAAGCATATGCTTATCCACTCCAGCTCATTCGATCTCAATTATTCTTTTCTGCCTTATTTTTAATCTTCTGTGGAAGAACTTACTTATCAACAAAAATACCCCTAAACCTCAGAATTCAGCAAAATAACATTCTTGGAAGACATCATTAAGCCATATGTTTGTCTTGTCAGATCTGTAGTACTAAGTCATGGGAGGAGTTAAAACTAGGTGACTTACAGCCCTGATTATGAACAGGAGGAGGGGGAGGGCTGTGCATTTTGAAGTTAAAATGAAAAAAAAACCAAACCCCAAACCAAAAAAAAAAAAACAGAAAAAATATGGTGTTGCTGCTGGAACATTTCTTTCAAAGAGTGTGACCTATCAAGCCGTGTCTTAAAAGTGACTGCTTGGAGGGGAAGGTAAGACAATACCATGGACTGGAAGAATACTCACACCTTTGTTACCTGAGTTCTCCTGATAGACAAAATATAATTTCCTTCTAATATAAATATGAAGAGCACTCATAAAAAGGTTTCTGTTGGAGATGTTAAGCAGAAGTGGTGTGGTGAAAGGGCAACATGTATGTTCTTCAGAATTGGGATAGAAATGCTAACTAAATCAGATGGAGGAAGAGGGAAGCTATGATAGCTGAATGGAAAGTTGTTTGGGACGCCTGCTCCATTGTGCTCATGAAGCTGAAATCAAAGTGCATTTTTCACTGATGACACTAACAAGTATTTAATTCTAGTATTAATTCATACAGCTACTTCACATCGTAGTTTTACCCAGGGCAGGAGGTACAAAATTTTATGTAACCTGCGTTCTTAACTTTCATTTTTGTTAGTATATAGTTTCAACAAATTTACAAAGGAATGCAGGATGGATTAGGAGAGATTTGTGCTTGTTCTGCTGGCAACTGTTGATTCCTTTAAATTTCAGTTGGGAAGTTTAAAAAGCAACACGTACTTTCTCAGATACGGAGCTTATTTTCAAGTAAATAACTGCTAGTGAGCAGAAGGAGCAGGTAGATCCAGTATAAAGGCTACAGAGAACATGAGACAACAGTATCACTAGTTCACACAAAAGGAGACATGTGAGATGAGCTGGCACACGTATGAAGTCCTCAGCTGGAGCTTGGTAATCCTCGTTCATTTTGGCTTGTCATGTTGATGTCAACAAGCTTTGGGCTGACCTTTCTCAAACAGTATGTTTTGAGAGTTAATTCTTTTTGTCTTACGAATACCATGCTAAAAACAAGAGTCCAGGAACAAAAATGGAAAATAGTTGGTGTTGGATTATGTGCTATGAAGGATGGAAAACCATATTTAAAAAAAAACAAACAAATTACCTGTTGCATTTCCTTTTGGTTTACATTGCAAGGTTTATTCTACTAAAATTAAACTTTGTTGTATCCCTTTTCTCTGGAATGGTAAATTGAACTCTCTGTGATTTTCTGTTCCTACTCCAGCCCTGTTCTGACCTTGCCTC
This sequence comes from Astur gentilis, assembly GCF_929443795.1. Lineage (NCBI taxonomy): Eukaryota > Metazoa > Chordata > Aves > Accipitriformes > Accipitridae > Astur > Astur gentilis. Next base: position 3,672,496 of record NC_064911.1, on the reverse strand, counting down.
TCCCTTTATAGCTTACTGTATCTGCCGCCTCTTCTGCACATTGAAAATCTTGATGACCAGTTCAAATCTCAAGCATTTTAGCCAGATAAAATTTCACTGACATTTGTAATTGAGGAGAAAGGTTTGAAAGCTGACTACAGGAGGTGAGGTGTCTTTAATTAGAAGCCTAGGAAGCATAACCTATTAGGAAGGTGTTTCATCAGCAGTCAGCTGACGAAGCAAGACACTGAGCTGGAGATCAGGAGGAGCTCTGACCTGCAAAATGGCAACGGCTTCTTCACAAAAGGAAGCCTTTAGGATAAGTAATTAGTTACTACCATTGCAATATTAATTACTTCTAGCACAACACAAACTTGTGTTTAAAGACAGTGCTCTCTTTACAGTATGCAGATGTCGTGGTTTCAGCTGGGATAGAGTTTATTTTCTTTCTAGTAGCTGGTACAGTGTTATGTTTTGGATTCAGTAGGAGAAGAATGTTGATAACACACTGATGTTTTCAGTTGTTGCTCAGTAGTGTTTAGACTGAAAGTCAAGGATTTTTCAGTTTCCCATGCTGTGCCATCAAGCAGGTGCACAAGCAGTTGGGAGGGGGCACAGCCAGGACAGCTGGCCCAAACTGGCCAAAGAGGTATTCCATACCGTGTGACATCATGCCCAGTATATAAACTGGGGGGAGTTGGCCTGGGGGGATCGCTGCTCAGGAACTAACTGGGCATCGGTCGGCGAGTGGTGAGCAATTGCATTGTGCATCACTTGCTTTGTATATTCCAATCCTTTTATTATTATTGTAATTTTATTATTGTTACTATTATTGTTATTAGTTTCTTTCTTTCTGTCCTATTAAACTGTTCTTATGTCAACCCATGAGTTATACTTTTTTTTTCCTCAATTCTCTGCCCCGTCCCACTGGGTGGGGGAGAAGTGAGTGAACAGCTGCGTGGTTCTTAGTTGCTGGCTGGGGTTAAACCACAACAGTAAACCAGCACAGGAAGCTTTGCAGATTGCTCCACCCCCCCCCCCCCCCCCCCCCCCCCCCCCAAATTTTGGTGTTACTCATTTTGCGAGATAATTTCAGAATGTTTTTAAATTATGCAAATGCTTTTATTTCCCTCCAGCCAGTCTCTGATTTTACTTTGTGTGTGTGTGTGTGTCTGTTTTTTTCAGGCACTCAAGGAGTTGCGCCGCCCCCACCAGCCCCTGTTGTTGGGTTGCAGACTCCATCCACTGGCCTCTTAGGTGCCCGGCCTGGTTTGATACCACTCCAGCGACCGCCAGGAATGCCACCCCCTCCTCTGCAGCGGTTTCCCTTGATGCCACCGCGACACATGCCTCCCCACATGATGCACAGAGGGCCCCCGCCGGGGCCAGGGGGCTTTGGGATGCCTCCCCCCCACGGAATGAAAACCCCCTTCCCACCACCCGGTCACTTTGTGAGACCTGGGGGGATGCCGGGAAGCGGGGGGCCAGGCGGACCCGAGGATAACAGAGATGGGAGGCAGTTTAGGAATGACAGGCAGACGTTCACGCCTAACAGAGACCAGGAAAGGTTTGGAAGGAGATCTTTCGGAAATCGGGTAGAAAACGATCGTGAGCGCTATGGTAACCGCAACGATGACAGAGATCACGAGCGACTTGGTAATCGTGACAGGCGAGACTGGGGACGAAGAAGCCCTGACCGTGATAGACACAGAGACTTGGAGGACAGAAACAGGCGGTCCAGTGGCCATCGAGACAGAGAGAGAGATTCGAGAGATAGGGAGTCTCGTAGAGACAAGGAAGAAAATCGAGGAAAGGAAAAATCAGAGATGACAGACAGGGCAGATGGCGACAAAAACCATGAATCTCATAGCGGCAAAATGGAAGACGCAGACATTGTTTCAGAACTTGCTGCGGGAGAGTCTGAATCTACAGGTGTAAAACCTGTTGAAGAGTTAACATCCGAGGCTACCTCATCTGTGGAACAAGCGGAAAAGGATATGGGCTCAGTGGCGGAGGCTCCTCGCTAGCGACTGGAAGTTGTCGAAAGATGACAGTGACATTTGTTGGAGTGTAGAGCTTTAGAGTTGTACAGTCTGCTGTATTATATTTGCTTCTGCTTATATCACAGCCCCTCAGTAGTTGGTGGGGAATTGTAAGCAATTTGATTGCTTCCCTTCTATTTAAAATAGCCACAACATAACATGAAATACTGAAGATATGATTAAAATATTACCCATTTTTGCTGTAACTTTTTTAAAGTTTTGACTTTAAAAAGTTTACAAATCAGAAGTAGAAGTGCTTTCTATTTTTTTTTTAATTTAAGAAAAGGTAACGGTGAAAGCTCCTCAAAACAATAGGGATGTGTTTTTAATAAACTCTATTTTCGTAACAAACTTTAACGTGTGCTATTCTTCCTACACTGCACTGAAGTGGAAAAGGAGTGTTCAACATCTTAAAGTTTGAACTGTTAATGCTGTACTGGAGTCTAAATTAGACTGTTTTGTTTATATTTGTTGAAAGAAGTACATCTGTTTGTGTAGCTATTCACAGAAGCAAATTTTATTTGTAATAGTCATCTTGATTTTTAGATTGCTGCATTTTAATGATCTACTTGACCATACTAGGTAAAAGTTAGTTGTTTTAAAATGTTAATTGAAGAGTTAACTGTTTAGTGTTTGCAATGCAATCAGTTTTTTTTTCTTTTTTTTTTTCTTCTTCTTCTTTTCCCCCCCCCTCCAACTGGTTCTGTGGTAAATGTTGCCCTAATTAGCCTTTTTTAAAAAAGTGGACACCTTCAGACATACTTAGTCTGCTCTGCTTGTGATGTTATAAAATTACTGTGTGTGGTGGGCTAGGAAGCACACCGGTTCAGCATCTTTTGTACTTGTTATTCATTGATGCTTTTTGGAAAGCGGGGTGAAAGAGAAATCAAAGACACCAAAACACAATATAAAATGCTATTTTTTTTAAATGGGGCCGGGAAAAGGAAGGGAGGCGGGAGGGTGCGTGAGGATTTTAAAATGCTGCCTCTTCATTCAGACAAATCTGGGCTGCTACTGTTGTCTGTGTTAACGATGTCTACCTCCTGTAATCCTGCAAGAGGTAGGTTTAAAATTTTTACCCACCTAGTGTTGTACCTATCAGACTGATGGACAGAGCGCATTTTCTTGTATTTGTGTAAGTTTTGCCATCTTCTCTCCGTAACACTCAAGTAATGTTGTCAAATGTTAAGAGGGCAAAGACTAGTTCTTGGTGGTCGGCCCTTCAGGCGCCAACAGCGCTGTACTGAGCAGAGTCGGGAGCCGTGGCAGTTCTGCCCCAAACACGCTCACCCGTCGATCAGCCACACACCCAGCCTTCAGTTGAAGCTTGTTTAACTCTAGAAGCGTAGTGGGAAAATTGTATGAATCCTGTGCATATTTAATATTTTTTTTTCTCCTTGATATAGGTGTGTTCTACTTTGAAAGTTGGGTTTTTTTCCCGAAGTGAAGGGCAGCTGCTTTCTTACATCAGTACTTTTTCATAGCTGCTCTGCGGCAGAGGGAATTTTTTCTGGGGGAGGGAGGGGGGTGGGAAAGCAAATGTGGAGTTATGGACTGGGGAGAGGACATATATTTTTATGTTCTTGCAATAGCAGAATAAAGAGAGAAAAAAACTGTTTACATACTTGTAGTGAACTCAACTTCCATGTGTTGCAACTTGTGTCCTTAATGTGTTTCATGCTGGGCCAGTGGAACTAACTTTTTTCATACAAAGCCAGACATTTATGTCTTATGTTTTAAAACCTGTCTTAGTAAAAACTGCCATAATTCTATAAGGAGGTAGGATTTTTTTAAATGAATATACTTTATTAAAAGATTTGACGACAAGAATGAAAGAGACAGAAGGTTTATCTGTTCACGCAAATGCCACCTCACATTCTCTCCATTCCCTTTATTAGGAATTTGAGGACAAAGCCTAGGAAAACCTTGGATGTCCACTGCAGAACAATTTCTTACTGCCTTCTGAAGCAGTGATTGTGTAATAAACCTACTAGCGATGCATCATCTTTACAGCATCACCAGTGTAACTGTATCCTACTCTTCTACAACTACCAGCTTTCTGGCTTTAAAATAAGACAAGCCAGAAATTTGTATGTAAAGATTAGCTCAGTGCAAGCGCCCATTACTGATCAAGACTATATACTGTTAGCAATTAACACCTTGGTGATTGAGCCTGTGCTTGCCCATTACAATGATTTGTACATAGAGCATTACTTCTACATCCTTCAATACGGCAGTGAGCTCTAGGCTAGCGTGACGTCAGACACTGAACCCAGCAAAACAGGTTTGAAAGTCAAGATCTGCATGCACCAGGCTTTCAAAGCAGCAAGGTTCAGCGCTGAGAATGGCTGGGAGAGGAGGCAAGCTATAGAGCTGTCAGAACTCCCCTGATGCATAAGGAGGGAACTGAAAGGTGCAGTCACTATCTTAATTCTGCTGCAGCAGCTGAATCAGAGCATAGACTAATCCACTGGAAGAGGTACAGGTGGGTAGAGACTGTACACACAATTGTTTGCCACCTGCAAATGAATGTTAAGTTTAAAGTGTTTTTACAGTATTATTGCTATACTACCAAAATTCCGTTTGTAACATGCTACACTGGAATCTGGGTGTCTAGAACTACAACCAACTACTTCCATGAATATCTCTTATGTACAAGATAAAGGAATGTTGATACAAGTCTTCATTAAAATTAGTAATTTTCTCTAGTAAAGACTTGGAACTCTGTGTTTAAGATAAAGACAAAAGCTGGCACTAGTATACAAGGATTACACTGCTGAAAAGCTTTATGGAATTAAGTACAGAACTTCTGGCCATGTGTATCCTTTTTAAGGAAAGACCTATTCCATGCTAGACACTCCTGCACAGCTTGAAGAAAGGAGTTGTCTTCAACACATCCAGACTTTCACTGCACACCAGCCCAGAACAATCCAACCCCCACAGCCAGAGGTCCAGGTGAGGGACAAGGACACATGCTAGAACCAGACCATTTTATGTCCTTAATGCTTCCCCGCCACATGCACACACTTTGCAGTCACATGTGTCACAAGTGTCACACACACACCATTACATTTTACAGCAAGAAGGTATTTCTGCAAAGCAGCATTTGTCCTTTGGCACATAAAACCCCTGGCTGTAATGTGCAGAGGGTGTCAGGTTACTCCCACACAACATGGGATTCTGTCACAGGGAAACGTGACAATGCAAGAAACAAACTGATGGAGCTCACGTCTCAGTTGTGCCAGGGTGACTGGCTGGAAGCAACTTGTTGGATGCTGTTGGTGTCTAGCAAATTAACTACTGACATTGTGGAGTCCAGGCTGACTTTTCCATGTTAGCACATCAGCAAGTAGAGCTCTGGTGTTTGGTTTTTTTTTTATAGACAGCAAGACCAAGGTGTATTTGCCCAGCATGTTTATTACACAAGTTTGAAACCTACAAATGCTGCAACTTTGCCAGGAAGAAGCCCTGATACACAGAGTGCCTACTGCTCTTTGGTGAGTAGTCTTGCCAAAGCTCATAAAGCTAATCCTCCAAATCACACAGTACACTATTAATTTTGGTGTTCAGGATGTGACCACTACTACACATCTTCCATTACACAGAACAGGCAGTGCAGTTAGTGAAGTTACATTTAATGGTTACAGCAGATGCTTTAGCAGAAGACTTCAGAGACATTCCATCAGGGTCACTTTAATTGTAATATACATAATACAAAATTAAGTCAATCTTCACCAGTTTAAGTGATACTCAGAATGCAGAGTAGTAATAGGATTAAGTGATAGATCTTTTGCTTCACAAGGAGGGGCAAGTACAGCATTTGCAATGAAATACAGCCCATTCATCACTGTTGTCTTAAGGATCTTAGGTACAATACTTAGCTCTTTGCTATTCCAATTACACCACAAGCTAAACGAGGGCCAGCATTTCCAGTTAATTTGCTCTCATTATCTCCCCCTCTACCCAGGTCATCACGTTTTTCATGGACCTAAAAGAGAATTGAAGATATCTTAATTCATGTTATTGTATAACTAATCAACATTTTTCACTACTCACATTAGTAGCAGTGACAAGCAGTATTGCCAGCTACCTGCAGGGTGTTACACAACAGAGAACCTATTGTAATTATGTAATGCTGAATGCCAAATTGATAGTCACATTCAAAGACTACACTTGTCTAAAAAGATAAGTTGCCTTCAGCTGAATTTGTTTGAACTGGAAGTCACCAAAACCCCATGTTTCAAAAAGTCATTACTAGTCCAAGAGCAAGCTTGGGCTTGACATTCAAGGTCACCCTTACAACACAAGGCTGACCACTGCACTGCAGGCACAGTGCCTTGGCCACACCATCCAAAATGCTACACTACACATCTCCCCACTTCTTGGCCATCAGCCCAAGCCTGTTGCATGCAGGAGTATGGTGATTTCAGCACACACTGGGTTAAGGAAAACAAGACTGACAGTGCTCATGGGTGGCCAAGTCCACTCAGCCTCTACCTTCCTCCTTCCCAGGGAGGCCACAGCACAAGTTACACCAGCAGCTACCAGACCAGTACTAGTGAACAGTGCCCCAAAGCGCCCATTGCCATGCCTTTCAGTGACAGTATTTGTGCCAGACTGCCAGTTCCTTCATCAAATCAGGTTGCTTTAGTCACAACTGGAAGAAGCAAAGTTAAATGGAACATCTTCAGAAGGCAGGCAGAAAATTAAGATCTCATGGCAATGAAGTGCCATACTAATACAAAGAGGACTTCAAGGCAAGGCTTCAAAGAACTCCCCACATTTGGAAATCTTGTACCAGAAGTTCTATAACAAACACCAGGGACTGGCCTCCAGCATCAAAAAGTCTCCACTCACTGTCAAAACTGCTCTAGAGTTCCTTAAAGCATCCAAGTAGGCACCAAGATACTTACCACCATGGTACGTCCAATGATGCTATGTGGTCCGCTAAGAGAAATGATGGGATCTTCTATTTCCACTTCTGCCACTCCTCCTTTAGCATTCACATTGCCAAGGTCTCCCACATGCCTACACAAAGATGCAGAGAAACACAGAAAACTCGGTTAAATGGAAAGCTCTTTTAAGTGATGGCCTGGACAATACAATACCCATAGTTACTAGACTCAGGCAGTCCACCTTATTGTAACAGCACATCCTCATGTGCCACCACCAGTCAATCTTGAACACTTCCACTATTTCAACTCCTTTAGTTCAAGGGATGATTAAAGTTCAGTCCTAGGTAGAACTTGAAACTGGTAGGTTAATCAACTTTGGGGAAAGGAATGCCATCACTCCCCAAGAAGCCAACAGTGCACAACTCATAGCCAAGAATTCCTCCATGCTCATGGCAAGTCCCTCTGCTCAAAGTCTCTCAAATCAGGTGAAATAACCTTTCCTGCATGTACAAGGTTTGGTGTAAACACTGCCACTATTCTTAAATCCTTTTAATGTCTGTCAGACATCAGCTATTCCACAAGCAGCTGCAGGTTTTAGGTTTAAATACGATTAGTAAAAGCAGTTTGTCAAGTGACAAGTCAAAGGGGATGCATTAAGTGCTAGCAAAGTTCTAACTGGTACCAGACATGATTATTTTGAGTTTACTTGGCATTTTCCCATATACTTGGCACAGTTTTTATCAGAGCTAGATCTCTGCTAGGACTTTCCCTAAGAATTAAGCCTCAAGCACTTCAGTCTTCACTGAACTTCTGGACATTCCAGCATATTGTTTCCTGCACATCTGCCCCAGATAAACTATTCATTCAAAAGACAAGTTGATGATGTTCTGCAAGACTCTTCTATCCAGATTCAGAACCTTGAATACCAACTCATTTCTAAAACTCTCCATGCATGGAGGGTAACCAGCTCAGCTCCCTGAATGCTGACTACCAGCTTCTTAGCATAGCACCAATTCCATATTTTTAACCAAGTCCTGCAAGATCAGGTCAAAGGCAGTTTTCCCTTCAGGAATTTGCTTGATTTAAGCTTCCAGGAAGCTTCAGTCCAATTGTTTCAACTCTACACTGATGAAAGCATGATCTAGTTCTCATACCCCTCTAAGGAATTCCCCAGCCTACAGCTGCCTGAGCAGGTAGGTTACACCAGAAGCAGGATTTGACAAAACAGAACCAGCAAAAGCCACACTGTTCATGCAACTTTGACCTTTAGCACTGGAGCAGCTGGCTGCCAGTGAAGCCCATGAGCACACCATTTCATGCTGCTCTGTCATCCAGACAGCTGGCTAGCAGCCAGCTTGCTTGGTCTGGCATGCAACTGATCACTCAGGTATGAATTATCAGTCACCGAAGGTGCAGTTATGACAAACATGAGCATTTGAAGGCTAAGCACAATGCCAAGTTGGTACCAATGCTAGTCAAGACCCTACCTGTGCAAGACCACCCTATCTTTTACACTTGCTCCTAGCTCCACTTACTACAATACTGGCCTTCAGCTCCTGTGCAGCCCCCTCCAGTCCCCAAACTCAGTCAGCATACTAATTAAAACCAGCCCTTCAGACTTCAGGTGTCAAACATGCAAGCATTTCTTGAAGGTAACTGGACTATGAGAACTGCTTCCAGGGGAAGAACTAGGTCTCAGCTCCCACCGAGGTACAGAGATATTCAGCATAAGCATCACACCCTGTACTGACACACGGCCCCCAAGTATGTACTGTTGGTAGTACAGTACCTAAGCTAACAGGCTTAAGAACAGCCCAGCAGACCCAATAAAAAGCCACCATGCCCAGGCACACACAGCTTTGTATTCACCTTGCAATCTCCCCTGAAGCCTCAGCACCTTCCACTGATGATCCTGATCTGCCACATAACAGGCCTGCATACACCTCAACAACCAACAGTTTAGGGCTCCTGTTGTCAAAAGCTGGCCTCAAAACTGAACTGGATAACCACTGACCAAATAAGGCTTTAACACATGCATTGCCCACACTCACATCTTGAGAAACCTTCACTCAGTAAAAGCCTTTATTTCTCCTTCTCCCCAGGCTGTGATAAAACCAAGATTATGTCTCAAAGACTACACTTTACCCATACTCTTGTCAGACACATTGGCTTCAAATTGCTGTACAGTTATCAGAGCAATGATAACTGCAATGACTCTAGAAGTCCTGCAGGAATTACCAGTTTTCTTCTGGTATTGTCCCAGCATTATTTATGAAGTGACCTCCCAAGCACAGAGTGGCACTTAGATGGCTGCTGCATGGAGTAGCTACCCAGTAAGAGGCCAGGCACGTTAAACTCACCTTTCTGCATCCTTTGGTCCACCATGCTGCTTGCCTTCAGGATTGAAGTGAGAACCTGCACTGGTACACCCTGAAACAGAACACAGCCATCAAAAGCAGATTTTTTTTGCAGCAGCCAGTTTAAATCTGTTGCTTATGCACTACACCAAAGTAGGTCCTCCCATAGCTAAGAGAAGTGAAATAGCTACTCTCCTGTTACATGTTCTACTAATCCTCTAGAGGTGAGTAACCTACTACAGACTTACAAGTTCAATAAAGTAAGATTACTCATTCTAGAAGACTCCAGGCTCAACTGAAAGCTTTCTTCTTAATACTAGGTTGTCAAAGTACTTATGTTACTGCTTGATATGTCAGATCTTGAACACCAGCCTAAACATGTGCAAAGTATTAAATGGGAAGCAATTCCTCAGGAAACATCATCATTTCTTAACACAGACTTGCAGTCATGAGACCCAAGTACACCTATACTAGTTGCTGCTGCAACACTAAAAGCAGATCTTTAAAGCTGAGCAATCACATTACAGCTGCAAATCAAAAGCTTGGATAGACATCTTACCATTTGTATTATCACCAAATTCATGGACATGGAAGCCATGATCTCCATCAGTCAAGCCACTGATTCTTCCGGTAACTTTTACTGGTCCATTACCCTTTAATGGAAAGAATTTATTATCAGGAAAATGACTATGGCATTAAATGGCCTTCTGTCAAATGAAGCTTTCTAGTCAACAGAACACACTGGAGACTCCACTACAAGTTCAGCTACCAAGACCTTCAGCTACCTTACATTAACTGATTCTATATGCCAATACAGTACATCACAGAATGCTTGCGTTTATTTAGCCACCTAAAATGTACCCGTCCTATTATGTATCAACAAGGAAAAGGAATGCCTTTTACCAGATTGCTTGCTTTTGAGAATAATCATGCCCTTCCATTTGGAAGCACAAGTAACCCCGCAGTCATTCCTCCTCTACAGATACAGTACTGCCTGTACGCAGCCCCAACCTCCTTACCGACCATAAATGAGCGAGCGTTCAAAAGAGCTCCGGCCGTTCGGCAACTACAGCTCCGTTTAGCCCTACTCCGATAGTGGTAAACAAGCTCCGCGGTAAGACGAAGGCCGCTCCAGCACCAAGCTCCTCCAGCACCGAGCTCAGCTGAACACCCCCGAGCAGGGCAAAAGGCATCCGCCCCCCCCCCCCCCGCCCCCCATCACCGCTCCCCGCACACTCCTCCGCGCCGGGGCCCGCAGCGCCCGGGTCGCCCAGCACCGGGCGACAAGGGGACAAGGCAAGAGCAACAGCCCCACACCCTCTCAGCACCGCAGGGCCGCGGCCCACGACGAGCCGGCCCAGCGCAGCTGCCACCGGCCTCCGCAGCCGCCGTGGCGGGGGGATGGCGAGGTGGGGGTGGGGGAAGAACCGCGCCGGCGCCCGCCCCACACGATGACTCAGCACTGCGGCCAGGCGAGCCCCCGGGAGAGGTGCAGAGCGACAGGGTCGCGCCCTTACCTGCTGCTGGAACTGGATGACGCCCTGCACGGGGCCGTCCCCCTTCATCACGCACACGGCCTTCAGCGTCGCCATCTTCCCGCGGCGGCCGGAGAGCGGCACACCCCCCGCAACCCGCGTCCGAGGACTAGGGGTCGGCCCCTCCCGCGGCCCTTATATAGGGCGGCCCGTCAGGGCCGCGGCCAATCGCGGCGCGCTCGCGGGCCTCCTCGCGCAGTTATTACGCGGCGTTCGGCCAATTGAGGGGGCTGAGGCGCGGCAGCGCGCGGGCGCACGCCAATCAGCGGCAGCCGCCTCTCAGCCTACTGGCAGGGCGAGCCGCCGCCTCGCGGTGGGGCGGGTTGTGTAACGGCCGCGGGCGGGCAGGGGCGGAGCGGGGCCTCGGCGGCCAAGCGGTGCCCGGGCCTGGGCCAGCTGGGCAGCGGGCGAGGGGGGTCGGACCCCGCGCCGTGGCCTGCTCCGCGTTTTCTGTCGAGAGCGTGAGGGAATTTGCGCCCGCGTTCCGCGTCGTGGTGGCACTTGGGCCCGGAGGAGGGCCTGTGCTTCAAGCAGTCTCACGTTAAAGCCTTCTCTCCCGAGTCATCGAGCGTCTCGGTCTTCTAAAGTTGGGATTTCGCCCAGGCATACGCCACCTCCTTCAGGCTTGCCCTGAAGGAGTGACATGGGGAGACGCAGCAGCAGCTTTGTTTTCCTTTTCTGCAGGCGTTTTTCTTTTAGTATCTGCATCGCCTTCATTCCACTGGAGGCTCTTTTCCAGTATTACTGTGACTGAGGTGTGCCGCATCCTGAACTCTTGTCTAAAATTGGAATGTGGTTTTGAGGTTGCCCCTGAGTGGCTTTGCATTTCAAAATAGTTGCCCTGCCCAGAAGATGTTTGGTACAGAAACCATCAAAGTTACAGTCTGAAGCTGGTGTTGCTCAGCTGTTGGCTTTTCTTGGAGACACATCTGCACATAGGCTATCCGTGGCAACAGGCTGGTATGAAGTATGCAGCTCGGAGCTCTGCTTAACATGGAAAGCATCTTGTTGTAGCCATGGACCACTCCTTGTCTGAGGGCTGTGTAGGGGAGAGATGGCAAAATAGATTCTCACTATGCTCATAGCACCAGCAAAGCTTAGACTCCAAGGGAAGGTTAATGCCAGACTTGGGGAGCATACAGTTCTGCAGTTCTGTTCAAAGATCTGCAACCTGTCGTCATTTTAAGAATGAAACATTGCATTTAATTAATTCCTTTGGCAAAAATCACATTGCTTGTTTTTCAGCTGCATTATTGATGGAGAAATTAGAAGCACAAAATGATTTTGCAGTACCTGGGACTTTGGGTAATCGGTGTATATGACTGAGGTATAAATGACTTAAAGCCCAGGGGGTTTAAGTCACGTGGTTGAGGATGACATATGGTCAGGGAAGGATGTACATGGTTTGTTTCACACATCAGACTCAGCCAGGACACCTGAGTCATGGCTCAGGTGATATTCCTGTAACAAACAGGGATTTGTTTTCTTGAATGGTGTATTTGCTTGATAAAGAAGAAACAGGGGGAAAACCCCACATAAATGCATGGAGACTATTTGTCTGAGAGACAGATGAAGATTTGTACTTTGACCCCGGAAAGAAGCTGAGAGAGAAGGAGAGCTGGGCAGCTTTCTATCTAGGAGGCACCTTGGCACTGTGAGTTAAACTCCCTAGAGTTTCATTCTTGATGTACATGGAAAGAAGAGGCTCTGTAAATTACTTGTGAGCAAACAGGTCTGTGCTCATGGCACAACATGCAGCACCCTGAGTGCTTCCTAGATCAAGAGGAAAGATTCCAGTGACCTCGAGGCAAATCTTGTTTGATTCAAAACAGTTTGTAAACTTGGAGGGATAGTAGTGACTCATTTTACGTTCAGTCATCTTTGGCTTCCTATATCACTATCTCTACTTGTCAGTGCCCTTTCATAAAGAGGGGCATCTTGAGTGCTGTGTTATAGTGCTTTCTCTTATTTTTAGGCCTGTCTTCATATCTGCCCATGTTTTTATCAGACACGTTTTCCTTCCTTCCTGGAAGTAAGTTTTCAAGATCTGCCCTTCTTCATGCCTCTACATGAATGTAGGGCAAACAGATGGATAAGAGCCAGATGTGTCAGGCTTCTTAATATGTGAAGTGAAATAATCTGAAGTAATGATTTCAGAGATTAATCGCATTAGGCATCAATGTCAGGTTACCTGTGAAGATAGCCTGAGGTGTCTGATGCTTCAGTTAGGCAGTATGCAGATAACAAAGCTGATGTGCTAAGAGACACCATGGTGAAGAGATCAGCAATAGGAGGCTAAATGAGATATGTGAATTTCAAAGACTAATATACAAGAGTTTGTATGGTGCATGCAGAAGGATATCAGTAATCTTATATAGGTCATGGCCTCACCCTTTAGAGTATTTCCTGTTATTCTTTTTTTTCAGAAGTACAATAGAAATACAAAAGTATTAGTTTATGGGTGTACTCTTTCACAGAAGTCTTACATAAGAAGCCAGGGAAAGGTTTTTGTTTTGTTTTCTTCCACATACTTCCTTTTAAGTAATTTATTTTCTTAAATCTCACCAGTAGGTGAAAAAATCCACCCCAAAGAAACTGACCAGGGTGTTTGGTAGCAATACATTATTTTGTTATTGGCAGTATCGCAGTCAAGGCAGAGAGGAAAGAAGAAAAAGTGCAAGGTGGGATTACAAACTTTGATAGTAAGAACTACAGTAGGACAGAGGATCTGGCAGGCATCAGAAAGAGTGGCATCTCTTGCAACTCTGTCACCTCTTGTTTGATGTCCCCCTTTGCCCCATACCCTGGTTCTGCCATCCCATCTTGGAAGATGCCTAGAGCTTGGGCCTAGCTGTACTTTTACAGGTAAACTGGTGGTAAAGTGGCTGATCTGGAGCCCAGAGGGTTGAAACGAATACAGGAGGGACAAACAAGGCTGGGTGACACAGCTTTGTCTATTTGCCCTGTTCTGTAGTTGCCCGCAAAGCATATCTGTTGTAGTAGGGGAGTGAAGCAGTTTTTAGTGTTCATCAAAAGGGTCGCTCTCACCATGTAAGGGTAGACACACATTCAAGATGGTCTTGGTTACTTCCTAATTTGCCAACCTAAAGGGCTAACGAAATAATTACTGTGTGATATAGGTTCACAGAAGTCTAATCTATGTAGACAGAAGCTAATAAACTTCTAAGCAAAATATGCAAAAGTAACAAAAAAATCCCAAACCCTTATGTACTGTAAAAATATGGCATATATCAAGCATAAAGCTTGTGCAGCACATTAACATGCTTTCTGATCAAGATTTTATATGGGTTAAAAAATTAGAGAGAATTTTGAAGGTTGTGGTTCCCCTGGCAGCCGTACCTTTGGCGCCTTATGCAAATATATAGTATTTTCTACTTGTGATGACTCTTCTGGAAAAAAACAGAGTGAAACTAAGATTACAGTGGTAACATCACTCCAGATTGCCTGAGTCTGTGTGCATAGGTGCTCACTCATCAAGATCACTGTCCACAAATCTGCATTAATGTAGTTTTTTATGTTTATTCTCTTACATTAAGAAAAGCAAACAGAAACAACATTAATTTTGAGTAATAATCCTTCCTATAGGCCTATTACCTCCTTGGATGCCTGTCTCCGGAGGGGAGACTGCTGGTGAGATAAGTACAGGCGTGCTCATCCCAGCATGCAGGAAAGCAGACAACTGTCTCTTCTCTGCAACCTGGTGCTCTAGTGACTGAGAATCCCAGTGGGGCTGGATCAGAGCAGTCCTTCCTCCTGCTCCTGGAGCAGATCTTTCGCTATTCTTAACCTATTTTTCCAGCTCAGCGGCTGCATAACCCTTGTTACACGAAGGTGATGAGCAGTGGCTTCCCCGTGTGGTAATGGACAGGTTGCATGGTCTTGTCATCTAGAGCTTCTCTATGGAAAGGTGGAAGCTGCAATTCCAATGTTAGTGTGACCTTGTGCTGTGGCACTGTAGAAAACTTGCTGCATTTGAGAGTCACCTAATGCACAGAGAACACAATATATGCGTGTTTGTTCAGGCTTGCTAAGTAAGGAGAGTGCTGCACCACATGTAGATTATTTTGTATTTTGAATGGTCTAGAAGAGGCTTGTGGGTTGGTTGTTTTTTTCCTTTGGGATCCCACAGTCTAGATGCTAGAATCTCCTAGTGTCTAATGCTTTGTCACTGGACTCAACTGTCTACACATCAGTGTCTAGCACCATTTGAGATGCTCCAGGCTATCTCCTCTGGCCTCTAGCTGCTACAGAAGGAGTCCTGGAACTGCTGTTCCCTACCTGCCAGCCCCCGTGCATCCCCGAAGGCACTCTGCAGCATCGCAAAGAGCACTAGATACCTCCGCTGAGAAACCAAAATAAACCCCAAGCCTTTGTGTTGTCCTGGCCATGTGTCATTAAAGTCTTACCCTTCGATTACATGAGGGTAATGACACTTCCCTGCCTCTAAGGGATGCTGGGAGAGGTAATTAACTGAATTTATGCTTGTATAGCATTTTGAAGATGAAATGTGGTGTGGAAATTATTAAGTGTTACTTCACTAGAAACTTTGTGACGGTGGCTCCCTGGTGGAAAACCTGCCATTCCAGTTAAGGGGTAGCGGTGCTGATAACCAAAGTAAGTATTCATGTAATTAAAACAGTGTCAGCTGGAAAGCCTTTACATGGAATATACAAGATTAAAAATAACATTAACTTTTAACAGCTGAACGAAGCTAATCTGTCTGCTGCAAGTCCCTCATCCTCCACTGCTTGACAAGCTGAGTAAACTTGAAACATGAGACTCAAAGGAGAGGTTGTGTAAATGTTGATGAAGACCTTTGTACCCAGTGTGGGGCTTGCAGCCACAAGTTACTACAGCCCTTCCAGGGCACTGGTGCTATTCAAGGTCTGCCCAATGATTGTGTTTTTGTTTTTGGTTTTTTTTTGCTTGTTAACATTCACCAGGGGCTGGACTTTAAATATTTCATGCAGTACCAAATCCTATGCATATTATTCCAGTGTGTATTTCTAGTGAATTCAATGGATCGTACAGATCCCCTGCTGAACCATGTATGGAGGTCGGCAGTGGGCAGTCTATGAAAGCAGTGGAAAACCGATGCTTGATGTCTCCTCTCACCGATGCACCCCCAGATGGGCACTCTCTGAAGGAACGGGGCGGTAGCTTCTCCCTGCACAGGGCAGGAGCAGTTGCAGGAGAGGGTGCTCCTGGCAGTGCCCACTGCCAGGGGGATTTCAGACCATGTTCCTACCAGCTGCCAGCGCTGTGCTAAAATGCTGATGATTTTTTAATTATATTAGTAAGGCTATGATATTGTTTTACTGCTGTCTCCCTGAAAGAGCAGAAGTAGCTTGTAAGAGAAACCGCAGATCTCTGTTTATGCTCAAAAGGCTGTGTGACCTTTGGCTAAAAAAAATCCCAAGAAAATGAAGAGTTGCTGCGAGGCACGACCGATCCTGCAGCACTCCACTCAGACCGTGCAAGCTGGAGCTTCCGCATGCCTGGCAGCCATCAGGTGAGTTTCCCCATTGAAACAGCCTGACAGGCTGAAATTGGGAGCATGAAGCAGCTAACGGTGCACAGTGGGATTGTCATACGCAAGATGGGATGCATGCACACATGGATTCTGGGGATTCTCCGGTATTTGCAGAAAAATTAATTTGCGGAGTTCTTTATGGGAGCTGATGCTACAGCACAAAGTGATGACTGCAATCAAACTGAATTGTGGAGAAACCTAGCTGAAGCTTAATATGGCTTTTAAACTATTAACTAGATTTTTTTTTTTACTGGGCTTGAATAGTTTATAAAAAATTCAAACGAATATTTTGATTAAAGTAACAAAAACTGTAATTTGAAGCCTTACTCTCCTGCACATACCTATTTTAAACTAGTGCTGCTCCATCAGCCTCAGTGCATACATTCCCAGCTCGAGCAGTTTATTTGCCCACTTGGATTACAGGCAGAGAAGCACAACCACAGCCAGCAGTCACAGAAAACAGCTGCCCAGTGTGCACCCCATCAAGGTGATGGGCACCTCCTCTCCAGCCATGGCAGACCCCCGCAGCCCTCACCTGCTGCTTCTGCCGGAGTGCAGCAGAAGGCCCTGGGCAAGCCCTGGGATTGCTACAGCTGGATTCACCGGAGCAAAAATCAGGCCCAGAGGGTTTGGGATTCTGCTCTCATGGGAACACAGGGCTGTTGGCGTGGCCAGCGAAGGGCAGACCAAAGTCTCTTGAGTCCTTCACCCTGTTTCTGGCAAACAGGCATCTCTTGAGGCTGTGCCAGCAGAGCTTCCTGGGTTGACGCCAGGCTCTCAGCTGGCCCCACGCCAAGCCCGAGAGCGGCAGAGCAGGAGGTGCTCGAGCTCTGGCATCGCGGCCAGTGCTTATCGGGCATTTGCACTGTCAGGAGGAAAATGGGTACGCGCGTGTTTGATGGTGCTTGGTGGTGGCTGGCAAGGCCTCTTCTGCGGGGGAGCAGAACCAGGACTACAGAGCAAAACACGCTTCAGGTTACTGGCGATTAAAGTTTTTGTCATGAAAAAGTGAAAACATTACCTTTGAAACTGGTCAAAGACAGAACATTGTCCAGAAAGGTTATCTGAAAGAAATTCTTTTAAATTAGAAACTGTCAAAATGTTTATGCGTTCAGGAATGTTATTTTGTCTACTGAAAGGATCCAGGCACCTAAATGGATGCAACTAAAACACTGTGTGTGTGTGTATAAACATATATTAGGAAAATATATTTAAAATATCAACTAGGTTAAAAATCCATAAAGTCCAAAGAAAGCCTGTACCTTTTCATATATTATATATATGTGGTATATAATGACCTACTAAGGATTTCATTCACAGTGTAGAAAAAGAAAAGTTTATTCATAGATTTTTAGCTAGGATTTTATTTGTAACTAAACTCTTAATGTCATTTGCTATATAAATTGCTTTGCAAATCCCAACCCACATAAGCATGTGCCAGAGGTAACTTCCCATGTGGTTTCATTTGGATATACTTTTCAGCACTCCTTGACACAAACTGTTCTGCATTCTCTCTTCAATATTTACCACATTTACATTTTAGTAGTACAGCAGGTGTCAGTACACCAAAGGATGAGGTGGTTTGTATTTTTATTTTTTTTTACTTAACTCAGCTGTGTTGGGTAATCCTGGAGATAATTGTGCAATTGTTTGATTCAGTACAAAATCCCGGTGAAAATGCTAATTAATATGCGATTAGAAAATACCTAAATGATACAACAGGGGGAACTACCCCATTTCTGCAGTGGGAAATCAAGACTTCCAAGCAGAATGCATCTAGGCAGGTCTCCAGAAAAACAAAGGTGTGTTTTTATTTTGATTTTTAAATATGATTTCTTCTCTGGGGACACTGGGTGGCTGAGGAGCAGCTGAGCTTTTTCATGAGCAAGAAGCAGAACTCAGCTGGGTTTGTACAGCTGTCAGTGAAATGAGGCTTCTGGGTGCTGTTTTAATATAAGCAATTAATAAGTGGGAATGCAGCTGTGAAATGCATTAGCCAGGTATTGTAATGCAATTTCCACAGTATCGCATAATTAATATTTATGTGACCACTTGGCATCTGTTAGGAAATTTTTTCCATAGGTCAGCAGACATCTCCAGCCTTGCCAAAAGGATGAACTGCAGCGCAGGAGAAAGCCTGCAGACTTTGCACCCGGTGTGCACGCTGGGAACCATTGTCCCTCTGGGTTTGTGTGATCTGGAATGCCTTCATAAAATGTGACCAGAGCAGATACACAAGTTCCCAGTCAGGACACAGGCACTGTGACTGTTGCTTTTGGTGGACAGAAGAAAAGGTCCCTTTCCACATTCACTTGTGTCGAGAGACTTTTAAAAGCCTGCCTGGGCCAAGCTTTGTTGCTGTTCTGGAACAGGCTGCGGCATCCACAAAAACCTGGTCTGCATTGAATCGTGTCCAGCCCTGTCGGCACGCGCCCCGGCTTGTCGGTGCCTGTGACTCCGAATGGGCACGTGGGCCCAGCGGGACAGTGCCCATACCTTTCCAGAACCGGAGTAGTTTAAACCTCCTAACGGTCCCTGGCAGGCGGCCTGCTGTGTCCCATGCCTGCGAACTGCTCGGCTATGCTGATCCGTCCTCAACTGTGGAGGAAGACGAGGTTATGGTACCCAGCTGCTGGAGACCAGCACCGCTTCCTGACTTCATGCGTAGTCATTCCCTAATCCAGTCCTGGCGCTATGACCCAGGCTGATTTGCACACTTTTAATAGCAGGGATTTTCTATCTGGGATCACTCTGACATAACATGGTTGAGGAGCAGCTCCACATGCAATTATGCTGGGAGGTCTGAGGGACATCGGCAACCTTTCCTCAGGGTGGACTGAAGGAGCTGCTCAGCACGGGTAGGTGCAATGCAACCCCTGCCACAGAGTGCCAGGCACGTCTCCAGACCCAAATCCCATGAATGTTCATTGCAGCCTCAGTTGGCACCCCTCTGGTGAACAACCAGGCCAGCCAGCTTCCACAAAGTAATCCTCATGCCTTTTTTACAGTGAGTCCCAGCTGCCACTGGTGAGTGCTGATCGTGGCATTGGGATCTGGGCACACACCAGAGGTGCTCCTAGTAGGAACATGCTATCCTGCAGAGGTGTAATGATCAACAGCAGCCCATTCGCTTCAGGACGTGGAAGGCCACTTCTGCGGCACTAGCTCTGGATGTGCAATTTTCATTCTCTCTGGGCCCCTCTCTCATTTCAGCAATGGGTGGTCATTGCCCTGTGGCAGCCCTGCCTTCTGGCAGTGCCTGGCACCCACCGACCGGGGTTACCACAGCTGAGCTGGCAAGTACCTTGAAGCGACTGCCGTTGGGAGGCATGCAAAGCCGTCTGCTGCCTAGTTTCCCCTGGAGCTGTTGGCTTTTCGTGACATCCTGAGAATCATGACTGTATTCTGGAGAAACAGCAATCGCAGCAACTATTCCTGGGTCACTGTGGGGACACTTGTGTTCACCCTGCCATCTGCGGGAGGAGCAATCACTGCCACTGTGGTGGGTTTGCTCCACTGCACTGTGGGAATTTGCAGCAGAGGCAGTTTGTGCACAACCACATGTATCGGGTTTACATGGCAAGGTTTTGGTAGCGGGGGAGCTACAGCGGTGGCTTCTGTGAGAAGCTGCTGGAAGCTTCCCCTATGTCGAAAGAGCCCATACCAGCCGGCTCCAAGATGGACCCACTGCTGTCCAAGGCCAAGCCCATCAGCTACAGTGGTAGCACCTCTGTGATAAGATATTTAAGAAGGGGGAAAAAAACTGCAGAGAACAGCAGCCGGAGAGAGGATTGAGAACACGTAAGAGAAACAGCCCTGCAGACCCCCAGGTCAGTGCAGAAGGAGGGGGAGGAGGTGCTCCAGGCACTGGAGCAGAGATTCCCCTGCAGTCTGTGGGGAAGACCCTGGTGAGGCAGGCTGTCCCCCTGCAGCCCAGGGAGGTCCATGGTGGAGCAGATCTCCACCTGCAGCCCGTGGAGGACCCCACACCAGAGCAGGTGGGTGCCCAAAGGAAGCTGTGACCCCATGGGAAGCCCACGCTGGAGCAGGCTCCTGGCAGGACTTGTGGCCCTGTGGAAAGAGGAGCCCACGCTGGAGCAGGTTTTCTGGCAGGACTTGTGACCCTGCGGGGGACCCACACTGGAGCAGTCTGTCCCTGAAGGACTGCAGCCTGTGGAAGGGACCCACGCTGGAGCAGGGAAAGAGTGTGATGAGTCCTGCCCCTGAGGAGGATGAAGCAGCAGAGATAATGTGTGATGAACTGACCGTAACCCCCATTCCCTGTCCCCCTGTGCTGCTGGTGGGGGTAGGTAGAGAATTCGGGAGTGAAGCTGTGCCCGGGAAGAAGGGAGGGGTGGGGGGAACGTGTTTTAGGATTTGGTTTTATTTCTCATTACCCTACTCTGGTTTGATTGGCAATAAATTAAGTTAATTTTCCCCAAGTCCTGTCTGTTTTGTCCATGATGGTAATTGGTTGAGTGATCTCTCCCTATCCTTATCTCGACCCGTGAGCTTTTTGTTATATTTTCTCTCCCCTGTCCAGCTGAGGAGGGGGAGTGCATGGTGCTTAGTTGCTGGCTGGGCTTAAACCACGACACCATGTCAGCTGCATCACCTATGTGCACAGTGCCCTCAGGTTTCTGATCAACATCCCTGTTGTGGTCTTGGTTACAACTGATCTCTGTGGTGGAAACAGCACCCACGCAGAGTTTTCAGGTCGTATATCCTAGTTGTACCTGGCTCTGAGTAGCTGAGGGCCTGCAGGTAGTATCTCTGAGATAGTTTGTTGCCAGGACAGAAGACATTATTTGGATGCCCAGGACCTGCTGTATGCCTGGGGATAGCAGGGGAGCCTTTAGCCTACCTCTTCAGCTGAGGTAGAGCATAGCCTCAGCCCTCAAGAGCTCCCATCACAGGAGGATCTCCTCTGTCAGTGAGTCAAGTCCCTTAACTCCCCAGATAACATCCCTGCTTTGATTTGACTGTGGGAGCCTCAGCTCCTCTCTCTTTTAAGCCACCACCCTGCTTCTTTACAGAGTTTTCTCATTGGTTTCACCTCAGCAACCTCTGCACACCAAACTCCTCCTCTGTGCCCATGAGAGCTGGCAGCAGCCTGCCTGTCTGGGCAGCCCAGGCCAGGACTCCTCACCCTTATGGGGCATGAAAAAAAAAGAAATGTTTTCTTCCTGAAAGCAGAAGGAGAATTCCCCACACTGAACCACCTTTCTGTTTTTTTCCCTTGCTCTGAGAGCAGGGAATGGTGTCCTCTAGGGCTCTGCTAGGAGCACACTGCAAGCCCCCCACAGAAATGCTTGAGGGAATGCACAAAGGTGTCTTGGCCAGGTTTCATGATCCTGCAGCTCTGCCTGCTCTGTCTCAGCAGACGTGGGAGCAGACTGGAGCAGACCAGAGTGCGATGCAGACGACTGTGATTTGACTGTGGTGGCTGTTAGCTAATTGGGGTTTTGGAGGAGCTAGCAGTAGGTGCTGGGCTCATATCACTAGTACAAACGGTTGCAACTACGGCTTTCTCCTTGCCTCCTGCCAGCTGACACTGAGAGTTTCTGTTGCGCCTAGCTGTTTTATAGGGGCTACATGAACTACGTAGGGGTGACAGGGTATGACTGTGTAACACACCATTGCAGAAACAAATAAAACAGTCAGTTCTGCTCTGTACCCCAAATTCACTTTAAGATATTTCCCCTATGGCTCTTGGCTGTAGGTAATCACTGTAAAAGGGCAGGATAGCTTATTGAATCAGGTGCATGAAGAAAGGTCAGCTACAGACTCAGCAGCAGGTACAACATTTATGGGGATTTGCCTCACTGAGACTAAGCTCTAGATGATACTTTCTAAAGAAAACAGAGGTGGGAAAGGAAAAATGTGCTTAAAACAAGGTAGATACAACATATATGTGGTTTCTTACATTTTTTTCAGTATAAGCCTGGGCTCGGATGGGAACAAATGCAAAAAACCCCTGTGTGAATGACTGTAAACAGCGTGGCGGGGGGGGGAGAGTTTGGAGTTAATGTTTGTTCCAGTCAATTCAGGGCTTACTAGCAATCGCCAAGTGTGTTAGGGCGTGCTAGCCACTGGATGGCACTAGTGGTCCAGGTTTCGTTTGACAGACTCTACCTTCCGCTGTACTTCTACTCTTCATTTGCTGAATACTGGCAAATTTGTAGGAGCTAGAAAAAGAAATAAGATAAGTAGGCACATTGGGTATTTTATACATACACATGACTGCCCTTGCCCTCTCTCGTGTAAGTATTACCATCTTCATCCTTCTTTAGGAAACCCAGGGAGAAAAGAAGAAATTCCAGCTGCACCTCATAAACCAGCAGACCAGCCACCAGCTTTTCTGAAATGGCCACTGACTTTCTGCAGCCCATCTCATCCCAGTTTTGAGCACTGGATTTTTAGCAGTGTTGGGTTCAGGTGGGCTCTGCTCAGTTGAACCAGCAGTGTGCGAATTGCTGGTGTCGGGCCCTGGGCAGTACTTATCTCTTCAGAGAAATTCCTCTGTGGGGAACCTCTACACCTATCTGCCAGGCACTCAGATCTAGGGACTGTGAGAAACTGAAGCCCAGCTGAGCCAGCCAAGGTTTTGTAAGTCATGCTTAATTCCCTCTTGGTGCATAGATCAGTCCATTTCAATTAAAATAACACCTAAAAGGAACATTTTGAGAAGACAGTCCTTGCTCCATTAAACAAGAACTGTTGTGGTAGGCTCATTATTGCCCTCCTCCCAGCATAGCCCTTTACCCAGTTGACATGCTTCATGTCTAATCCTGTTTTATATAGATTCCAGCTTCAGACCATCTAGCAAAAGCAGAACTTGGCTAAAACCTAATAGTCTGTTGGATATACTTGATAACATTAAGATTTGTGGGTGATAGGTGTGAGGGAGCAAAGGGAAGAAATGATGGAGACTTATCAGCTCAACAAAAATAAATTTGCCCTTTTAAAATTAGGTTTATAATATGGAAACCTTGGTGAATCTGTGGGTGTATGACGATATAAACTGTGAAAAAAAAAAAAAATCTCCTTCCTTATCCCACAATGCCTGGAGAGGATAGCTAATAGATTTCTGGAAGAGAGAATCTGTCTCATGAGTTGAAAACGACTAGTCTGAAAAGAGATCGGAAAGCCTTCATGTTCATACAAATGATTGCTCTAACTCCTCTGGGGACGCAGAGGAGATCTTTATAAGGCATCTTACATCAGACTGCAGGAAAAACAAGGGACATAAGGACTTGCTTTTGGGGGAAAAAACCCCATCCATCGCAGAACATGGAACTAGTCTGTCACGTTCATGTGGTCTGTCTGGGGAAAAAGGATTTTAAAGTGAATGGCACAGAGATACTTTGTGAGTTTTCTAATACTGCAATAATGTAATGTCAACAGCTTCAGTAAAAATGGCAGGATGCGATCTCTTGCCATTTAGCAACACGTAGGACCTCACCAGGACAGAGAGAGGTGGGGAACATAGCAACTCTGTAACAGACACCCCCTTCTATGCTTGAGATAGGAATACCAATTAAGGCAACACCTGGCTCCTCCAACATACCATTTCCCGATTATACACACCACTAAACAATTCACCCTGCTTCAAAAATGAAAGCAAAATGCCGAGGACACAGACAAACTGATCCCATAACAAGATTTAGTAATGAAAGTGTGCAGGGCCAATACCGGTACCCACTTAACATTGCAGGGGCTGAATTGCATGAGAGGCCTCCGAGGTCTTTGCCTCCTCCTCTCCCCTTGCTCAGCCAAACCCTGCAAAAGCATTTCTTTTATGGCTGGTCATATGTACTACGCTTGGCACAGAGCCATTTTGTTCACTCCACTTCCAGCATGGACGCAGACTGTAGTTTGTCCGTGTAGGCAGAAAACAAATGCCTATCATGGAGAGGCCATTTGCTGGAATCAGAGGGTAGAGTGACTTACTACTTGCATTAGCCTGACAGTGTTGAGTTATGGGAGGACAGCAAAAGCACTTGTGTAAATAGAAATAAGGGACCTAATAAACACAAATCAATAGGCACAAGCATTCAGCAACACCTAACACCCTCTGGTCCCCTCTGGGGCGGGATCTAACATCCCTCACAGCAGGCAAGGGCAAGATGGATGGGTACGCTCTCAGCCCGGCCAGTTCTGGACTGCTGAGCTGCCCAAGACTGCACTGGCAAACTGCCTGCATCAAAGCATCTCCGAGCTTTAGAGTCCAAGCAGAAAACTCAAAAAAGCCAGAATTCACAAAAGTTATGGGGTTGTTTAAAACTCTCCTGGAGGACGCATCTCCAGAGAAGCTAACTCAGAGTCTGGTTTCACCTGCTTTCTGCCTTTTCCCCCAAGTCTTACAGCACATATTGTGGCTTGTGAGAGTCCTTGCAGGGTAGCACTTTTGTCCCTAGCTCCTCAAGAAGATGGAAGGTATGTCTACACTTGTTGAGTATGGGAGGACCAGGGAGTAAATCCAAGCACTGGATTCTTGTTTACCTGCACTGAGTAACTATTAGGTCAATGTTTTAGATGATTTCAATCAGGCCCTCCAAGGTACATCTGCTAACAGAGCAGGCTAGCCCATAGCTGTGCACAGGCGATGTGCTGTTCAGCTGCTAAGCTAGGAATTGGTCCTTGCTCTTTTTCCATCCAGCAGCACAAGGTTACCCAGAGGTGACAGTGAAGACTCTGGGACCTTCCTTCCTTCCTTCTTGGGCTGAAGCCACCCATGCAGTGGTTGTGGTGGGCTCTCCTGCCACTGGGACATGACACGAGTCAAAGCTTCTGCCCCAGGGTTAGAACAGCAATCCTCTTCCAAGGCTCTATAAACCATAATATCTTCTCTCCTCCTGACAGCACACGTTCAAAGCTGAATTAGCAACAGAGAACCAACCTGGTGCTTTCCCACAGTGGCCAAGAGTTGCCAATTTAGGTGGGACACATATGCAAGGAATTGTCTCTTCTGTCACCTCATCCTTCACCTTCCAGCGTGTTGTTACCATACCTCAAATCCTTTTCAACACTATGTCCTTCCAAAGGGACCGCAGGTGCAAATGCATGGGCCAACTACTCAAAGCTTGTGGTTGCTGATCTGCCAAACCATTTGTGTTTTAAATGGCAGCAAGTAAATCCAGGTTCTTGGTTGGCCTTGCAAAGTGCCATGAAAAAAAAAAGGAGTTTTACACCTGGGTTGCTTGTGGCACCACAGATAGCAGGAGTAGGAATGACACAGGTTTGCACTGTCTGCTTAATTTGTTTATTTTGAGGAGAGGCAGTGACCTCATCAGTGGCTTCTTACAGAAGCAATGATGCTAAGAGTGGATTAAAAATTTAGATAAATTGAAGGAGGAAAGCTCATTGAGCCATCCTCCCCTGCCCCCCTTTTCCTCCAATTCCTTCCTTCCTTTCCCACTCCACACCTACACACATGTGGGAGAAGATGGTCTGTAGCAACTCTGAACACTGTTTTTGCTCTCTGTACTGCTATCTCTGAAGGACTAGGATGCTGTGAACACTTCCCATTGCTTTCCTCCCTTGGGGCAAGAATGGCATGGGTAGGCCACGATCTAACCCACTGTTAAGTAAAAGTTCACTTCTCTCTAGCTTTAATATTTTAAATTAATTATTCAGAGAGTCCACAGGCACGATCACCTTTTCATAACGAGCAGGTAATCAGGAAAACATTAATATTTGAAGAAGAGAAGGTCCAGGCTAATGATTTAGACAGGAAAGGCAGGAGTACTCTCTCCCCGTCCTTTCATAAGCAGCTTTGTGCTTCTCTATGTCTCATGGTCCTGACACATTATGGGGTAAAGTATGATTAATTTTCCATCAATATGCTTGTGCTGTAAGTTCACCTCAAAAAGGCAAACTGATTCAACATCATTGGGGACAGAAGGCTTGGAGGTTTGGGTGGGGCTTGCTGCAGCCTGCTCACCCACTAGCAGTGGTGGGGTCGCCTGCCCCTTTCCCCTGTCGTTCTGCAGGCTGCAAGCATGTTTCCCCGGGGTAGCCCTTTCAGGAGACGGGACAGCAGGCAAGTCCAACGGACTACAAAGCTACGTCCATAAGAGTTGCTCTGGGAGTATGTTCCTGCAAATCCCTGTGCTGCTCAGAGTCAGCTTTAGCAATCAGGAAAACAAGTTATGAAGAGTCGTGCTGAACACTCCCTGCAGGCAAGCACTCTGCTGCTGTGGCACACGGGCTGGGGAGCACACAGGTTGAAACCATCTCTCTGCACAGCCAGGGCTGAGGCATGCCCAGCTTTTCCCAAGTCCACCCGGGGAAGGTAACAAGGCCAGGCGTGCAGCAGTCCAGACCTCAGCACGGCAAGCCACCCCAGCAGGTAACAGGGCAAGCTTGTAATGGTTCGTGCCAAAGCCAGGACCACCACATCCCCGCAGATATCCGTGTCCAATTTCACCAGATGAACACAAACGTGGTGGTGCTCACCTACTGCAAGAAAGCCGTCTGATGGCAACACAGCTCCCGGGTCAATCTCAGTCTCCGTCCCCCCATGCTCTGGGGGCAGCATAAAGCTGAGCCCTTTCTCCCACAGGGGTTTGTGCCCGACTAAGGCGTTGATCGGCAGCATCTGACTCTGCGTGGGCAGTTGCTGCTTGCTTGCCCCTCACCACGCTCAGCTGGCGTGGGAGCAGCAGGCCTGCAGCAACTGCCCCCTCCTTGTACCGGGGAGCAAGGGTGAGATGCCTTATCCGTCCGCCGCTCAGGCTGTAAGGGGACATTCAGCCCCGTAGCATGAGCCAACGTTCATTTAAGTTTCATGTACTGTATCTGCTCTCCAGTGTGATGTATGGCCTCCACTGAGGACCGTGTGAAACTTGTGGGCTGCATAAATCCTACGCAACTCTCCAGAGGGTTCAATGATACCTTGGCCCCTGCTGAGCCTCTGCCCAGGGGCAAGTTTCACACAATGCCAATTGCGGGACCAGCCATCTTGCAGAGTCACCTGAACCGAGTACTCCTCGAGTTTTTCCTGTGATTCCAGCCACTGCAGGAGGAATGACTTACCTAGAGGAGAAGAAGGAGTGGTGGGGAGAAGAAAAAGAGGTAGGAAGGTTATGAAGAGGATGTAATGGAGTAATGGAGGATGCAGAAATTGAAGGTGCTGAAGGGGTAATTTTCCCCTGCTGCTACCACCAGGTGATGCTGCAGAGCAAGCCGTCAGAAGCACTGAAGACTACTTCTGCAGGAGCCCACATACTTACAAGCTGAGTAATACCATTTTCGAGATAAAATGACTTTTTAAAATCCATTCTTATTATTCATACAGGTATTTCTTAGACGTCATCCTGCAGAACATCAGTGCCTCTCCTGAATTACTCAGCTGAGCTCTTCCCTAGGCCTCCCTGTAAGAGGGATTACTGCACAGCACTGGCTGCAAAACTTGCCATCGCACATCCACAACCACCAAAGCAGTCAGGGGCGCAGTACGCACACGCACGCACCAGAAGGATGTCCACGCCACTCACTGCACCCCTGCCCTTGAAGAAATAACATGGGGGAACCAGGGAACCACTAGTCACCAGAATTAACTCCTATAAACAGCCCACAGAGAAAGATGGCCCAAATTGAAAATGGGGGTGGGGGGCATTTTGCGTAAAACAGACACTCAGAGGAACAAAACACTTTCAAAAGGTGAACCTGGAATTAATGACCTTAGTGGCTAAAAAGATGTCTCAGCTATAAAGAAGGTACTAACTTTTAAGATATATTGCAGATGGTCCGCTCCTTCTAGCACCTCAGTATCCCACAAGCAGTGTTACCTACCTCTCCTATCACCTCGCCCTTGTGAGCACTTCACAAGTACTGACTAAACTGGTTCTCAAATTGTCCAGCTGATTAACATAATTCAGTTAAACCCAGAACAACTCATCCCAATCTGTTCTTAACATGAAGATTGCTGTTCCTGTTTCAGAAGTCCAGAAGGGCTTGTGTGCCTGAAAGCTTCTCTTTCTCAACAGTATCAATGGATCCAGTGAAAAAACCCAACAACTACCCAACACCAAACCAAAGTGCCTGTCCCTGCAAACACCTGATTCGTGGGCTATGCTTTTCTCAATGGTAATGGCACCTTGAGTGTATTCTGGCTCCTGTCTACTTTGCTCACCCAGTCCTGCCTCCACCATCTCCCTTTGCTGCACCGACACCATGGTTCATGGTACTACTTGCTGTACTCTTTACATTATAGTTAATAGCTATCTGCTAAAGGAAGGTTCTCCTTTCCTTTTTGCTTCTACCAGCACCTACCTGTCCACCCTTCCAGCCTGCTCAGGGAGCTAGACCAAGAGAAAGCTGATGTCTTGGTTTTGAAGAGTTAATTTTTGGGTGACTGAGCTTGTACATTGCACGGTCAGATTGTGCAAGGCAAGCAGTGAGGGAGCAGGACCAACACTGCCCTTTTGCATCGTCGTTTGCTGTCAAGGGTGGCTTAGATGTAGCATCAAGCTGCATCCCAAGAGAAGAAAGAAGATTGGATAACCTGCCTAGAGGTGCCACAGAAATCTGTGTTCTCAGCCTGTGTCTTCTGATGGCAAAGCCCACTGTATGTCTGGTAGGCTGTCTTTCTTGTTCTGCCATTTATAAGGGGTATCTTTCATGTAAGCACTCCCCTTGCATCTAGTTTTCAAAATTTTGGTTATTTCTATCCTCTTAAAGTGCATCCTTGAGGTTTCATACAATGCTGGTGCTCCTTATGAAATCATCACTCGCACACTCAACACACCAGTTTCTTGCTGGTTTATCCCACACTTCTGTGTTTGTGTGTTTGCAGACGGAAGGGTAGAAGAAGAAAATGCTGCCACAAAGCATGCCATCACTGTCCTCTCTTCTGCTGACCTTCGTGGGTTCCTTGTGGTTCCTTTCACAAAGGCAAAAGCCAGACCAAAGCCTGCTGGCTTTTTAGTGAGGTGGTCACAAGGACAAATGTCCCCTTTGGGATTTAGTTAAGGACAGTGAATGATTTTCTGTCTGTGACCTACATCAGGGCTGAGGCGAGGTTTCCAGTAGTAAAAGGCTAATGCAATAACACAGATTTTGCTTAGGTTTACATGTGTGGGTTAGGCTAATCCAACAAGAGACAAATATTTTCAATGATGGTCCTTCCCACCCCCACCCCCCCCATATAGGCTTTTCAGTAATGCCTTCTTTACCCATAAAGTGATGTCAGTGATCAGCTGAAATGTGATCTACTGGGGCTGATGGGGTCCATTTGTCAGAGAAAGGGAAGGTCATAGGCTTGCCAAGCTGGTGAAGAGGGCTTTCAACTGAAGTTGCTGGGGGAGGGGAACCTCAATCCATCCCACTATTACCAGTTTGATGCCAGTGCCAGCAATAGATGCCCAGAGCCTGCAGAGGGATCACAGGTCAGCAGGAGAGCACCTGAAGAGCAGCACAAAGGAATTCCAGCCCCTCCAGCCAGTAAGTCAGCTTCATCGGGGGCCCAACTTAAATGCCCTTATGCAAATGCATGTAGCATGGGGAATAAACACAAGGAGTTAGAGACGTGCACATGCCTACAGGGCTATGATCTTATTGGCATTGTGGAGACATGGTGGGATGGCTCCTATGAATGGACTGTTGGAATGGAGGGGTACAGGTTGTTTAGGAAGGACAGGCAGGGCAGACGAGGAGGGGGTGTTGTCTCTATGTCAGTGACCAGCTGGAGTGCATGGAGCTCTGCCTGGGGATGGATGAGGAGCTGACTGAGAGCTTATGGGTCAGGATTAAAGAAAGGGCAGGGACAGGTGACGTTATAATGGGGGTCTGCTACAGGCCACCCAACCAGGAAGACCGAGCGGATGAGGCCCTCTATAGACAGGTAGGAGCAGCCTCGTGTTCACAAGCCCTGGCCCTCATGGGGGACTGCAACCAGCCCGATATCTGTTGGAGGAACAACACAGCAGGGCATAAGCAATCCAGGAGTTTCCTGGAATGTGTTGATGATAAATCCCTTCTCCAAGTGATAGAGGAGTCAATGAGGAGAGGTGCTATGCTGGACCTTGTTCTCACCACCAAGGAGGGGCTGGTGCAGAATGTGAAGCTCAAGGGCAGACTTGGCTGCAGTGACCATGAAATGGTGGAGTTCAAGATCCCTGGGGCCACGAGGAGGGTGCACAGCAAGCTCTACCCTGGACTTCAGGAGAGCAGACTTTGGCCTCTTCAGGGATCTGCTTGGTAAAGTACCATGGGATACAGCCCTGGAGGGAAGAGGGGCCCAAGAAAGCTGGTTAATATTCAAGGATCACCTCCTTCAAGCTCAGGAGCAAGGCATCCCAACAAAGAGGAAGTCAGAAAATGCCAGGAGGCCTGCACAGATGAACAAGGAGCTCCTGGACAACTCAAACACAAAAAGGAAGCCTACAGAGCATGGAAACAAGGACGGGTAGCCTGGGAGGAATACGGAGAAATTGTCTGGGCAGCCAGGGAACATGTTAGGAAAGCTAAAGCCCTGATAGAATTAAATCTGGCCAGGGATGTCAAGGTCAACAATAAAAGCTTCTATAGGTACTTTGGTGATTAGACGAAGACTAGGTAAAATGTGGGCCCTCTCCAGAAGGAAATGGGAGACCTAATTACCTGGGACATGGAGAAGGCTGAGGTCCTCAATGACCTTTTTTTGCCTCAGTCTTCACCAGCAAGTGCTCCAGCCACACTGCCCAAGATGCAGAAGGCAAGGGCAGGGACTGCGAGAGTGAAGAACCTCCCACTGTAGGAGAAGATCAGGCTCGAGACCATCTAAGGAACCTAAAGGTACACAGGTCCATGGGACCTGATGAAATGCATCCTCGGGTCCTGAGGGAACTGGCAGATGAAGTGACTAAGCCACTATCCATCATATTTGAGAAGTCGTGGCGGTCTGGTGAAGTTCTCACTGACTGGAAAAGGGGAAACATAACCCCCATTTTTAAAAAAGAAAAAAAGGAAGACCTGGGGAACTACAGGCCAGTCAGTCTCACCTCTATTCCAGGCAAGATCATGGAGAAGATCCTCCTGGAAACTATGCTAAGGCACATGGAAAATAAGGAGGTGATTTGTGACAGCCAACATGGCTTCACTAAGGGCAAATCGTGCCTGACAAATTTGGTGGCCTTCTATGACAGGGTTACAATATTGGTGGATAAAGGAAGAGTAAGTGATATGATCTACCTGGATTTGTGCAAAACATTTGACACTGTCCTACATGACATCCTTGTCCCTTAATTGGAGAGACATGGATTTGATGGATGGACCGCTTGTTGGATAAGGAATTGGCTGGATGGTCACACTCAAAGAGTTGTGGTCAACAGCTCGATGTCTGAGTGAAGAACAGTGATGAGTGGCGTTCCTCAGGGGTCGGTATTGGGTCTGATGCTGTTTAACAGCTTTGTTGGTGACGTGGATGGTGGGATTGAGTGCATCCTCAGTAAGTTTGCCAATGACACCAAGCTGTGTGGTGCAGTTGACACGCTGGAGGGAAGGGCTGCCATCTAGAGGGACCTTGACAGACTTGAGAGGTGGGCCCATGTGAACCTCATGAAGTTCAACAAGGCCAACTGTAAGGTCCTGCATATGGGTCGGGGTAATCCCAAGCACAAATACACAGCTGGGTGATTGAGAGTGGCTCTGCAGAGAGGGACTTGGGGGTGTTGGTTGATGAGAAGCTCAACATGACCCAGCAATGTGTGTTTGCAGCCCAAAAGGCCAACTGTATCCTGGGCTGCATCAAAAGAAGTGTGACCAGCAGGTCAAGGGAGGTGATCCTGCCCCTCTACTCTACTCTGCTGTGGTGAGACCCCGCCCTGCAGTCCTGTGTTCAGCTCTGGGACCCCCAACATAAGAAGGACATGGACCTGTTGGTCCAGCAGAGGGCCACAAAGATGATCAAAGGGCTGGAACACCTCTCCTATGAAGACAGGCTGAGAAACTCAGGGTTGTTCAGCCTGGAGAAGCGAAGGCTGCAGGGAGACCTTATAGCAGCCTTCCAGTACATAAAGAGAGCCTACAAGAAAGCTGGAGAGGCACTTTTTACAAGGGCTTGTAGTGATAGGACAAGGAGTAGTGGCTTTAAAGTGAAAAAGGGTAGATTTAGATTAGATGTAAAGAAGAAATTCTTCACTATGTGTGTGGTGAGGCACTGGAACAGGTTGCCCAGAGAGGCTGTGGATGCCCCGTTCCTGGGAGTGTTCAAGGCCAGGTTGGATGGGGCTTTGAGCAACCTAGTCGAATGGAAGGTGTCCCTACCCATGGCAGAGGGGTTGGAACTAGATGATCTTTAAGGTCCTTTCCAACCCAAATCATTCTATGTTTCTATGAAATTAGCAATGACATTGAAAGAAACCCTTTAATCCTATAAACTGACAACAAAATGGGGATTGGAAGCAAGGGCTATTGCCCTCCCCATGTGTGTCCTTATGACATGAGCAATCATACCCCCAGGAAAGCTCAGACTTTGCCATTATCCAAAAAGTACTCTGATTTTACGTATCACTTCACTTGCGACGGGCAGTGAACACAGATAACAGCATTTTT
This sequence comes from Astur gentilis, assembly GCF_929443795.1. NCBI lineage: Eukaryota > Metazoa > Chordata > Aves > Accipitriformes > Accipitridae > Astur > Astur gentilis. Next base: position 3,639,595 of record NC_064911.1, on the reverse strand, counting down.
CAAAAAGAAAGGCTAAGGTGGGCAATAATTCATCAAATGCATCTCCTCTTTTACATAATCCTAGATGTGCGAGGTTGTGATCCTACTATTAGCTTTGCTGCAGCCTGAACATTATTCAGACAAATACTGGCTGAAAAAAAAGGGAAGGCATTATTATTTTTGAAGCATGCAAAGGCCTGGGAGAGCTTCTTCAAGGGACTATAAGGGGTAATAGATAGAGATTTTGCACTCATGGAAGCAGACTGTCCCTGCTAAAAGAGATACTAAGCAGGTATAGTTACTTTCTATGTATGGAGTTCAGGGTCTTGGAACCAGTCTGAGTAACATATACTTAAAAGCCAGAAAGAAACCTCCATTATTACATTGTTGTTCCTGTTTTCAAAGAAAAAAGAAGGCAACAACTTCTGGGTTGTGGTGAATATCTTTTTTAAGCTACAGGCAAAGCTGACAGGAAAATAAGTAGAAGGCATGAAGTTCGCCAGTACAGAACAAGTCCTAATTGAATCCAGTTTTGACGGCCTGGTTAGGACTTCGGTGGTAAGCAATCCTTCTGCTAACTGTGTGTAGGACATAAAATTTCAGCTTACATGCATGCAGCAGCACATCAGGATGTACTGGTAACAGTCCAACTATTTTTCAAAGAACAATTTCCCTGATTTTTTAACCCCTTTTTCAATTTTTCAGCTTGAAATGTCCTCTGCCATTCCTGTCTCTCAGGTATATGAGTGCATTGCTCAGGAATAAGAGCATTCTTTTCTGTAGAGGAGAAATATCAAAACATGCATTACAAAGAGAAAAATGCTTTATTTACAGATAATTAATTTTATACATGGACAAGGAATGTCTAGCATAGAGATAGAACTTTGCTTTTGAGCTTTCCTCATCCATACAAATTTTTTGATAAGCAAATGCTATTTCATGTTTTCAGTCATGGAATTACCAGCCTTGCAGTAAGTTATACTCTGTTCATTGTGAATTGCCAAGTTGTTTTTTTCTGAGTGAGCTACTCCTGTATGCCCCTGTCAAAAATGACTTTTTTTTTTGCAACTCAATCATTCATAAACTCAGATAGAATCTTCATAGGAAGATGCTTTACTTCTGCTACATTACCTGAAAATAAGGTTTGCTGATGGTGAGCAAATGGTATTTAGCAAGGGCAGTTTTTTTGCTCAGTCCCGCGTTCTGCTTCCTTTTAAAATTTTTTTGGAGGAGACTGAACTTTTTATGCACACAATCACTGCAAGCCAAAAATAACAACTCTGAAATTAGTACTGAGTAGGTGGAGGGGTACAACTAGCACACCAGCTTGCCATAACAGTCTGGATATATAAATGAAGAGATAGGACTTGACATGAAGAACAACTAGAACTGTCAGATGACTAATGGATTTCACTCATTATATGCTGAGGTGCTGGAAAAGTAGCTAATGAAGTGGGATTACTTAAAAATATGCCTATATTAGCTGGCATAAGACCCAGTTGCGTGGTCAGGTCTGCTGAGACGCAGCCACCTGCCCACATGTGCCCGACTGTGGGAGCCATGTCTGGTGTGTGTGGGGCTGCAGCTGGGAAGGGGGGCAGCTGCACTGAGGAGGGGGTGACAGTTTTCCTAACTGTTGTTTGAAGTGCACCTGAGCCTGCACCATGGCAGAGAAAAGCAGTCCCTGCAGGGGCTTCAGCCTCTGGCCTCCTTTTTACCTGCCAGTGCTGACATGGGTGTCTGTAGAGCAGAGCGGTGAACGGGATGCAAGAGGCGGTCTGGATGAGTGGCAGCCCCCTCCTCCCTTAGACACCTGGAGTTTTCCATGGGAACAGAAATATTCCTTGATTGGGTCTGATGGTAGACGTCACCTACAGGTCAATACCCCTGACCCTTTCATTTTCCCCTTGTTCTGGGGCAGCTGCTGAAAATCACACCAGTGTTTAAGCAGGGCCCTGCCAGTGTCGCGCACTGTGGCGGCGGGAGGCAGCAGCACGTCTCTGGCGTCGGACTCTCGTAGACCACTGGATGTGTCTTGCTACCGTTTTGCTTTACAAGCTGCTAGAAAACGTCCCGGCCTTTCTTCACCGTTAGCTCTTCTTTACTATTCTTCTCCAGATACTGCAGAGGACCTATAGGACAGAGTAGATACTGGGTGTGAGAGAAGCCTGGGGGCTATACGATACTCTGCTGTACGGTGCTCTGCAGGAGCCATAGGCTGAGAAATGGAGGATACAGGGTGCAACAGGACCTGCTGGATGATTGCCTGATTTATTGCCTTGTGTTTGTCTCAAACCATGCTGACAGCTGCAGGATTTCTCTTTTGGACACATATGAAGGCCCCTGTACCAGAGGGAGACTGGCAGACTGGAGAGTGTCCGGTGGAAGACACAGAGTTAGGGGCTAGAGCTCATGGTGTGCCAGGAGCACAGGCTGCCCAGAAGCTGTGAAACCTCCAGCCTTGAAGAGATTCAAACCTTGATGAGGCAAGTCCATGCACAACCTCTCTGACTGAAATTAGTCTTGCTTTGAGCAGGAGATTGTTCTAGAGGCTCCCAGAGGTCCCTTCCGATTTCACTTTCCTGTGATTTACAGTCCCACTGATGCCACTGGTGCTCCATGTAATAAAGAAGATCGTCTCCACCATATTGCCTTCCTCAGCCCTCCCTAAAATACCTCAACTCTCCGCTCTGTTTTTCTTTGCAGAATAACATGAAGTAGGAGTGTTTGGCTCCTTGTCCTGTTTTTGCTCTGTGAGGACAGCTCATCATCAAAGCAGTCTGCTGCTGGATGGTATTGGCCAAACCTTGGAAGTGATACAGCCTTCCTCAACCGCTGCTTGGGCAAAGCAGCTATGCTGCATGGAGGATCTTCTGCTGTCTTTGGCAGCTTCACCTTGGTTGAGAATTGAAATGATGTTCTCCATCTTTTTTTTTTTTTTTACTATGTCTTTTCCCTTCCCTTTCACTAGAAGTTTTCCAAAATGGCAAATCATATCAGAATTACAAATCTTACTAACCATACAACTAATAGCCAGGCTGTGAGACCTTAAAGACTCACAAGTCATTGTTATAAAGGAATGTGTATCAGGTATGCCTAAACATTGGCTGAGGAGCCAAGCATAGCCTACTAACCAAGGGGACAGATTTTCCTTGGGCTGTGTGGAGCTGCCTGCAACACGGAAGAAGTTGATCCTGGGCTGCAGGATATACAGAAATAAAGCAGTACTGTGCCAGGCACACCTGCCTGGTGGGACAGCAGATAACCAGACTTAGCTGGCATGTGATGACAAAGCAGCATTGCCTGGTCCCACTTGGCTGAGCCAGTGACTTGCACCTGCTCAGTGGCCAGGTTGCACTTGTGGCCAAAGGTGCAAATAAGGCATGCATCAGACATGAAGAGCCCAAAGTGGAAGAGGTGCATATAATTGCAGGAGGGGAGGGAGGCCAGGGTAAGTAGGATTTGGCCACAGAATCACAGAATGGCTGATGTTGGAAGGGAACTCTGGAGGGCATCTGGTCCAACCCCTTGCTCAAGTAGGGCCACCCAGAGCCAGTTGCCCAGATGCCTTTTGAATATATCCAAGGTGTGTGTCGTGGTTTAACCCCAGCCAGCAACTAAGCACCACGCAGCCGCTCACTCACTCCCCCCCACCCAGTGGGATGGGGAGAAAATTGGGAAAAGAAGTAAAACTCGTGGGTTGAGATAAGAACAGTTTAATAGAACAGAAAAGAAGAAACTAATAACGATAAAGATAACACTAATAAAATGACAACAGTAATAATAAAAGAATTGGAATGTACAAATGATGCGCAGGGCAATTGCTCACCACCCACCGACCGACAGCCAGCTAGTCCCCGAATGGCGATTCCCCGCCCCCACTTCCCAGTTCCTATACTAGATGGGACGTCCCATGGTATGGAATACACCGTTGGCCAGTTTGGGTCAGGTGCCAGCTAGTCCCCAAGCGGCGATCCCCCGCCCCAACTCCCCCCAGTTTATATACTGGGCATGATGTCATATGGTATGGCCAACAACCCGTTGGCCAGTTTGGGTCAGCTGCCCTGGCTGTGTCCTGTGCCAACTTCTTGTGCCCCTCCAGCTTTCCTGCTGGCTGGGCATGAGAAGATGAAAAATCCTTGAGTTTAGACTAAACACTACTTAGCAACAACTGAAAACATCAGTTCTATCAACATTCTTCTCATACTGAACTCAAAACATAGCACCGTACCAGCTACTAGGAAGACAACTCTATTCCAGCTGAAACCAGGACAGTGGGGCACTCCACAGTCTCTCTTGGCAACTTGTGCCAGTGCTCGGTCACCGTCACAGTGAAAAAGTGTTTCCTGATGTTCAGTGGGAACCTCCTGTGCTTCAGTGCGTGCCCATTGCCTCTGGTCCTGTCACGGGGCGCCACTGAAAAGAGCCTGGCTGCGTCCTCTTTGCACCCTCCCTTTGGGTATTTATAGACATGGATGAGATCCCCCTGAGCCTTCTCTTCTCCAGGCTGAACAGTCCCAGCTCTCCCAGCCTTTCCTCACAGGACAGATGCTCCAGTCCCTTCACCATCTTCGTGTCCCTTCACTGGGCTCTCTGCAGCGTGGCCATGTCTCTCTTGTACTGGGGAGCCCAGAACTGGAGACGGCACTCCAGGTGGGGCCTCACCAGCGCTGAGTAGAGGGGAAGGATCACCTCCCTCGATCTGCTGGCAATACTTTGTCTAATGTAGCCCAGGGTACCATCTGCCACTTTTGTTGTAAGGGCACAAGGTCCTTTTCTGCCAAGCCGCTTTCCAGCTGGGTGGCTCCCAGCATGTATTGGTGCATGAGGTTGTTCTTCCCCAGGTGCAACAGTTTGTGCTTCTCCTTGCTGAACATCATGAAGTTCCTGTCAGCCCATTTCTCCAGCCTGTCTAGGTCCCTCTGGATGGCAGCACGACTCTCTGTTTTGTGTTCACTCTTGCCAGCTTTGTGTCATCAGCAAACTTGCTGAGGGCACACTCTGCCCCATCATTCAGATCATTAATGAGGATGTTGAACAAGACTGGACCCAGTATTGACACCTGGGGTACGCTGTTAGTTACTGGCCTCCAACTAGACTTTTTACCTCTGTGCCCAGCTGTTCAGCCAATTTTCACTCCACTTCTCTGCTCATCCAGCCCATACTTCATCATCTTGTCTATGAATATCCTATGGGAAAGTGTGTCAAAAGCCACACTGAAGTCATGGTAGAAAATACCCACTAGCTCTCCTCTCATCTAAGAGGCCAGACTTTTCTTTGTAGAAGATTATCAGGTTGGTCAAGCATGACTTCCCTTTGTGGTCCTAGTTGTGACTGAAGGGCTGAGGTGGCTGAGGGCCAGGGCTGTCCTCCTGGTCTGGGATGTTGTAGGAGGTGCAGCAGCCCTACACGGGGCGGGGATGGCTCCTGGGCACATGGAGATTTTGACGTGCAACCCATAGTCTTATGAGATACATTTGCTTATAGCTGATGGACATCTTGAAGATCTGATTCTAAGTTACACTACTGATGGTGAGCTATAAAACAAACTGCACACCTGGGGTAGCTTGGGTTTGTATTATTCTGAGTGGCCACTTGACTAGCTGAACTTTCCTAATCTGGGGCTGTAGCACAGTATCAAATTTTCATAAGGCCTCCTGGCTGAATCAGTGGGGAATTTTACCTAAAAATCAATGTCAGGAAAGGACCTGCATTTAATCTTGCTGATTAAATGCTTTGACTAAAGTGCTTTTTGTGGTAATGCCATTTAAAACCTGCCATTAATTGATCAGTGGTTTGATGAAGAAAACTGATCTTTTATATTTGGATTTGATTTGCAAACAAAATAGTGATTAGCGAGTAGATAGTTGAGATTTTTAAAGGTAGAACAAATACATAGTATTTGAAAATAAATATTCTTTATTCAATACACGTCCAAGCATTAACAATGACAATTGATTTCCCTATCTTGACTTTCAAAGTTGATGAGGTGCTTCCACCTTTTTGTGTTTAAAAATCAGCTTGTGTAGTTTGGCAGGTTTTGTAAAACACTTTCAGTTAAGACACAGCTCATCTTTTTTTATTAATGCATTTAAAAATGTACTTATCCAGATTTGAGCTGAGTCATTACTTAAAAAAAAAAAACCCAACACTTTGGCAGCCAGGGCAATGCTTGTGACAAGGTGCTCTCTGGCTTCCCTGTGTCCCATCGAATGGAGCCTGCGTGTGTGATGCACAGCTAAAGCACTGGCTTGAATTCCCTCAAAATCTTTAGCCGCAGAAATAGCACAGGAGCAGGCTAGCACACAGGAAAAGCCATCGCTCCTTGTTTGCATCTCTGAGCCACGTAGATAGCCGTTGGCACTTGGGGGTCTCTGGTAAACGGCAGAGAAGGAACATGGTGCAGGATGGTGCCCGTAGCGAGGGAAGCAAGCATGGACAAGGCCCGGGTGAAAGATCTGGTACCACCGACGTGTGCCGGGCAATGGCTCCCTGTCTGGTGGCGAACATGAAGGAGAGAGAGACGAGGAAAGCTCAGCACTGCTCCAGGGGAGTTCGAGGGGGTGAGGAGCCATGAGAGGAAGGTGTGGCCATGCAGTGCCCAAGCACCTTCCTCTCATGGCTCCCGACCCCCTCGAAGTCCAACTGACTCCTGTGGCAGCCAGACGCCTTCCTCTCACGGCCCCCGACCCCCTCGCAGTGGTCTGGAACCTTCTTCCCCGAACGGGTCGCTGCGGCCGGAGACATGGCGGAGGGGGGTCGGGACCCGTGAGAGGACGATTCCGAATCGCCTCACAACTCGGTTCGACCTCGAAGTCGAGCTCTCCCTGCCCGCAGCCAATCCCACTCGCCGCCGCCGCCGCGCGCGCCAACTTCGCCCGTCGCCCGCCCGCCCGCCCGCGGATTGGCCGGGCTCCCCCGCGCGGCGGGCGGCCCGCACACCCCATTGGCCGCTTTTGTTGCGGGATCCGCGGTGCGGAGGGGTGCGTGGGGGGTGGTCCGCACGCGGCGCCGCCCGCCCCCGCCGCCCCCCGGGGAGCGGCCCCTCCCCTCCCTCCTGGAAGCCGCGTGGGCCATTGTCACACAACATTCCAACTCCGAACGCCCCGCTGTTCGCCGCCGCCGCCGCCTATTGGCTCTCCCGGCCCGGATTGACTCATCGAGCAGCCAATGGCCACCGGTTTCCAAGGCGGCCGCCGGCGCCGCCCCTCGCAGCGCCGGCAGTAACAATATGGCAGCGGCGCCTATTGGTGGCGGCGCGCTCTGAGCGGCGGCGGCGGCCGCGGGCGCCCGGCGGCGGCGGCGACGACGGCGACGACGGCGAGCAGCTCCCTGGGCGGGTTGGCGGCGGCGACCCCCGGTTGCCGAGCCCAGCCGCGGCAGGTGAGTGGCCGGCGGATCGCGTCCCCGTCGCCCGCGCACGGCATCCCGCCTCACGCCGGTGCGCCCTGGCGGAGCGCCCCGCGCCGGGGGCGTTGCGCGGCGCCGCGGCCCGTCTCGCAGCCTCTCCGCCGCTGTCGCCGCCGCCGCCGCCGCCGCCCGCACCGGGGGGGTGGCCTGGGCGGGGTGTGTGTGGGGGGCGCGGCCGCGCTTCTCCGCTGCGGGCGGGTGGGCGCCCGGCCCGCCGGGGCCCGCTTTATTGTTCGCAGTGTGGGCCAACGGCGGCCGCCGCCGCTCCCCCCGCCGGTGCGGCGGCGCCCGGCGTGGCCCCGCCGGGATGCCCGGGTCTTCGCCGGGGTCCGGCCCCGCCGCCGCGCGGCTCCGGAGCCGGTCCTGCGGCAGCCGGCCTCCGGGAGCGCCGCTCCTGCGCCTAAAATGTCAGCACCGCCGCTCCCCCCGGCAGGGCTGCGCGGGGGCCGTGCGGGGGCCGTCGGCTCCCCCCCTCACCTCCCCCGGAGAGCCCCAGCAGCCGGCGCTGCCCGGTGCTGGCCCGGAGCGGGGGGGGGGGGGCGGCGGCGGCCACCGGGTCCCTTCCCCGCCGGGTGATGCTGCTGCTGCTGCGGGGGAGCCGTACCGGCCACGGTGCGGGGCACAGCCGGGGTGTCACTTAGGGACCGTAGGCTTAACGAGCGTGTAGCAGGTCAGGGTGATGTGTCCCCGCCTGCGGGTCGCTGCTGAAGGCAGGGAGGGCAGAGCCTGCCCGCGCTGCCCTTGCCGAAGTTGGGGACTCCTGACTGATGCACGCAGCCCTAGGCTTGACGGGAAGCGCTGGCACAAATGCGGTCTTCAGTAGAGTTGCAGGAACGGGTGCGTAATTCCAGCGCGCAGCTCAGTACTAGCACTTTGGATTGGGAAGCGCTGGGAGAAATTGACTCTGTTCCTCCTCGGTCCTTCATCCCACTTCTCCCTCTTCGTGGCAGCCAGAGCGCTCTGGGCTAGTGAAAGCTGGCTGGAGCTAGGACATAGGTAGTACTCGTGACTTGTTAGTCATTTTGCTATGTATGAAATTCTGATTAAAAAATGTATTGGAATAAATTAGGGGAGGCTGAGCTCTATGGAGTGATTACTTGGGTGCCTAATCTGTGATTAGAGCATCTTTTCCCCTTCCTGTATTATTAAAACGCTTCTGTCAATTTCAATGACACTTCAATGCTGTGATATAAATTATTGAACAAGGGCAAATGAGATGTCCTTCACCTCAGCTAGGGCCCTTAGTAAGGGCCCGATCCTGCGGAGAACAACGTCCTTCCACCCCTCCTGCTTCAACAGCTGTTGGAGCCCCTCTGCCGAGTCCTTGCTCCTGTCCCTGCGCAATCCCCGGCTGCCCTTCCCCTGGCAAAAGCTGCCTTCTTCAGGCAGAGTACTGCTTATTGGATTGCATCTAACGGTTGTCCTTGCTGCTTCCTGATGAGCCCACGTGGATGGGACAGTCCTATGGGATTTTGAAGGTGCGAGTGACCTTGGAAAGTGCTGTGGTTTTCTCTCTCGGCATTTGCTTTGATTGCCCTTGTATGCCACGAGCTCTTTGATTTGGGGACTGCTGTGTGCAGAAGTCCTAGGAGGTGTCTTAAAACCTGATCATCACCCCTGTGGTAGTTTTTGTGTATATTTGGTAGTGGCAATGAATGTGCTATGCTAGCACCTCCATACTACTTGAGGTAAAACATGATTTAGGAGTGGCTGGGGAACGGGACTGCTTCTTGCCTTCTGGGCTCTGGAATGGTAGAGTTGGAAGAGGAATGTGACATACTTGTGGGGACTTGGCTTACCTCTGCGTTGGTTACAGGCAAATTAGTCCTGCTCCCACTTAGGCTGTGGGAACACTTGCTTGCCCCAGAATCACGTTTCCCATGGATGCAAAAGCCGTTTCCTTCTTGAACAGCAAAGCAACTAAAAAATGAATTTTTTTAAAGTGATTCTCCTGACAGGACTTTAATCTTTAGCCTTTTTGTTATTGTTATTCTTGCATTAATGATCTGGTTATGCTTTGCAGTATATTAAAGACAATATTCTGGAGTCCTTAAAAAAATGCTTGTCACCTTTAATGATAACTGACTTTGGGATCTGGCCCTCCATAATCTCATGCAGTGGTGACTCTAATTTGCCTTAAGGGAAACAAGACAGGCTGCTGTTTTAAATGGCCTTTTTGGCTTCTCTGGTTGCTCTTGACTGAAGTAGAATTCAGTGAATCCTACCCGATGTCTGTCCAGTGATTCATCTGGTCTTGCTTGGAAGAGGAAAGACAGTGGTTTATTTTTTTTTTTTTCTATCAGAGGTGATTACGCTGTGTAGTCATTCAGTGGCCAGGAACATCGGAAAAACCTTGTGAGGCATCGTTTGAAAGGATCACTGTGTGTAACGGGGCGAAAAAACACGTTTGTCTGGTACCAGAGCTCTCCGTTTCTCAGATGAAGTTCTTGTGCTGTAGCGAAGAGCACAGTATAAATAGCAATGCTAGGTTTTAGCCACTGAATTCAAAGTTATGGTTTCCACAGCAACAAGCACTCAGGCTGTCGTTTACGTATGTAATATTTCCCCCTTTTAAAAAAAAATAAAATGTATCTGGCTTCTGGTGTTGTGCTGTGTCCAGTCCTCTGTGAACCCCCCCACATTCATTCCTCCTACTCTGCTCTTGAGCATCCCCCTCTGCTTTGAGCATCCCCCTCTGCTTTCCTTCTCCCGATGGCTGTCATCTTGCTCCATTCCCAGGTCCAGGCTTCCTGCTGCCTTCTCCTGGGCCAGTGGCTGAGGGCTCTGTGTACCAGCTCCCGGCCTGTCCACCATGTTCATTTGTCTTCTAAGTCCTCCTTTTGGTACCAGTGTTTGCTTCCAACTGTGCCTGCAGTGTGATAGGCATCATGCAAGCACGTGAAGAAACAGCCCTGCTTTGATTCTCTGGCATATCCCTCAAATAACTACCTGTGTTTCCCATCTCTCCCTTATCTGGAGGGTCATTGTCTTGATGGTAGGTCCACATGCTCTCCTGGCTCTTGCTCAGTCATTTCTCTTGAGGCTTAAAGGAAATGCAGACAGAGAACTGTGCTCTGTGTGGAGGGCTGCGGGATGTGCCCTCCACATCAGAACTGTGCCTTCTGAAGATCAGGATGCAATGCTTGTTTTTAAAAATGTTTGTCACACAAATGTGCAGCGTTGCTAAAGTGTTTTCATTTATAGCCAGGGGACTGATGTATCTACATGGTTGTGTCCAAGTTACAGTTTCCAGAGCAACTGGAGCTTTGTGTCTTGGAAGACTGTTAACTAAAGCATGAAACATCACATCAAATTTTCCTTTCTTAAATTCTGTAATTTTAGCTACTGTTAAAAATGCAGCTGTGCTTATCTGAGAACTTGTTTAAAAACCTTAAATGACCAAGCAGATCATCATCAGATATGTACCTCTGCAATGAGAACAGGAATGGGAAATTTCAGCCCCCAAAGTAATTATCCTTACAGTTACAGTGTAAGGCACTTCAGGAGAAAAAAAAAAAGAAAAAAAAAAGGAAGTGCCATCTCATCTGTATCTCTAACCAGAACTAATGACAAAAGTGCAATCTGGCAAAACTGAGTAAAAAGGCTGATGTCAGCTGACAGCAAACATCAAATGAAGGATTCTCATGGCTGGAGAATTGATCCTAAGAAGGAAAGGGACTCAGTTTCCTCTGTACCTGGGGGCAGTTGGGCAGGCCGTGGTGCCGGAGGCTGGTCTGATATTATTATTATTTTTTTTTATTTCCTTCTCTTTCCCCTTTCATTTGGCTGCTGCTCCTTGTGAAACTGGGTCCCTCTTGCAGTGTTTCACAGATGCTTCTCCTCTGGGCAGTAATGCCAAGGACCTTTGCGTCAAAACAGGTCACTTTCCTATTATAATTCCATTTGAGCCAATGTTACTTTCAAAAAAAGTTGATGTATCTGTGTTGTAGGTTTTCTCCTTGCTCTGTGAAGAGTTTTGTCAATAATAGGCATGTCATTCCATTATAAATTACCCTACTGGATACTCAGATTGGTTTGAGCAATGGTGCTATAAAATGGTTTGCAGGTTATCTGGGGAATCTCAGCCAGGAGACATTAAGTGTTGGTTTGTGTAAAAAGGAATTACGAAGACAATGTCTCAGGGGTCTTCCTTTCTATTTTTGTTAGTAACCTTCCAGCTCAATGTTTTTCTTTTTATATATTTTATGTATATATATATGTGTAATGTTCCATTGATGTTGCCGCCTATAATAGCATTGTCAGCAGCCTCTGGTTTTTGTTTAATAAAATGGAGGAATGATTCTTCTCCTACGAGATGGTTTTTAAATGAAACTTAAACCCAAACCTTGTGATCTTTGGTGTGCTGCCCAGATTATAGAAACAAAATGATCGAAACAGCAGCTGGCAATGGCTTGAAGTGAGTTGAAATACCTTGAACTTCTCTCTGAGCCTCTTTGAGAAAAGGTAGGGGTTTTGTTTTCTCTGTAGTCTCTTAGTGATACAGCACAGACCAAGAATGGATTTTAGCGTGTTCGCATAGGAGCAGGCTGTTGCTCAGTAGCTGTAATCCACCTCCATGGCAGGCGATGTTGCATGCTGGGTTGTGAGGCAGAGAAAGCTGGTAACAAGCTGGGAGAAGAGCCAGATTCTTTGCTGGAATAAGAACTGCTTGTTTATTTTCCTGCATGCTCAGAAAGTGCCAGTGCGTGCCATGCTATCAACTTAATTGTCTAAGTCTTTCTAAGTGAAGGTACCACTGCTGGGGTTCAGCATTGTGTAAATGCATCCATCTTGGCAGCAGGACACCTAGTTTTACTTTTCTCCAGTGCACAGTATACCTACAGCTCTTTCTTGACCTCCATTAATTTCAGTGGATAAAGCCAAGTCTTCTGAGGGACCAGGCATTTGAGAGTTGGAACAAGATGTCTAATCCATTAACATTAAAGCAGACTTATTTTAAGAATTTCTTCTCTTGAAAGAGCAGTCAGTAAGGGTGGTGGGAAGGTCTTGTATTCTTAACCAGGTGTCCTGGTGCGTCACCAGAGTCCTTTGATCCACCTGGGGACCTAAATTTGTAGCGCCTGACCAGCTGCTTCTATGGTAACCATTGCTGGGGGAGTGATGTAACAAGGCTGCAGTGGGTTGGAGTGTTGCTCCCACCCTGTGTATCTTCCACCTCGGAGGTCTCCCTTGCAGCTAGGGTAGACACTTGGCTTTGAAAAGCGAGATGGAGGAGGAGAAGGTTAAGATCAAAGAAGAAAGGCAAGTGATGAGGAGGGACAGTCTGGTCCAGAGCATTGGATGTCACAATTATGGAAGAATAGTTCATGAAGTACTCTGTTTTTCTCCCAGACACTGTTTTTGTTTTTGAAAAAACATTTTAAAAGTTCTGCTCTTCTAAACTAGGTAAGTATCAACTTTTGACTGGGGCTTTGTGCTTGTTGAAAACAATTGTTTTGTCTTACAGTTGGGAAACATGTCTTCCAGTAGTAGCAAATCTCTGTATTTTGAGTTTTGTAGCCCAGGCTGCAATAACAAATACTTGGAACACCCTTGGTCACAGTTATCCTGTGCATGAGAGGATTCTTTACTGCGTCACATTATTCAGCATGTCTTTATGTCTAATTGTTTTTCCCCTTCATATGCTCTGTTCCTAAGATTAGTACAGTTTTCCTCCTTGTGGATAAATAATTTAAACACCTGAACTGATTAAATGCATGCATCTGAGCTCAGAACAATCACGACTTTTTTTTTTTTTTTTGTTTGTTTTGGATTCAAAGACTGACTTTTCTGAAGAAGATTAAAAGCAACTGAAAATAACTTCATCACAGAAACATCAAGCATAACTTGAAAATTATCGCTATCATGTCATAGATTCTGGCAGTGTACATTTGCCTTCCCATTAGCAACATCTTATTGAACAATCAAGGGTTTATTGACAACTCGTTTACTTTGCCTAATTGTATGATTTACTGGAGGGCAGGACTGTCCTTCCCTTTGCGGAATGATGGCAAAGATGTCAATGCAAAGTGGGTCTGTGTTGTGCAGTAACTTGATTGCTCTGTTGGACGGTGTTTTGTGAAGGCAAAGTTGACTGCAGAAGGTTTGAGGCAACCTCCAGCGTTGGATTTGACTGTGCATTACCTGCAATGTGCCCCTTACCTGGCATGGCATGGGAAGATACCAGGGTCCTTTGGGCCAAATGTGATGCCCCTGTGAAGAGGCAGGGCTCATGGGGGGTGAGTGGCTGCACCAGAAGGTCAGGGCTTGGCTCAGTGGTGCCAGGAGCAGCTGCTCAGGGGTGGCAACAGTCTGTATTGGTGTGAAGAGACCTGTTGGAGATGTTTAGGAGCCATGAGCTGTCAAGTTCCCTCTCTGCCGTTGCCATTTCTGCTGCTGTGGGCTCATGTGAGGGCTCATACAAACCCCTTGCACTGGTGGGGGCAGATGTGCCTCTCGCTGGGGAGGGTGGAGGAGCTGCAGCAGTGCTTCCCTTCTGGAAGAAGTCCTTTCTGCTAATTTTCTTTCCAAAATGACTTTTCAAAGAGGAACAGTTCTGCTTTCCCCATGTAAAGCCATACATGCTCCACAGCCACCTCTGGAGAACTGCAAGCCAAACCAACTACCTAAGGAAAGAAGTATTTTTCCTTAGCATGAGAGCCATCTCATCCTGCATCGTTATCAGTCAGTGCTCTGCCTTTTCATCTCAGACTGGCTGACAATAGCACTCTCAGATGACTGGAGTTTCCTCTCCCTTTGTTGTAAAAAATACTCTCAGGAACTACCTTTATAGAGCAACTGCGTATCTCTAGGCTAAAGTTGGAAAACATTTCTTGTCTCTCACTCAAAACATCTTCTATCTAGAGATTTAAAACCTCATGCCAGAAAGCTGTGGCCTAATACTTTGTTTGCGATTTTCTTGTATACCAGTGCTACTCTACAAGAACATGAATACCTTGATTGTCTATATCTTGTCTGTCTTACTTGCAGAAGAAAGCATGGAGAAAACCAGTGATGTTATGAAAGTTTCACTTTGCATTTTGATTACCCCCTCCTTTTGTGTGTGTGTGCAGTAACCTGGCCTATTTGTCATCACATTAGCCCTCCGTCTGGCTTTCCACCCTCCCTGATAAGCAGTGCTCAGTCAGGCACCAGGCTTTCAGCAAGCCAGGGCAATTCCTGCTTGGATCCAGTTACTGCTTGTCAGTCAGATCCATCCATTATTGTAGCAGCAGGCGGTTTTTGTTGTTTTGAGTTATCTCTTACTCTAGTTCATCACAGTTAGTTCTTTTTGCTTCTTCTAAAGCAAATCCTATGCCTGCCTTTATCTCTTGGCATGGTTTGAAGATGTGGGTTTCCTCATTAACACCAGGCAGGCTTCTTGAGTGCTTTCTGTCCAACTTCAGCTCTTGCCATCCTGATCTCAAAACAGGCCCTCTCTCCTGTTTGCCACCTCCTCCCGCTCCAGCACTGCTTTGATCTCCTGGGCCGTGGAAACCCCCTGAGTTTTGAAAGCTTACTGTCCTGCTGCCAGTCATTCCTTCATGATGAATGGCCTCGCAACCGGGCCAGGCTCTCTGTGCTGTGCCCTACTGCTTGTTCCTGCTGCTCTCCTCTCTGTCGGCACTTTCCCTGTGACTTGCTGCTGTTAGTCCCCATTGAAGCCTTGGGCAAAAGGTATTTCCCTCTGCATCCCAGCCAGTGCTCCAGCAGTGCTCTGTTCAGTTGCATCAGCTCCTCGGCTCAGTTTGCTTATCGAAAGCAAGTCTTAAAACCTTAAGACTACTGCTTCCTAACCACCCAACGAGTTCCTGCAGAGTTTTTGTGCTGTTTGAAACTTTTATGAAAGCCTTAATTCAAGCCCTATCTGCATTTCTATCTGCATCTACATAACTTGCAGGAGGCCTCCATTTGTAGCTTGTTTCTTCATCATGGACCTTTCCTAGAGTTTGGGTAGGTGCCTGTGCGACACGATTGCAGAGGCACTTTTAAAACTGTTCTCCACTGGCTGTGTGACAGGTGAACCTGAGAACCACAGTAAAAAAAAAATGCAGAGAACTGGCTTCAGTTAATTTTTCCACTTACTATCATGTTCTTTTATCATCATGCTTTTAAGAGATAACAGTGGCTTTTGATCCAGAGGGTCTGATACCTGCTGTGCTGGGAGATGGAGAGCTGTTATGGTGATGAAGCAGCATTGACAGCTAGTGATACTTAACTTGTTCCAACTTGGGAGCAAAAAAAGATTAAGCATCTTCCCTAAAGAGACTTGGCTTCCCTGCAGTATTAGCCAAGACCAAGTGAGGGAGAAAAAATGCAAAACAATGCAGAAAGTGCAGAAACTGGATGATGTGAGAAACATTTTGAGTTGAGGCTGTTGCATCCCCACCTTGTTACTAGTTCTGCTTAAGTCACTTCTTGGCTGCTCAGACACAGCTGAAGCAAAAGAGCCCCAAAAGGATCTGTGCCACTGTTACTGCCTCTGGTGCCTGAGCTATCTCCTTCCAGGTGAACCAAAGGCTTTCAGCCTGGCTCTGTCTTATGTTGTTGTGCATCCCCTGTGTCTGTGGGAGCTGGGACAGGTGAGACATGAGCTAGCTGCGGTGATTTCGGAGGCAGGAGGAAACCCCAGGAGCAGTCAAGGCTAGGCAGATGTTGTGCTTGTTGTTTAGCCCCTGGGAAGGAAAGCCTTCCCAGAGCCTGACTGGTACTGACACCCATTTGTTCCTGGGGCAAGGGGCGCAAGGTGTTTTAGGGAGGCATCGATTGATTGGGGCCATGCAGTTCCAAGTTACTTACCATTTTGGCAAGCCATTTTGGCAGTTTCAAGTTACTTACCATTTTGGCAAGCCATTTGGCCATTTTCTGTAGAAAGAAGAAAGACTGTCCACATTGTCTAATTTTTTTAAAGCTATTTGTCTTGTTTTGCTTGTAGACATTAATGGACCTGTGTACAAAATTTTCAAGACCTGTTAATGGGGTGGTGGTGTTGAAGTATAGTGTGGTTATATGGAGTGCAGAAAGGGAAAGCCTCTTCTGAAGACTCAGCATGTGATGGTGGGAAAACCTGTTGCACTCCTACAGCAGAGGAGGACAAATGTAGCTTCTGTTTACTCTGTGCTCTCTGTATGGCACATGTCAAAAATGTATGTATTGCGTTTAAGAAAAATTAAATGTAAATCCTGCTACGTTTGCTCGTAAAATACATTTCCTCACTTGGTTATCATTGTCTCCTGGGAAAGTCGCACCAGTTGTATTAACTTAATGGCAGATCTGCTAATGAAGTCAGTGGGTTCGGGATTTCACCCCATGACTCAGAAAACTTTGTTTATTCTGTTGCTGTAGGCTGTGGGGTTATAAAAATGTGATTGCTTCGTGCTCTCAGTTTGCAAAAAGGTAGTTGTGAGGAAGGAAACTTGAGCTGGCAGAATTACCTGCCAAAATAATTAACTACATAGCTAAATGGATATAAAAAGACCAGACGAGTAAATTGCTTTTGTACAAATAGCCTTTTTTCTTTTTTTTTTCTTTTTTCTTTGAGGCTTGCTGAAGTGTGAAGATCCCTCTGTGAAAATAAGGTGAGCAATTAGTATTAATTGATTTGGTTTTTAATATCGGTTGGGATGAACTTGCTGAGGATTAGTGTGGAAATGTATGCAATTTCAGGAGAAATTGATTGCATTTCATCTCTTCCATGTGTAGCTTTCCCTTAAACTGCTAATGAAAGTTCAATAACTAATGAACAGAGTGTTTCGTTAAATGTGCGTTCAGCTGAGAATAGTTAACAAGTGTCTTTTTGGGATCCCTTTTCCTTGCTAGCCCCTTCCTTTGCTGGGTATACAGTCTTGGATTTTTTTCTTTGTTTTTTTTTAAAGGTGTTAGTGGAGATGATAAGACTTTTGTGTCCATTCCTATATTCCCCTTTGGAGAGTATTTTGCATGGAAAAGCTGGGGTTTTTTGGTGTGTTTTGCCTTTGGTAGCAATTACTGCTGCTTGCAGTTGTGGCTTCCAGTTCAGAACAAAGCTGTTCTGTGTGCCTAGCCAGTAATAATTGTTGACAGTTGATAATGTTGGAGACTTCTTATTGTGGCTGCGATCTGAATTGTACCAACTGCTACTGAACCCAAATTATAGTTTTTTTTAATTTTAGCTTCAGGGCTCCCATGCTGGAATATTCTCTTTCCTCTGGTAATAAACCAAATAAAAGCTGGTGTTAGAGGTCTTTCCTAAACCTACCAAGTGAGACGCAGAACTGAAGTGTCACAAAGACTGCCTAAATTTCTATTCTTACTCTTGTCTGCTCTTAGACTTTCCTGGTAACACCTAGTTATCGCGTCCCATGGGGTGGTTAAACTCGTTCACTGCATGTTTAAATCTGCAATATATATGTTAGGTGGAATATATTGAGTAAGAGGCGAATCGCTGCGGGACTCTGTGTATCCAGTTACTGATGCAGCTCATGGACCACAAGCCACTTAAAACCCAGCCTGAGCAGCTGGAAACGGAGGGCGGCTGCTGCGGCAGCAGGGGCAGCTCAGTGATGAGACCCCCGGTGTGGGGGAGCTCTTGGTGCCTGCACCGGTGATGGACAGTTGCTGCTGCGGATGAGGCCTCAGCTGTGAATCTTTCTTGCTTGTAGCTTTGAATGAGGTAACTGGTGTTACCTGGGCATTTTTAAATTTGTTTTATTGGTTAAATTTTCATGAGTAGGATGGTATGAAAATGAATGTGTCATTAACAAATGTCCGGGAGTGCTGCTTGCTCAGAAGTGATTAGGAGATTAAGTAATGGATTAATTGTAATTGTTCCACCAGAACCATCCTAATGTGCATAGACACAAGGCATGTGTCCTCTCTGAAAGTGTTGTGTCTGGGGCTTGCTCATGTGGGGGTGTGAGAGGGGGCGTGTGCATTGGTTTACTTTAGAGAATTATTTGTTGTCGTTTCACGTTTCGTCCTTGTTTCCCATATTAAAACTGTTTAGCTTTCAACTTTGAATTGGTCTGAAATTTTTACTTTTCTTCTTCATGCAGACGTTGTCTGTTGGCAAAATATGATTTCAGGGAAATGTTCTTTTTGCATCACAGGAAGGCTTAAGAAGCTTGTGAGAATGATAAAACACTTTTTCTTTGGTCACTTGTGAGTGTCTGGAGGTACCTGCTGAAGCATGAGTTGAAGGTAAGCTCAAACCGGATGAACAAGGTGGTTCTTTGTGCAGCCTCCTCTTCCTGTGGGGTCTTGTGAATACGCCCTCACCATTGTATTTGATTTTTTTTCTTCAGTGAAATATGTCTGTGGAAAGCTGCTAAATACTGCCAGACCCTTCTCTCCTTGGGATGGGTATAAGACCAGGGCAGATGCTACTGACACTTCTCTGAAGTGCTCTCCCAGCTTCCAGCACTGTGCAATTTGGAGATTTCACAGGCCAGCAGCAGCCTTTTTGTGCTGAGCAGCTTTTTCCAGAGGGAGCCAAGCAATGTGTTATTTTGGCCTTCCTGTGAGTGGCAGTGGCCGTGAGATCTTTGGGTGCTGTGGGTCCCAAAGGTGGCCCTGACTGGCATGGCTGTGGAGCTCACCTAGCTGGACCATTGGTCAGGTGCCACCTGGCCACTGCTATCCATCTCCAGTGCAACCACAGTTTAAGAATGGGGAAAAAATTATGGTTAAAATACGAGCGAAGGTTTACGTCACTGCTGCCTTGGGCTTTTATGTTTCAACTAGTTGTGTGAGCAGTGGTGCTTGAGTTAAATGTCTGCATAGCAGCTTGTGGTGGCATTGACATGAAATCCCTTACGCCGGAGCATCCACAAAGATTCTCCGGCGTAAGGGATTTCATGTCCTTGTGAGCATATTTCAGGGCATCAGAGACTGCGTCCTTCAATTTAGAGGTACCCAAATGCTGATTCTCCTCTCTCACTTGATTTCTGATGGTCTGCACCCAGTTTTTTGTGATGACTGCATGCATTTCTCTCTCGATAGTGTGAACTCAAAATTTGGCAGTGTTGTCATCATATATATCACCTGTATTGGGTGTATGTGGTGTGTGAGGCTTGTGATGGGTCAAGGAAAGGCTTGGATGGTATTGACCAGTAGTTTTAGTTGATGACCAAATCCATGGTGTGGGTGGGGTTTTTTTTGTGTACCTCAGGTCAAGGATGAATTAATTTTGATGTTAAAAGCTTGGGCATAGCTGCAGTGGGCCATTCACAGCTTTCTGAAGACAGTCATTGAAGCATGTGACTGTGGAGGTACTTAGTGGTTCACTAATTACATTACTCACTTCAGCTTCCTTGGGCCATCTGTGGTTAATGCGCTGCTGGCTCTGTAGATGGCATTGAGGTCTGATGGCTGTAGATTTTGCTTGCTCAGTTTTCCCATAGCAATGCTCAAAAAAAGAGCTGGGCTTCAGCTGTCTGCCTGGCCCCTACAAACGGACATCCTTCGACAGGGAGGTGTGGGACAAGTCTCCAAACAGGGTGCTCCAAGCTTGTAGGAAGGAAGAAGCTGGGTATGAAAAAAATTTGCAAAATGCTTACGACTTGTTAAGACTTCAGACAAAGATCAGTGGTTTACTGAGGAAACTCAGTATCTTTTCTGTATTTGTTTGTCTGCTGGCAGACAGTCACTCTGTCTTGTATGCAGGTGTTCCTGGCCCCTGCCAGCTGTGGAAAAGTGGAGGGACTGAAGGACAGGGAACAAAATCCAGCAAAGAAACATGGGAAAGCTGCTATGGAAGCCCTCTGGTAAAAATGGCCCTAAGCAAGTGCAATTAGTGGCAGCTGGGGTACGTGTATGTGGTAGGTGAGCTTCTTGGAAGTTCTGGATGTATAATATATAAATAAGGTCTTCTGAAATGACAAAAAAAATCTCTTGCTGTAGCTTGGTTTCTGTCTGTGTTAAATTAGAAAACGCACTGTGTTTTTAACAAAGCAGACCTTGTTAAAACAAAAGCTGTGAGTATGGGCACCCTTGACTTAAAGCAGAAAAACCTACATGTTTGATGTTTGGATGCAGCTGTGAAGCCAAATACTTGACTTAACTGAAGGATCCCACACGTCATCCCCTTCCCTCACCTTTTCTCCCTGTTGTGGGGTGGGATCTGCCCTGATGTCCTCCACCTATGGCCTTGTCCAGGGGGTGAAAGAGGCTAGGGGACAGTGAGGAGGCATCTGGAGAATGTGACAAAACGACGGGGGGTGAAAAAGTGCTTGTAGGTTTGGCCAACAGACAGTAGGTTTCCTTGTTGTGGGTTGGTTTTTTTTTTTCCCCCCTCTCTTAACTAAGAGTACCAAAAGGCACTCCCCCCTCCTTTCCCTTCCTGGAAAAGAATTAAAAACAGCCCTCAGAAGGGACCCCCCAGGGTATGATAGATAAGCTGTCTGCATTTTTGTGGCGAGGAGAGGTCTTCTTCCCTTAGCCCATACCCCACGCAGGCGCTTATTCTGCATCTGAGCCCTGGTGCTCTCTGGTTTTACTGACACTTTTAAAGAGAACTAAACTGTTGGTCAAGTCCCACAAGCCTCCTCGGGCAGATGGACATGACTGTGGCTGCTGCGAGTGGGGTCCCAAAGTGCTGGAGGGCTTCTCCTGTCTTTGCTGGTTTTGCACAGATCTGTGTAGGGCAGGTGTGTCAGGACAAGCACAGACTGCTGCTGGAAGGAAAAGCAAGTCCTCTGCAAGTGCTCTTCCTCTTGCTGGACACCTGAAACACCAGCTAGGTGAGCTTGTGTGCTTGATTACTTGTTGCTGAGCTTCTGTGGCTGTTTCTGGCCCTGGCCCCTGTAGTTTATTTTCTTGATGTGGCCTTCTGTTTGTGTGGAGTTCAGACATGAAATACGGGCTTGCTGGGGTAATATTTACTCTCTCTTTGCCTAGGATTGTTCCATTCAAATGGAGTAGTTTTACAAGTTTAATGACTTTTTTTGTAAGCCCTTTGCCTGTTGCCTCCTTTTGTCCTGCAGTGGGAGCAGGAGAGGCAGTAGCAGCAAAGATGACTGAATCCTGTGCTCAAAACCAAAACTTTCAGCGTGGTGTGGCTGTAGAAGGAAATTCATAATTTTTCTGCAGACTACCAGAATCATCTTGAAATATGGGAGGAGAGGAAGAAAAATTATGCTTCAGTTTGCTTTGTTCCCCACCTTGTCCTGGAATTGTGGGAGGTTGTCCTTGGGCTTGGGTCTTGCCTGACCTGTTTACTCCATCCTGGGGTGGGAGGAAAAAAAACACCAAAAGGGTATCGATGAAACTCTGTACCAGAAACAGAAAAGACCGTTTTTCCAGAACAATTTGAGCTGTGCCCTGTTGGCATGCTTAAGGGTTGGCAGCAGGAGTGAGAGCAGTTTTGCTGCTGGTGGAGAGAGCCCTCAGGATCCACGCCAGCTGAAACCCTAACCGAGGTCTGTGGAGGAGGTGGGGACACCCTAATGGGAGTCATCATGTGGCAAGATTGGGAATGGCAGCACATGAAATGCCTCAGGAGAATTGCCTGCTGCAGATGCTTGAGGTCTCTGGAGTCAGTGAACAACTGAATCTCAGTTTGCTGGGAGGTAACTTATTCCTTCTTTTGATGGGCAGGAGAGGGAAGAGCTCATGCATGGTGTCTCTCGGCAGGTGCTAGAGGGAGTGAGCAGCAGTGTAATGCAAGCATCTCGGGCTGGGGATCCTGCTCAGCGACTTGCACAGCCCAAGTGCCATGGTCCATGACAGCCAGCAAAAGCAGCAGCCCCGGGGGTGCTCCTGAGGCTTCCGTTTGACGCTGGGGAGCTGTGGCCAGCAATGCGAAGCAGGCTACCCATGTAACACCAGGTGGGGTAACAGCACTGGTCCAGGTGGATCGTCAGGTGTGTGTGAGGGGGAAGGAGGCCACTCAAGGAAGTGTACAGACCTGCTCTAGAATGAGATTTCCTGACTCTGCCAATCAGCCAGATAAAAAAGATGGTGAACTGGGGCTGCTGGTGCAGGCAGAGCTGGGTGTGGGGTGGAAGGTCAGAGGGATGCGTGGTCTCTGAGCTATGCAGCCTGTAGGCCAAGAGCAGGCTTGTTTATGTCAACAGAGTCCAACACATCTTCAGGGGCTTTCACTCATGACCGATAGTAGTAAATGTTGCTCTCTTAGATCTGCCCAAATCCTTGTTGATAGAAGGAATGTGCAGATTTCTTGCTTCATGCCTCCTCTGCACCAGCACACCCTGCATGCATGCACAGAGGAGGACCCATTTATCCGGCTTTCCTCTGGACCACTGATAATCTTTAGGTTTTGGGGCGGGGAAGCCTCCTGCTGGGTTTCAGTTCCGCTCTTGAATGAGAGAAGCTCATTTGGAGGGGTATTGCAGCATCCAGCTGCAACCATGGGGAGTCTTGCAGTGTTGTTGCTGGGTGGGGATCTTCTGAAGACATCTGTATTATGTGACCTTATTTCTACACAGACATGGTTTTCAGCTGCAAGGATGGTACCTACTGAAGGTGCTGAGAGCATGCCCTGTGTTGGAAAGAGGGGCAAAAATGATGGAAATTATGAGGATTCAACATCACGTCTGTGATGGACAGAAGTCTCTAAAGAGAGAGGTGGCTGGTAGCTGTCCTTAAAAGAATATACACCTTTTTTCAAGCTGAAGCTGGAAATTGCTTTAGTTTTTGTACTTTTTGAAGGGTTTCCAAGGAAACAATATGCGTTGTCAAGCGTTTTGAAAGTTACCCATGAGTGTTGCCCTGCCTGAAATCTGCATATGGCTTTTCCAGCACCAGTGTGCTTGTTAGCTGATCTGCTAAGCTAAGCATCTCTTTTCATGTCACTAAACTATTTTCTTGGTCTTGGCTGTCAGTGTACCTCAGTGGTGAAACTGCTTCCTATAGCGAGCCGTGCCAGAAATTGCTTGGAGCTGAATCTGCAGTAAGAGAGGACTGGGTATAGTCTGTAGGAGTTAGTGAGAGAAGACTGATACCTTAATAGTACAATTACAGCAAGCGACAAACAACAGAAGAGTAAGATTGATAAGGCTGAACTGCATGAAGGAAATTGGCCAGCACCAGCAGGTTGCAATGTGGGCATATGTGTGTTTCTGAGATGGGGAGAAAATCTGTGCCTGACTTCTTTTGTTTCTAGGCCTGCTTTGGTCTTTGTGAAAAGGAATAATTTAATCACCATTGCCTTAGTGTTAGCTTTAAATGTATTGTTAGTCAGGTTTTCAGGTGTTAAGATGACCTTTGTTTCTGAAGTGATTATGAAAATACATAAGCTTGCCTCCCCAAGAGAAGTTAGAAGTGTCTTCGCCCGGCTTGGGCTGGCAACTCTGGATTTCTCCTCGTTGTGGATAGAAAGAACAAGTTGTCCCAAGGTGATGACTGAGTCTCAAGTTTTACAGAAAATAAGAAAAAACTTTTTTTTTGGTCTCTAGTATGTCTGTGCACTGAGTCTTCACTTCATGTTACCTGGGTATTTATTGAAGTGCACTCTTAACCTGAATAATATCAGAGGCAGGTATTTTACCATCTTTCTGTATGCCAGTTTCCCATTTCCCTCTCCTTTCCTCCTCCTCCTCCATTTGCCATGGTCACAGACCTGACAGCATTAGAGCGGTGCATGTGTGAAGCTGTAGAAGACTTTCCCTCACCCGGGAGCTCTGGAGTCCCAAGTGCTCTGCCACCGCCCATGTTGTGTGCTGTGTTTGGTGAGGCCTGTTTGTTTTCACTCATGCATGGTAGTCATAATTGTCTCTTTTAATAAATGTGAGTACACAGAATTGTTTATACCATCAAAGTGTCTGATGCAAATGTACAGTCTTCTCTCAGCACATCATTCCTTCCTTCCTTCCCCCGAGTATTTTAAAGCCTCCTTGAGATGGTGGGAGGAATTGTATGTGAAATGCTCTTTATCTTTCTAAGAGGTGTCTGAACCTGTTTGTACTTCAGGGGCAGGTACTATACCTCCTTCTCTTACCCTGTGAGAGACCAGCTTTTCTTCTTCTGTTTGCAGGATGCTTTGGGCTTTCCCTTTGCTTGGTGGTGTCACAAGCCACACAAAATAGGAAGAGGCCAGAAATATGGGAAAGGATAGGCAATTGTCTCTGTGTGTGTGGTGTTGTTTTCTTCTTTCCTGCAGTTGACTCTGGCAAGTAAAGGAATCTCTGATCCGTAGCAGTATCTGGCCACTAAATGCTTGCCTGATGAATTTTAACCAGTGTGAAATTTGAAGATAACATGTGTTGAGAAACGTCACTTGCTTCTCACCCTCCCATCCTGTGGCTTAAGGGTGGGGGATGCCCAGGGATGTCCCTGGAGCATGGGTGCAGTACCATGCACTCTGGGCTTTGGGAAGGCTGTGGGGTACCTGGACCTGCTGCTTGCCAGTTGCAGTGGCTGACACTGTAAGAAGAAACCACCAACACATAGAGGACAGGTTTTGTTGAGAGAGGGATGTTTTTGCTGTAATTCACTACTATGCCATTTCCAATCTTGTATTTGCAGGAGGTGCTCTCTTCCCTCCACACTGTACGCCATCTGCTAATTGCTTTCCTTCCAGGGATTCTTGGTGCATGTTCCCTTCCATCCCAGTCTTTAGATACCTGTTGAAGAAAATTGATACTTTTTTCTTTTCTCTCACCAAGTGCTGATAGCTAAATGTTGCTGGAATGGCCTCTTTCTTGAGACATTAAAGGTGACTGCATTTCTGAAGGAATTAAGAAGTGCCAGGATCTGATCTGTCTGCCACATCAAGTGGAGCATATTTCTTGCATGTGCTATTGCATATTACAAGACCAGGATGATAATTGTTCCTGGTTTGACTTGGTGGCATATTGAGATGGAAGATTTGGCTGAGTCCATAGACTTTAATGCTTCAGTGGGACACACTGTTCCTAGCTAATACAAGCTCAAAACTGAGGTCATGTTGTGCAGCACCATAAAACAAGTCCTGGCTTCACGTAAGTGCATAGGACAGTTGATATTGATGGAGTTCCTCTGGCTTGCCAGGAAAACTTAATCTAGGCTTAAATCTTGTCTTTCAGCTTAGATATAGCAGTGTCACTCGTCAGTGGATGCTTTCCTTTAATATTGCTTTGGTAGTGCTTGGTGGAAGAAGATAATTTCTACCCTACTAAGCTTTTGAAGAGATTGAATCAATTTGTCTTTTGTTAACCTGTGCCAATGTTTTTTGTATTTGAAATACTGCTTCTCCTAGCTGAGATTAAAATGTTGAATTTCCCATTCTCATTTAATTTAAAAACATTCTAAATTTCAGGGGCTGAAAACGTGCAGCATTGGCAGAGGAGACTGAAGTACCTGTAGCCTTTGTTGCAGAGGAAACAGCAAAGTAGAGTCATTTTGTGTAACTTCTTTTCACAGAATAAGATAAAACTTGGAGAAATCCTCAAGATAATTTAAACGCTGATACCTATCTGTTCATCTATACAGCTAAAGCTGCAATGATGTGAAAGTGATTGTCAGACCCTGGGTTTCTCCCTTCAGATTCCTCAAAGGTTTGTTCTGATGTTTGGGTCTGTTTAATCTCCTTTTCTTGTTATCAGAGTCCTGCTGCCACTTACGACTCTCTTTGTACTTGGGTTGTAATACCTGCTTCCACTCCAGATGCCTAAAGGAAACCTGCTGCTACTTTTGTTCAAGTAGCCTCTTTAGTTGTTTTTTTTGGAGGTGAGTATAACCTGGCATACTCTCAGTATTTATTTGTGTTAAAGTGGTGTTGGGCTAGTGACCCGAAGGCCCAGTGTGCTTAAGTATTTTACGTAAAATAGCCCCTGTCCCATAAAGAAAACACTAATAAATGAAATAAATCAAAGTCTAAGCATGAGGTTGTGAGGATCACAAGATGCCGCTGCCCCATGGTTCAGTTTCACTGCTTGTGGTACTAGGTAATGACACTGACAGGGGCTGCAAGATCACTGTTATACTGTAAAATAAGAATAAGGCAGTCAGCTGCTTATACTGGGTACTTTTGTTATCTGCCATGGTGAGTGAAACTTCTAGTGGTACTTGGAATGTGGCTGCCTATCTAGGTGTTGCAGCCAGCCCCAGCAAGGGCATGGGAGACTAAAGGCAGCTTCTTGCCTTGCCTGCAGCTGATGGGGGTTTGCATGGCCCCATGGCTGTCGAGGGGGTTTGGTGCAGACGAGAGTCAGGTGTCCTGCAGTCTTGGTGGGTCCTTTTCTACAGAAGGAAATGTTTTTTATTTTTTTTTCCCCTGCTGTCTTTTGAAAATGCAGGTGGTGGTCCCTTCAGTTCTGGAAAGCTGGTCTTAGAGACTACTGAGCTTTCTTAAAATAGCTAATTAAGTATGAATTTAAGCTTGCCTGTGTGAGAAACTAGCCAGCCTAGCTGTAATAGGATTGTTCTGGCTTGTTTTAATTGTGCTGATCTAACTTGTGTGAATGCTTTAATACAAGGTAACATTTGGGAGCAGGCTTCTCTCTGAAACCTTGCCATCAAACCAAACTGTTGTGACTATTTGAACCCTTCTTTGATGCCTGGTAGCTTTGAGACCTACCAGCAGTTATGGGTGATCCAGGTAGCAAAGGACATTTCTGATGCTCATTCTTACTAGTCCTTTCTGCTTGTGCTGTGGATCTGAATGTTTTTGCACTGCAGATGACCTATGTCAGGGGTAATGATAATAGTCTTTCATAAATATTTTAAGTCAGGAGTTACTCATGCATACAGTATTCAATTTTACTTATTTATTTTATTCGTTGTTAAGAGCAGAAGAGTTGAACACTCGGAAGTTCAGGGGAAACCCTGCCTGAAGACTGCTTGTGTGCAGTCATCACAGTGGTCTTAAGTAAATGGTATGCAACTGTGTAATGAGTTTATTATTTTTTTTCTTCCTAGGACCTTCATTCAGGATGTTTCCTTTTAGCAAAGAATTTATAGTTTTTTTGTTTTGGTTTTTTTTTTTTTGAAACTTCCCTTATGTAACCTCCAAAGAATATTTTGGAAGCAGTTTGCTTTTTTTCCTTTTTCCTTATAAAAGTAGTTTGTGTAGAAATAGCAGGACATATCTTTGATGGGTTGTTGTTGCTCTGTTTTGCATCTCTCTTGTGGCTTTATGGAATTGCTCTTGCTTTCCCTTCCTTGGCTGTGGGAATTCCCTTTAGAAATTATTTAGATGCTGGAGGAATTTGGGTTGTGCTTCATGTCAAATCTTTGTTGGGCCAGACAGAAGGTTGTCCTTCTAACTGTTAAATTCCTGCTCTATGGGCAAGGAGATCAGTACTAACCCCTAAGTCTTAAAGCAAGGAGTACTCGTGTGAGCACCTCACTTACAGAAGAAGCTTTCGGCTTCTTCCCTGGGGAAGCAGCCTGGCTCTGTGGCTGGGACTGCCACCTGATGGAGTGGTCCAAAAATCTCCTTCTGCTGCTTAAACAGGGCCTCTATTGGTGTTTTCCCCGTTGGGGTTTAGATCAAGCTTTTAATATAACTGTGTCACAAACTGGGGAGAAGAAAGAATAAAAATGTAAACCCCTCCAAACACTACCTCTGAACACTTCACTGCAAAAGTATTTTACTTCAGTGGCTTGTTTTAAGCCTTGGCTTCTGATCTCCTTTCAAATCAGCTGTACTGCTGAAACTGCTTTGCAATATTTATAGAGTTTTGCCACTGAATTTGCTGTGCGAGAGGGAATCCCTTTCTTTCTCCACTGCGAATTAATTGCTGCTGGGTCAGTTCTCCTTTTTATGGAAGAAGGTTCGCTTCAGAAGTCTTAAAGTATAAATTCTCTATCTGATATTTGACTTGAGTGGGTAGCACTGCTAAAAAATTAATGGAATGAAATAGGCTGGATGATGATTTCTCTAATTATGTGAAGAAGTTTTATATTCTTCTTTTCTTTTTAATTGCCTGGTGAGCTTTCTTCTTAACTATCCATATATCTATCTATCTCATTTCTCTTTTTCCTTTGCATCCAATTCCCTCAGATCCTGGTGCTTGTAGTCGGGTTAGCAACTTACTCTGCCAGCACTGGCGCTGCTTTTAGAGATCTGACTGGGCCAGCTGCTGACGTGTTTAATACGGCTCTGTACGTTTGATGTTTGTGCTGATAACCTCAGGCAGTTTGGGATGCTTCAACTATATAGAAATGGAGCTGAAATAAAAAGTTTTTATACATGAAGATAGTTTTCTGCACAGGAGGTAACAGTGATTTCCGATCGTTTTTTTCCTGGTGTGTTGGTGTGTCTTGGTTGCCCACTGCCACACCACAAGCAGCTGTGTTGGCTTTGCTGCCGGTCCCCATGGGAATGGAAACGGAGCCATGCCGGGTGTCTGAAAGCCATCCAAGGCAGCCCCGGGTACCTCTGTGACAGGCGGCATGGACTGGACTGGCCACAGCATTGCTGCTGCCCTCAGCCTCCGCCCTGGGTGCCTTGGCATGAAGGGTGGCAGGCAGTACTCCCATGGGGGGCAAGGGGCAGTGTGGCCCCTCATGGGTGCTCCTGGAGAGGAGTGGTACTCAACCCAGAAAGGGGAGAAGAGGCAACATCTCTGCCTTTATGAGGTTACCCACTTCCTTATACTCATGTGCACACACAGATTTTTTCCAAGGAGTAATGAGGGCAGGGCAGAGGCAGATTTTACTCTGGAACAGTGTTTTATATCACTTTGCAACAGCGTTTATTTCCCATGGGCAAAACCAAATGGTAAATACCTTTTAGATTGCAAAGAAACATTAATTACTGTAGCATATTCTTCTCTGGCTCAGCTCTTGCTGTTTTAAAAGCCTAGGTACAGCATTTTCCATAGCTTGGATTTGTTTGTGTGTGAAGTCAGAATTGTATAAATAAAACCAACATGTTTTCCGGCAAAATGTTTTCCCTTAAATAAGTACTGTCTGTAGCTGTGTAAAAATAAGTAGTGTCTTTGTTGAATTTCTTTTTTTTCTTTGAAGTTTTTTTTCATATACTATACCTAATTGGCAATTTCCAATATTATTCTTTGTAATTGTTTTGTGGTCATTGTCTGCTCTGGTTTGGAAAGGCTCATTAGGAAGAAAAGCACTTGATCCCCAGCCGAAGAGTGGTATTTACAAAGTGTTATGCGCCCTTGGTTTCGTGAGGGTGGTTTGTAGAAGGTGTTTTTGCTGCTTCAGGTCCTGTCACTACCAAAAAGCAGTACTGATGACAAAATTGCTTTTTCCCTGTCTACTGTGCTTGGGCAGTTTGTGTATGTGCTGCTTGTGAATGGTGGACTGTCTTGAATTTTGGCTTTCTGAGTTGGAAGGCAGGTGGCTCTGCTGCACCTCCCTTTCTTCTGGAGGACCTGACCCAAGGCTTGGGGCAGAAATTAGGATGGCAGCACTATTGCTGTGTTTGGACCAAACAGGGAGCTCAGTGGGTCTCCTGAGCAAATGGTAGTCCGCGTGGTTGGGATTATCTGGTATTAAATGAAATGACAAACATGCAAACAAAATCTGGGTGTTCTGCCTGTCACTTACTACTTGCACATCTCAAAGGCTTATGCTGTGCCATGGCAGGTCTGAGGACCATATGGCATATCCATGTGTGACCATGTTTGTAAGGAGTCCTGTTAGGTTGTTAGGTTTGCGCACTGGGAATGGGAGGTGAGGATGTGTTTTGCAGGAGTGGGGTCTGATTTAAACCAGGCTTCACAAAACAGTGCTTTGCAGAAAGAGCTGTGTTGACAAGGGAGCGTGGAAACATCTCACTTCTTCCCCGCTGCCTCCTGGGAGCGGGCAGATACCCAGCAAGCAGGCTGGTTTGGTGTCTCTGGCTGAGGAAGAGGCTAAGGAAGGAGCTGAGGCAGTCCTTGCAAGACAGTTGCTTGGGAGGGAGGCATGCCCTGGCCCTGCTGTGGTGGGGATCTGCCTGCGTGGCTAGGGGACAGGGCCAGCACTTGCCTGGAGTGGCTCTCTGGAGACAGGGGCTGGGGTCAGTTTTTGTGCAATGTGGGCACCTGGGATGTGGCTGCAACTCTTGGAGTATTCAAGAGGAGGTATGTCTACAAATAATAGGGCTGCCTTTGGGGGGGCTTTTCACTTTCTTCAGTGTTGCAGTGACCTTTATAGGTGGTACACTTTTCGAGGTATGCCTCAGTTGTTCACTTTTCACACTTGTCTCCTTATTGTATAGCATCTTTTTGCTGACATTAATTTGCGCCACCTCTTGTATAAAATTACGGAGTTCGTTCCAACCAAAAACCAAGAGCTTCATTCAGCTCCACTGTGGTCAGCAAGCTCGCTGGAGCCATGTCATATTGGAGACACAGAGATAAGCTCCTTTGGGTATGGCACTGAAATACCAACTGCAGTCATGCTGAGATTTGGGCATCTGCTTAAACTCTTTATGCTCGTGGTGTGTAAATATAGACCATGCATAAATGTGTAAAGCCAAGCACATGCCTTGGCTTCTGTAGGACTTAAACCATCAAATGTGATCTGGAATAGCCTGAACTGAAATGGAAAAAGTAGCTATGTTTTCATTGCATCTAATGGATATGTTGCAAGAAACAAACTGTGGGATTTAAAAACTGGCTATTCCGCAACAGTTGCATTTCTTTTGGCGCTCAATTACATACCTCTGCATGTGTGACTGTAGGCATTTTGGAAACGCTAGCCTCTGAACTGTGTTTATGGAGCAGCTTCCCATCAGGAATTGACCCAGGGTCCTACAGAGCTAAAGGCATGAATTACGACACCCTGCAAGACGTGGATCCTTAATTGAGGTTTCGCATCCTTCATGCGTCAGTGGCAGAAGGGGACTTACCAGTTGGTTGGATTCACAAAGACAGCGGGTTCATGGAGATGGGCACACAAGGAATAGAGACCAGACGGAGCAGTTCTTCTTGTTCCTGCTATCCACATTCTCAATCTTTTCAGAGCCTGCTTTTTCAGCAACAAACATGCCCATGCTGTTAGTTGGCTTGGTGGTTTTTGTCTTGCCAAGTGAAGAAGTAATCCTGAAAGACTCCTGTGGGGTACTGCGAGGAGCTTCCCCGTGTTGCCTCTGTAAGGAAAAGTTGTGCATACTGTTAACACAGGCATCAGCCCAGCCCCCGCTGACTTCAGCAAGATGTGAGGGTGTAGGGGGTAAATCTAGCCCTAAAACTTTCCTGTAGTTTGTGCATTGTTATTTTTGGCTGCGCAGAATCGGAAAGGTCACATATATTAACCTTTTCTTTTTTGCTTAATTTTGACATGACTATTACCCTTTCTGCAATCTGGCTGCCTGGCTGAGCATGCTAATGTCTCGGGGACACATCTGTTTTCTGGTCTCTTTGAGTAACTGTATACAGACCATCTTCCTGCCATCATCTCAGCCTAAATATCCCTTTGCAACTGGGCAAACCAGTAGCTGAATATAAGGAGAAAAGATCCTTTTATTCTCGTAATGGATTGTAATACTAACTGCATCGGTGGGCGATCGGGGATGAGAGGAATTTGCCTTTGAAACTGTCATCATCATCCCCATCACTTATTCAGGTGCTGCTTTGCCATTGCAACAAGAAGAAAAAAAACTTTCCAGAATCTTCCCCTTCTGAGTTAATGAGAAAATGTTCATGGTGTAGTATATGTTACAGTATTTACAGCAGAGCCCTGCTGTAAATACAAGGCTGAATTCAATGGTGGTGTTGATCTGCAGCTTGCTCATCCCATCTCCCTCCCTGACTCTCAGCCCCTCAAGTGAATTATGCCTTGTGTTCAGTGCAGGGCCATCTGTTCCCCTGTACGTTCTCTCTTTTGCTGCAGCCTGATTTGAATGGAAAGGTGAGTCTAAATACATATGACGAGGAGCAGCTCTTTTGTTCTTCAAATAGCTTGTTTTCTAGCAGAGGAACCAAGTGATAAACACTGGATTTTTAGCTGTCTTGCAAATGTGCTCCTAATTCAAGTCCAGGGGATTATTAGGAGCAGTATTGAGGGGCACCCATGTTTTGGGATTAATTTGGCACCTCAGACATAAAAGTCTCTTGTGACTGGGCCTGAGCAGCTTTTCAAAGATGCTGAAATCTGTGTTATGACCTAAAGCTACTGCCAGATAGCCCCCACCCACATGTCTTCCTGATTCACGCGGAGGAGAGAGCAGTTGCTGCTATCTAGGTTTTTCTGTGCTATCTCCTTTTACACTCTAAATGGTAATTTAATTTCCACATTTAGAGACCTTAATTAATTATGAATAAAATAATTTGTATGAATTTTAGAGCTGAAGGGTGATGGATTAATGGTGCTCTGCTGACGTGAGGCTGCTTTACCAGAAGGGATTCAGCACAGGAGTGGCTGCGCCAGCTCTGCCCTGTTCTGCCCCATGTACATCCCTGTGACATGGGGTGGGAGGAAAAGGAGGAGGATTTCCATCCCCTGGCATCCTGGGGAGGCTGGCACAAGGGAGTGGACAAGGAAAATGCTAGTGACCATGTGGTGAGATGTTCAGGGAGCCAGTCTGCTTGAAACCACTCTTGGTAGGGTTGATTTTCACAAAGGGTTCATTTCTACCTGTGCACCCTGAGTTGTGTGGGTGCAGGAGCGTCCAGGACTACAGAAGGCAGGATCTGGCACACGGGGTGCAGATGGAAGGAGGAGTTGTTATCTCTTGTCACAGCGTGGGCTTTGACTGGCCCAAGACACCTGGAGGAGCATGCATCTCCGTCTCTACCATGCTATAGAAGTGGTCTTGTGCACTTCTGTTTATTTTCTCTTTTGTGGGTCCTCCTGCCTGCCTCCTCTGGTGCCTCAACCCCCCTGGCAGACTCAATCGCCTGGTGCTTGCTCATGTCGAGTAGGTCAAGGGTCCCCTTGATGGTTGGTTTTAATAGATCTGATGAAGAAGGAATTTGGTTCCAAATGCATATTTTATGCGGTCAGATTTGCTTCCTGTCCAATGGAGTAGAGCACTGTGCAGATCAGCTCTGGTTGTTTCTCTTTGTGCTTTTTTTATTTTTTCTTCTTTCTTTTGGGATCGTGGAGTTTGCTGAAACTTTTAGGCTTGGTCCCCAGGTCTCTGTACAGGCAAAACTTCCAGTGATCTTAGCAGTCACCTCTGCTTTTGGCTTGATGCCGCTTGGTTGATGCCTGTGGACATCAATCATTTAACAACTGCAACATTTATCAGGTGGCTACTCGAATAGCTGTCTTCCTCCAAGAAGTGCTCTGCATTTTGGAGCACTGTACAGCTCCGTCTTTCTTTTGTTACCTTTCTGCAGAGGCCAGTGGGCCTAAAATCACTTCTGCTGTCTGTCTCCTGGCTCCCGAGCAGCAGTGCCTGTTTGATGCCTGTATGCACACACATATTGCACCGGCCTTCTGGTCTCCCTGCCTAGTCCTTTTCATTCTCAGGGACAGGCAGGGTAGAGCTGAGTCCAGGTTTTGTACTCCAGGCACTCCTAGGACTGAAAGGGGTTGTTTTCTTTTCCTAGAAGCTTTGCTTGCAAAAGTGAGCAACGAGCAATCCAACTCCTAGCAGTTTTATTTGGCAAAGTTTCTTACTCTGGGTCATCTCTAGCTCTTCCTCTGCAGAACCAGTGGAAACATTATTGTTTAATCCCAGCAGCCTTCCCAAACTCCCTGGTTTTGTGTTTCTGGCTCGTCACCTTCCCATGTGCTGTGGGTCTTTATCTCCAGTTAGCAGTCCTGCTGGGTGATGCCTTGGCTTTGGATGCAGGTCGGGTGTTGCGCAAGGTCTGTCTGTCTGGAGGGCAGATTGCCATCAACAAGCTTCAGTATTTTTTCATGAAACAATACTTAAACTTCCAGGGGTCAGCTGGAGGTGATGGTATCATGTTGCTTGGAGTGACTGACAAGGCAGTGACAAAGCTTTATGCTGCATAACTCATTCTAGTATTCTAGTATCACCAAGCGCGATAAACAACTTGCTTGGACCCTGAGAGCAGCAGCGAAAGCAAGCTGGGTTAAGGTTTTAAGTCTGTTGTAATGAACTATCAAAAAATAGTCTAAACAGAAGTGGTCAAATTACTTATGGGGCCTCCTGGTTTTGTATGACTTCTTCATGCTTAATCATTTATTTTCTAAGCTAATAATTTCATAGCATTTCTTTCACAAGGTTATAGAACAGAGGCTAAATGAAACAAATGCCGAGTGTTTGCTGAGCGTATGGGTGAATGTGGTGGTGTAGACTCATGTACTACACATCCATGCCTGTAGGCTTCAGCTGGTGCTCAGGTGGGTGAAAATCCACCTGTGGTGAAGATGGGGCCAAGTCACAGGACTTCCCCATCAGTCTCCCCACTGCTCTGGCCCACCCAGCAGGAGGGGGGACACTTGTCAGGGGGAAGACTCAGCAATGGGGAACCCCTTTTCTGTCCCACTGCCCTGTTGTGTGTCTGGCCAGAGCCTCACCAGGCGATGCCCACCAGCTCCATTGGGTGGGTGCTCTGCTCAGGGTCGCTTTCTGTTTTATTACTCTGACGTCTTGATCCTCATACCTCTGCTTTTTTTTGCATATGTTGTCCCTGGCAATCATCTGGTTGCCCAAATGTTTATCTCCTTCTTTACAAAATACAGCTTACGTTGTTCTTTAACCCATCTCTGTTACTCCTAAAACCTTGCTATTTCAGCCCAGGCTACTTCTAATGAAAAGAAGATTCCTGGTAGTAAAGAGAAGCACAAACTGGAAACCTTTACTGTTTTTGTGTGTATTTACCCCAGTACTTGTTGGGCTAGGCTGCTCTTAAAGTTTTCTTCAAGGTTTAAAGAAAAAAAAAAAGGCATATTTGCATAAATATATTGAACTGATACACAGCCTATTCTGAAAACAAGAAAACAAGACACGTTCAGCTACTTGAGTATCCACTGGCATATAGCCACAGCCTCTCTTACTGAATTGCTCCACTGCATTGTGAACCTGATCATAAAGGTCTAATTTACAGTAGTTACACTAGTAACTATATTTACTACTATAAACTACACTAGTAGA
Organism: Astur gentilis; assembly: GCF_929443795.1. NCBI lineage: Eukaryota > Metazoa > Chordata > Aves > Accipitriformes > Accipitridae > Astur > Astur gentilis. The sequence continues at coordinate 3,604,317 of NC_064911.1, read as the reverse complement.
TTATATTTAAAAAAAACCAAAAAGAAAAAACAGAACTTCAGAGCTTTCCTGTCTGCATGTTCCTCCTGAATCCTGCAACTTTTCCAGTTCCTTCTTGACAATTAATGCAGTTGCTCAGTCTTGCTTCTATTTAAATCTGTAACATTTTAACCACTGGTTTCTATAGGACAAAAATCAAGTGTCTTTAACTAATAATGACATACCATAGTGGTTGTTAATGAGATGGTGATACATGAGTAAAATACCAAGATGAGAAGAATGTGTTTCTCTGAGACGACATAAAACAGTAAGTGTTGTTCCTCTTTTTCAGGGTGTTTTTTCAAAAAAGAAAAAGGGAGGAAAAAATAGAGATGGGGCAGCATTCACAGTCCTCCCTGTGCCATCCATGTCCCACCCAACCTAGTTTGCCAGAAAGAGAAAAGTCCTGGAGTCACGAGATCTCTCCCGACACATCCCAAGGAGCG